>NC_060185.1:54077951-54411701 GCF_021184085.1 Oncorhynchus gorbuscha
CCAGACTCAGTTACACCAGCTCTGTCAGGAGGAATGGGCCAAATTGTGGGAAGCTTGTGGAAGGCTATCTGAAACGTTAGACCCAAGTTAAACAATTTAAAGGCAATGCTACCAAATACGAATTGAGTGTATGTAAACTTCTGACCCACTGGGAATGTGATGAAAGAAATCATCTGAAATAAATCACTCTACTATTATTCTGACATTTCATATTCATAAAATAAAGTGGTGATCCTAACTATCTAAAAAGGGAATTTGTACTAGGATTAAATGTCAGGAATTGTGAAAAATTGAGTTGAACCTTTTTAGGACAGGCATTCCGCTAGCGGAACCGCTCGACCACATTCCGCTGTAAAGGCAGCGCACAAAATTAAAAAGACATTTTAGAAATATGTAACTTTCACACATTAACAAGTCCAATACAGCAAATGAAAAACTTCTTGTTAATCTACCCATCGTGTCCGATTTTTAAAAGGCTTTACAGCGAAAGCACAACATATGATTTTGTTAGGTCAGAGCCAATTCAGAAAAACTCAGCCATTTTTCCAGCCAAAGGAGTCACAAAAAGCAGAAATATAGATAAAATTAATCACTAACCTTTGATGATCTTCATCAGATGACCCTCATAGGACATCATGTTACACAATACATGTATGTTTTGTTTGATAATGTGCATATTTATGTCCAAAAATCTCAGTTTACATTGGCGCGTTACGTGCAGTAATGTTTTGATTCCAAAACATCCGGTGATTTTGCAGATAGCCACATCAAATCCCATAAATACTCATAATAAACATTGATAAAAGATACAAGTGTTATTCACAGAATTAAAGATAGACTTCTCCTTAATTAAACCGCTGTGTCAGATTTTTAAAAAACTTTACGGAAAAAGCATAATCTGAGTATGGCGCTCAGAGCCCAATCCAGCCAAAGAAATATCCTCCATGTTGGAGTCAACAGAAGTTAGAAATAACATTATAAATATTCACTTACCTTTCATCAGAATGCTCTCCCAGGAATCCCAGTTTGACAATAAATGACTGATTTGTTCCATAAAGTCTATCATTTAGCCACTTGTTGTTAGCGTATTCAGCCCAGTAATCCATCTTCATGAGGCACAAGCACTTCGTCCAGACAAAAACTCAAAGTCCCGTTACAGGTCGTAGAAACAAGTCAAACGATGTATGGAATGAATCTTTAGGATGTTTTAATATAAATCATCAGTAAGGTTCCATCCGGAGAATTCCATTGTCTGTAGAAAATCACTGGAACGAGAGCTAACTCTGTTGGGGCTGTGCGTCACGAGCCTGAGACACTCTGCCAGACCCATGACTCATTCAGCTCCCATTCCCCCTCCTTTATAGCAGAAGCCTGACACAAGTTTCTAAAGACGGTTGACATCTAGTGGAAGCCTTAGGAAGTGCAACTTGATCCCATAGACACTGTATTCGGTCGGTCAAGCTTTGAAAAACTACAAACCTCAGATTTCCCACATTCTGGTTGGATTTCGCTCAGGTTTTCGCCTGCCATTTGAGTTCTGTTATACAGACATCATTCAAACAGTTTTAGAAACCTCAGTGTTTTCTATCCAATACTACCTCCCCAAATGGCTTAGGACCATTGACTGTATGATCGCCATGTGAGTGCACACAAAAATCTGTGAAAATAAATGAATGACAAAAACATTCAAGTTTTATGTCAAATCTTAAATATTGGCAGATTAGTTTTCACAGTTGATTGAAAAGTTGTAAGGTATCCTTTGATGGTATTTACTTGTTCCAAATTATTCATTGTTGTATCCTAGGACCTGCAATAGATACATATACATTCAACCACAAGGGTGTACTAATGAGCAATGTGAGATATATATTTTTTAACAGAGGACTACAGAAATTATATTATTTCAGTGTAGATAAGGGAAGGGCAGGTGAAAATAAAAACATGACAGTCAGACAAGACAGTGTTTGAATCAAATGGATTTGCATATGAATGGAGTGAAAATTAGCTGACTTCCTGATCTGTAAGGTAAGTAACTTTAATATGTCAAGCGGTTAACGTTTTCTTGGCCATTTTCTGAAACATAGCAATGTTTAAGACATGGATTTCATGCTGTAAGGATAACAAGGTCCCCAAAAGCAGTTCAAATTCATGTTCATTTTATTAGCTAAACAAAACGCATTTTAACAGTGAAATTGTCACAGAAATCAGCCTTGTTTGCATAGCGAAGAAGAAAATGTAATTTAGGCTGTAATGATCGCCAAAATTCGAATCATTAGGTCATCACACCGTTGATATAGCAACGGACGCTAATAGTTTATCAAATCTCATTGTGACGGAGGGGAAAAAAATTTGGCCGGGGGACATTTGGCATGACAAGCCCGTAGAACAGCAGCCATCTCTGCTAGCGCCATCTCTAGATGCTAGCTTGTTTTACTCCAATGTTTGTAAACAAAGTGAATGTAAATAAACACTTTAATGCCTAAAATAATGTTCAAACTATAACTTTTATACCATGGATGATCAGTCCTTGCATCAGACACCTCTGGTAGAGAAAAACATATTTTCCTAGTTCATTCATTGTCAAATTCATCAATCAACCACTCTGTCTTCTTGCCAAGTAGCAAACTAAAAAGCCCTGGCCAGTAGCAGCGAATACAGACCCCAAAAATATTTTGTCCATTTTAAGTGTTGGTCCCATGTTTCATGAGCTGAAATAAAATATTTTTAAAGTTCCATATTTGCTATTCTAACTTCCGCGATGCATATAAGGCCCTCCCCCGCCCTCCTTTTGGAAAAGCTGACAACGACTCCATTTTGTTGATCCCTGCCTACAGACAGAAGCTAAAACAAGAAGCTCCTGCGCTCAGGTCTGTTCAACGCTGGTCCGACCAATCTGATTCCACGCTCCAAGACTGCTTCCATCACGTGGACTGGGATATGTTCCGTACTGCGTCAATAACAACAACATTGACGAATACGCTGATTCGGTGAGCGAGTTCATTAGAAAGTGCATTGAAGATGTCGTTCCTATAGCAATGATTAACACATTCCCAAACCAGAAAGCGTGGATTTATGGCAGCATTCGCGTGAAACTGAAAGCCGAACCACTGCTTTTAACCAGGGCAAGGTGACCGGAGACATGACCGAATCTCCGCAAGGCAATCAAACAAGCTGAGCGTCAGTATAGAGACAAAGTAGAGTCGCAATTCAACGGCTCAGACACAAGAGGTATGAGGCAGTGTCTACAGTCAATCACGGATTACAAAAAGAAAACCAGCCCCGTCATGGACCAGGATGTCTTGCTCCCAGGCAGAATAAATAACTTTTTTGCCCGCTTTGAGGACAATACAGTGCCACTGACACGGCCCGCAACCAAAACAGCGGACTCTCCTTCACTGCAGCCGATGTGAGTAAAACATTTAAACGTGTTAACCCTCGCAAGGCTGCAGGCCCAGATGGCATCCCCAGCCGCGTCCTCAGAGCATGCGCAGACCAGCTGGCTGGTGTGCTCACGGACATAATCAATCCTTATCCCAGTCCGCTGTTCCTACATGCTTCAAGAGGGCCACCATTGTCCCTGTACCCAAGAAAGCTAAGGTAACTGAGCTAAACGACTACCGCCCCGTAGCACTCAATTCCGTCATCATGAAGTGCTTTGAGAGACTAGTCAAGGACCATATCAGCTCCACCCTACCCGACACCCTAGACCCACTCCAATTTGCTTACCGCCCAAATATGACCACAGACGATGCAATCTCAACTACACTGCACACTGTCCTAACCCATCTGGACAAGAGCAATACCTATGTGAGAATGCTGTTCATCGACTACCAGCTGTTCTGTCTCTAACCAGAATAGAAGGAGTGGGAGGCCCCGATGCGCACTAATGTACTTGACCTCTTGCTCAGTTGTGCACTGGGGCCTCCCACTCCTTCTCCTATTCTGGTTAGAGACAATTTGCGCTGTTCTATGAAGGGACAGCGTTGTACGAGATCTTCAGGTTCTTGTTTCTCTTTTATCAATTAGTATAGATTTTAACCACAATACTTGTATTATTTGTTCTGTATTTTCAGGTGGATTAAACTGAAATTGCAAACTTTCTATGGCTTGTTCAAAACTTTTTTTTTGTGATATAATTTCATTTTCAAATTACCGAAAGTGAGCAGTTGTCATCTTAATAAAGGGGAAAAGATCATTCCTGAACATGGGTGAGAGATTCTTACTAATTTGCTAGAGAACCATTTCGGATTTAAGTAAAACTTTTGAATGAGAGGTATTTTCCTTTCCATGGAAGCAAGATCTGATCTATTTTTGCTAACTTTCTATTGAAATGTATTGGAGTGAGAATTTATTTTTCAGGATATGCATACTGAGTGTGTCCACATCATTTTATTTCTAAACTACATGGTAATGTAAAAGTTGTATTTTTTTGTGATCCAATACGTAATATAGTACACATCATAATTTGGTTTTAATCCAGAGGTTAGAAAAAGTATCTAGATCCTCTGAGGCTGTGGAGGGATTCTAAATGTGAATTTAAAAGAAAACATGAATCAGCGTACAATGACACCGTTGATTTTAAGCCATGGATATCTAATCCCTTAATATTATTGTTGGATCTAATTTTAACAGCTAACATTTCAATGGCAATAATAAATAGACATGCAGATAGTGGACAACCTTGTTTCACTCTTGACAGTTTAAAACTGAGATGTAGCCATAATTTACTATTTTACACCTAGGGTTACTATACATAACTTTAACCCACTTTTTAAGAGCAAATAAATGAAATATTCCAGGAATATATATATATATATATAAAACTCCAGTCGTACTTTATCACAACCCTTTTCAAAGTCAGCTATGTAAACCAGGCCTGGTTTCGCAGATATTTCATAGTGTTCTATTGTTTCCAGTACTTGTCTTACACCATCTCCAATGTATTGTCCATGTTGTTGTGTGCTTTACTGCCAGACTACAATAAACTGGGCACTTGACTGAACGATGATCCTGTGGGCATGTGTATCAGTCCTGCAAAGTAGTGACAGTCAAGAATCGAGGGGTTACATCTGGTGCCGTGACCTGGTGAGTTCATGGAGGCTTCACTGCCGGTCGCGGGACGTTTGCATCCACAGAGACAGTGCAGGTTACGCAATTAGACAAATATGTTAAGGGCTTAACTTGCGCTAATGAGTTACGTCAGATTTGTTTACGCTGATAGTATGCCATCAAGCGTCAGTGGTCATTTGTATTGTGTGATTATTCATATTTTAAATTCTGGTACTGTGTTTTTATGCTTAACAATGGCAGAGGGGAACAGTGATAATGTGTTTCAAACTGTTTGTGTACGCCCTAAAACATTGGTTGGTACAGTAGGGGTAGGCCCATTCATTACATTACATTACATTTAAGTCATTTAGCAGACGCTCTTATCCAGAGCGACTTACAAATTGGTGCATTCACCTTATGACATCCAGTGGAACAGCCACTTTACAATAGTGCATCTAAATATTTTAAGGGGGGGGGTGAGAAGGATTACTTTATCCTATCCTAGGTATTCCTTAAAGAGGTGGGGTTTCAGGTGTCTCCGGAAGGTGGTGATTGACTCCGCTGTCCTGGCGTCGTGAGGGAGTTTGTTCCACCATTGGGGAGCCAGAGCAGCGAACAGTTTTGACTGGGCTGAGCGGGAACTGTACTTCCTCAGTGGTAGGGAAGCGAGCAGGCCAGAGGTGGATGAACGCAGTGCCCTTATTTGGGTGTAGGGCCTGATCAGAGCCTGGAGGTACTGAGGTGCCGTTCCCCTCACAGCTCCGTAGGCAAGCACCATGGTCTTGTAGCGGATGCGAGCTTCAACTGGAAGCCAGTGGAGAGAGCGGAGGAGCGGGGTGACGTGAGAGAACTTGGGAAGGTTGAACATTCCTTATCACTCAGTTATTGTGCTAGGATCTGTGGGTTCGCATATTGTGTGAGCAGTTATTTTCTGATGAGTTCATTAGTGATAATGTGTATGACAAGGTGACACAGGCCCCATGCACCTCCACTCCCTACCATCTGTCACGTAAAGCAGACAATACATTCAAGCATTTAGGTGCTTTAATTACAGAGTTGGGGGCACGCATTGGTGATTCTGTCACAGCGAGGTTGATGTCTGATGGAGAATAAACACCTTCACAGAGCAGTACCAATGATAGCAGCAACGCACCACAGAGAAAACGGAGCTGACAAGTACTCTGTCCATAAGTGGGTTGATTTGATGACAACATATTGGAGAAAGATAGAGTAGTAGGCTGATGGGAAGAGCCAAATATGTGGTGAAAATAGGATTACACAGTGACACATCTCTTGATGCCCCACCGGGCCTTCACGACTGGACTACCGACGTTCTCTGACCGAGGGAGTTATCTGGCCCCTCCGTCGTGACGTTACCTGAACACCCATCTGCTGCCAGCTAAACGTTAGCCGTCTTATCGGCTGCTATCTGAATAGGTCTATCGGACAATTTTCTTGGGTCACTATAACTATATCTATCTTGCCAATTGGATTGGTCCCCTCTATCACACGGAACCCCACTAATCTGCCAACGGAAACACACGAGGAGGCTAAAAACAGACCTCCATCCTCTGCCAGCTTGCGACCCATGGCCCGGCTAGCTGTCTGAATCGCCCCGACCCCAACCAACCTCACTCCTCACTTATGATCACTCAGCTATGCATGCCTCTCCGTAATGTCAAACGTTTGACATGTTTCTACGAACTTTACGGATACTATTTGGAATTTGTCTGCCTGGTCGTGACCGCTCGAGCCTGTGGATTTCTGAACATAACACGCCAACCAAATGGAGGTATTTTGGATATAAAAACAATCTTTATGGAACAAAAGGAACATTTATTGTGTAACTGGGAGTCTCGTGAGTGCAAACAGCCGAAGATCAAAGGTAAGCAATTCATTGTATTACTTTTCTGACTTTCGTGACCAATCTACTTGGCTGCTAGCTGTTTGTAATATTTTGTCTGCTGAGAGAGATGTCCTAACATAAACGCTTGGTATGCATTCGCCGAAAAGCTTTTTTGAAATCTGACAGCAGGTGGATTAACAACGAGCTAAACTGTGTTTTGCTATATTGCACTTGTGATTTCTTGAAAATTAAATATTTTTGGTCATTTAATTTGAATTTGGCACTCTCCAATTCAGCGGATGTTGACGAAAATGATCCCGCTAACGGGATGGGTGCATCAAGAAGTTAAAACCTGTTAAGCTTACCCCCTACTTTTTCGAACATTCTGTTAAAAATCACGCAACATTTCAGCGTCCTGCGACTCATACAAGGAATATAGTATATTTCCATATGATTAGTATGTGTGGATAGAAAACACTCTGACGTTTCTAAAACTGGTTAAATCACGGCTGTGACTATAACAGAACGTGCATTTCATCGAAAAGCGCAAGAAAATCTGATCACTGAAAACTGGAAAATATATCAATGCGCCACTTGCATGTATTGTTGAATGGAAACCAAATTACATGAGGCTTAGCTTGCAATTCCTACAGCTTCCACACGATGTCGCCAGTCTTGTCAATTGCCTGGGCTTTGTTTCTTGGTCAAACGAGTAAGAGAGAGCCCATTTCTTCCGGTCTCCGACAGGATGTTTTGGATGAGAAATATCCGGAAATGATTTCAAGACGTGGAGCTATTGAATACACATCGCCCAGTGATCAATTTGATAGATTATTAACGTTTACTAATCAAATCAAATCAAATTTTATTTGTCACATACACATGGTTAGCAGATGTTAATGCGAGTGTAGCGAAATGCTTGTGCTTCTAGTTCCGACAATGCAGTGATAACCAACAAGTAATCTAACTAACAATTCCAAAACTACTGTCTTATACACAGTGTAAGGGGATAAGGAACATGTACATAAGGATATATGAATGAGTGATGGTACAGAGCAGCATACAGTAGATGGTATCGAGTACAGTATATACATATGAGATGAGTGTGTAGACAAAGTAAACAAAGTGGCATGGTTAAAGTGGCTAGTGATACATGTGTTACATAAGGATGCAGTCGATGTTGTAGAGTACAGTATATACATATGCATATGAGATGAATAATGTAGGGTAAGTAACATTATATAAGGTAGCATTGTTTAAAGTGGCTAGTGATATATTTACATCATTTCCCATCAATTCCCATTATTAAAATGGCTGGAGTTGGGTCAGTGTCAATGACAGTGTGTTGGCAGCAGCCACTCAATGTTAGTGGTGGCTATTTAACAGTCTGATGGCCTTGAGATAGAAGCTGTTTTTCAGTCTCTCGGTCCCAGCTTTGATGCACCTGTACTGACCTCGCCTTCTGGATGATAGCGGGGTGAACAGGCAGTGGTTCGGGTGGTTGATGTCCTTGATGATCTTTATGGCCTTCCTGTAACAACGGGTGGTGTAGGTGTCCTGGAGGGCAGGTAGTTTGCCCCCGGTGATGCGTTGTGCAGTCCTCACTACCCTCTGGAGAGCCTTACGGTTGAGGGCGGAGCAGTTGCCGTACCAGGCGGTGATACAGCCCGCCAGGATGCTCTCGATTGTGCATCTGTAGAAGTTTGTGAGTGCTTTTGGTGACAAGCCGAATTTCTTCAGCCTCCTGAGGTTGAATAGGCGCTGCTGCGCCTTCTTCACGACGCTGTCAGTGTGAGTGGACCAATTCAGTTTGTCTGTGATGTGTATGCCGAGGAACTTAAAACTAGCTACCCTCTCCACTACTTTTCCATCGATGTGGATAGGGGGTGTTCCCTCTGCTGTTTCCTGAAGTCCACAATCATCTCCTTAGTTTTGTTGACGTTGAGTGTGAGGTTATTTTCCTGACACCACACTCCAAGGGCCCTCACCTCCTCCCTGTAGGCCGTCTCGTCGTTGTTGGTAATCAAGCCTACCACTGTTGTGTCGTCCGCAAACTTGATGATTGAGTTGGAGGCGTGCGTGGCCACGCAGTCGTGGGTGAACAGGGAGTACAGGAGAGGGCTCAGAACGCACCCTTGTGGGGCCCCCCGTGTTAAGGATCAGCGGGGAGGAGATGTTGTTGCCTACCCTCACCACCTGGGGGCGGCCCGTCAGGAAGTCCAGTACCCAGTTGCACAGGGCGGGGTCGAGACCCAGGGTCTCGAGCTTGATGACGAGCTTGGAGGGTACTATGGTGTTGAATGCCGAGCTGTAGTCGATGAACAGCATTCTCACATAGGTATTCCTCTTGTCCAGGTGGGTTAGGGCAGTGTGCAGTGTGGTTGAGATTGCATCGTCTGTGGACCTATTTGGGCGGTAAGCAAATTGGAGTGGGTCTAGGGTGTCAGGTAGGGTGGAGGTGATATGGTCCTTGACTAGTCTCTCAAAGCACTTCATGATGACGGAAGTGAGTGCTACGGGCGGTAGTCGTTTAGCTCAGTTACCTTAGCTTTCTTGGGAACAGGAACAATGGTGGCCCTCTTGAAGCATGTGGGAACAGCAGACTGGTATAGGGATTGATTGAATATGTCCGTAAACACACCGGCCAGCTGGTCTGCGCATGCTCGGAGGGCGCGGCTGGGGATGCAGTCTGGGCCTGCAGCCTTGCGAGGGTTAACACGTTTAAATGTCTTACTCACCTCGGCTGCAGTGAAGGAGAGACTGCATGTTTCCGTTGCAGGCCGTGTCAGTGGCACTGTATTGTCCTCAAAGCGGGCAAAAAAGTTATTTAGTCTGCCTGGGAGCAAGACATCCTGGTCCGTGACTGGGCTGGATTTCATCTTGTAGTCCGTGATTGACTGTAGACCCTGCCACATGCCTCTTGTGTCTGAGCCATTGAATTGAGATTCCACTTTGTCTCTGTACTGACGCTTAGCTTGTTTGATAGCCTTACGGAGGGAATAGCTGCACTGTTTGTATTCAGTCATGTTGCCAGACACCTTGCCCTGATTAAAAGCAGTGGTTCGCGCTTTCAGTTTCACGCGAATGCTGCCATCAATCCACGGTTTCTGGTTAGGGAATGTTATCGTTGCTATGGGAACGACATCTTCGACGCACGTTCTAATGAACTCGCACACCGAATCAGCATATTCGTCAATATTCCCATCTGACGCAATACGAAACATGTCCCAGTCCACGTGATGGAAGCAGTCTTGGAGTGTAGAGTCAGCTTGGTCTGACCAGCGTTGGACAGACCTCAGCGTGGGAGCCTCTTGTTTTAATTTCTGTCTGTAGGCAGGGATCAGCAAAATGGAGTCGTGGTCAGCTTTTCCGAAAGGGGGGCGGGGCAGGGCCTTATATGCGTCGCGGAAGTTAGAGTAACAATGATCCAAGGTTTTACCACCCCTGGTTGCGCAATCGATATGCTGATAAAATTTAGGGAGTCTTGTTTTCAGATTGGCTTTGTTAAAATCCCCAGCTACAATGAATGCAGCCTCCGGATAAATGTTTTCCAGTTTGCAAAGAGTTAAATAAAGTTCGTTCAGAGCCATCGATGTGTCTGCTTGGGGGGGGATATATACGGCTGTGATTATAATCGAAGAGAATTCTCTTGGAAGATAATGCGGTCTACATTTGATTGTGAGGAATTCTAAATCAGGTGAACAGAAGGATTTGAGTTCCTGTATGTTTCCTTCATCACACCATGTCCCGTTAGTCATGAGGCATACGCCCCCTCCACTCTTCTTACCAGATAGATGTTTGTTTCTGTCGGCGCGATGCGTGGAGAAACCTGTTGGCTGTACCTCCCTGGATAGCGTTTTCCCAGTAAGCCAAGTCTCCGTAAAGCAGAGAACGTTGCAGTCTCTGATGTCCCTCTGGAATGCCACCCTTGCTCGGATTTCATCAACCTTGTTGTCGAGAGACTGGACATTGGCAAGAAGAATACTGGGAAGTGGTGCGCGATGTGCCCTTTTTCGGAGTCTGACCAGAACACCGCCGCGTTTCCCTCTTTTTCGGAGTCGTTTCCTTGGGTCGCTGCATGCGATCCATTCCGTTGTCCTGTTTGTAAGGCAGAACACAGGATCCGCGTCGCGGAAAACATATTCTTGGTCGTACTGATGGTGAGTTGACGCTGATCTTATATTCAGTAGTTCTTCTCGACTGTATGTAATGAAACCTAAGATGACCTGGGGTACTAATGTAAGAAATAACACGTAAAAAAACAAAAAACTGCATAGTTTCCTAGGAACGCGAAGCGAGGCGGCCATCTCAGTCGGCGCCGGAAGTCAAAAAAAAAAAACGTTTTAAAACGCTGTTTTTTTCCTTGATCACACAGTCTTCATAGATCGATATCTAGGGTATATATGGACCGATTTAAATCGAAAAAAGACCCAATAGTGATGTTTATGGGACATCTAGGAGTGGCAACAAAGAAGATCGTCAAAGGTAATGAATGTTTTATATTTTATTTCTGCGTTTTGTGTAGCGCCGGCTATGCTAATTATTATTTTTACGTCCCCTTCGGGTCTTTCGGGGTGTTGCATGCTATCAGATAGCTTCTCATGCTTTCGCCGAAAAGCATTTTAAAAATCTGACTTGTTGGCTGCATTCACAACGAGTGTAGCTTTAATTCAGTAACCTGCATGTGTGTTTTAATGAACGTTTGAGTTTTAACGAGTGCTATTAGCATTTAGCGTAGTGCATTTGCATTTCCAGATGGCTAGATGGGACGCCTGCGTGTCGGGTGCGCTTAAGAAGTCAACACCCCAGCCATCCTACAATCTAAACTCGATGCCCTCAATCTCACACAAATTATCAATGAACCTACCAGATACCACCCCAAAGCCGTAAACACGGGCACCCTCATAGATATCATCCTAACCAACTTGCCCTCTAAATAAACCTCTGCTGTAATCAACCAAGATCTCAGCGATCACTGCCTCATTGCCTGCATCTGAAATGGGTCAGCGGTCAAGCGACCTCCACTCATCACTGTCAAACACTCCCTGAAACACTTCAGCGACCAGGCTTTTCTAAATCGATCTGGCCCAGGTATCCTGGAAGGATATTTAACTCATCTTGTCAATAGAGGATGCCTGGTTATTTTAAATAAGCATGCCCCATTCAAGAAATTGCCCCATTCAATTATAGCCCTTGGTTCTCTCCAGACCTGACTGCCCTTAACCAACACAAAAACATCCTATGGCGTTCTGCATTAGCATCGAACAGCCCCAGTGATCTGCAACTGCTACGCCAACCAAGATGGCGTAGCAGTCGGACGTGTGTTTTGTCTTGTCCCGTCCTGTCTGGTGTAAATATAGTTTTCCTCGTTTTTTTTCCTGCCTATATTTCGTACATATTTTTATCTCACTTTCCAACTATAGGCTGAATATACTCTCCTGCAACCCGCATCACCCAATGTGGTACAGATCTGCTTTTTCTATACTTTAGAACCGGAACCCCCATCAGAAGCTAGCCAGCTAACTAGCTAGTAGCTAGTACTCAGTTAGCCACTGCTAGCGGTCTTCAAAGCTAACTAGGACACCAGCGCGACATCAACCCAGAGCATATCAGACTGCTTTTTCTCTACCACATCTCCGGATTCCTACCGCAAGCTCTGAACCTTTACACCGGATCATCGCAACTAGCTAGCTGCAATCCGTGTGGCTACTCCTGGCTAACGTCTCTGCCCCAAAGCAAGCGCCAGTTAGCCTTGAGCTAGCCTCGAGCTAAGCCCATCTCCCGACTAGCCGAAGAGGTCCAACATTACCTCTTTTGCCAATTGGCCTGGACCCTTTACTGCCGACACGGAGCCCCGCCGATCCATCACGACTGGTCCGCCGACATATTCGTCCGAGGTGGTTTCAACAGGCTTTTCCGTTGCGACATCGCCAAAGATCCATCTGCCGGCCAAGGCCCGCGAGCTTTCTGAAACGCTGTGTCTCCAGCTCACCTAGCGTACTAGAGCACCTGTAGCATACTCCTGGGCTACAATTACCCGGGCCCACGACCGGTCTGTCGATGTCACAGCATGAAGAGGAATAAACAGACTCACCCCATTGCGACGTCCCCCAAAGGTTAACTCTCTAGCCCTCGCTATCTCCCTGCTTGCTAATTCGGCCTGCTAACGGCTAGCTTGTCTAGCCCGGGCCTACGATCTGTTAGCTTGATAGCACAGGCCTGCTAACCGTCTGAATCACCGCGTCCCAAACACTCTCTGAACCCATTTACTTTCTATCTCTTTTTGATTTTTATTTTGTTTAACCTGCCTCACCCACTGATACGGAATCGCTATTACTTTTAATTTTAATTTTATGACTCACTCAAGAACCTCCAGACGCTAACCAGCTAACTAGCTACAAGCTATTTAGTCATTGTTAGTTTATTTTTAAACCTGGATAACTCGCCAGTCCAGCTTCCCTGACCCATCCACCGCTTCCACCTGGACACTGATCTCTTGGCTACATAGCTGACGCACACTGGACTGTCCATTAATCACGGTACTCCATTCTGCTTGTTTGTTTTATCTGTCGGCCCAGTTGCCTAAGTCAACGCCATTTTACCTGCTGTTTGTTGTGCTAGCTGATTAGCCTCGCCTACTGTTTTTAGCTAGCTTTCCCAATTCAACACCTGTGATTACTGTATGCCTCGCTGTATGTCTCTCTCAAATGTCAATATGCCTTGTATACTGTTGTTCAGGTTAGTTATCATTGTTTTAGTTCACAATGGAGCCCCTAGATCCACTCTGCATACCCCTGTTACCTCCTTTGTCCCACCTCCTACACATGCGGTGACCTCACCCATTACAACCAGCATGTCCAGAGATACAACCTCTCTCATCATCAACCAGTGCCTGGGCTTACCTCCGCTGTACCCGCACCCCACCATACCCCTGTCTGCGCATTATGCCCTGAATATATTCTACCATGCCCAGAAACCTGCTCCTCTTATCCTCTGCCCCCAACGCTCTAGGCGACCAGTTTTGATAGCCTTTAGCCGCACCCTCATACTACTCCTTCTCTGTTCCGCGGGTGATGTGGAGGTAAACCCAGGCCCTGCATGTCCCCAGGTACCCTCATTTGTTGACTTCTGTGATCGAAAAAGCCTTGGTTTTATGCATGTCAACATCAGAAGCCTCCTCCCTAAGTTTGTTTTACTCACTGCTTTAGCACACTCTGCTAACCCTGATGTCCTTGCCGTGTCTGAATCCTGGCTCAGGAAGGCCACCAAAAATTCAGAGATTTCCATACCCAACTATAACATCTTCCGTCAAGATAGAACTGCCAAAGGGGGCGGAGTCGCAGTCTACTGCAGAGATAGCCTGCAAAGTAATGTCATACTTTCCAGGTCCATACCCAAACAGTTTGAACTACTAATTTTGAAAATTACTCTCTCCAGAAATAAGTCTTTCACTGTTGCCGCCTGCTACCGACCACCCTCAGCTCCCAGCTGTGCCCTGGACACCATTTGTGAATTGATCGCCCCCCATCTAGCTTCAGAGTTTGTTCTGTTAGGTGACCTAAACTGGGATATGCTTAACACCCCGGCAGTCCTACAATCTAAGCTAGATGCCCTCAATCTCACTCAAATCATCAAGGAACCCACCAGGTACAACCCTAACTCTGTAAACAAGGGCACCCTCATAGACGTCATCCTGACCAACTGGCCCTCCAAATACACCTCCGCTGTCTTCAACCAGGATCTCAGCGACCACTGCCTCATTGCCTGTATCCGCCACGGAGCCGCAGTCAAACGACCACCCCTCATCACTGTCAAACGCTCCCTAAAACACTTCTGTGAGTAGGCCTTTCTAATCGACCTGGCCTGGGTATCCTGGAAGGACATTGACCTCATCCCGTCAGTTGAGGATGCCTGGTCATTCTTTAAAAGTAACTTCCTCACGATTTTAGATAAGCATGCTCCGTTCAAAAAATGCAGAACCAAGAACAGATACAGCCCTTGGTTCACTCCAGACCTGACTGCCCTCGACCAGCACAAAAACATCCTGTGGCGGACTGCAATAGCATCGAATAGCCCCCGTGATATGCAACTGTTCAGGGAAGTCAGGAACCAATACACGCAGTCAGTCAGGAAAGCTAAGGCCAGCTTCTTCAGGCAGAAGTTTGCATCCTGTGGCTCCAACTCCAAAAAGTTCTTGGACACTGTGAAGTCCATGGAGAACAAGAGCACCTCCTCCCAGCTGCCCACTGCACTGAGGCTAGGTAACACGGTCTCCACCAATAAATCCATGATTATCGAAAACTTCAATAAGCACTTCTCAACGGCTGGCCATGCCTTCCGCCTGGCTACTCCAACCTCGGCCAACAGCTCTGCCCCCCCCGCAGCTCCTCGCCCAAGCCTCTCCAGGTTCTCCTTTACCCAAATCCAGATAGCAGATGTTCTGAAAGAGCTGCAAAACCTCGACCCGTACAAATCAGCTGGGCTTGACAATCTGGACCCTCTATTTCTGAAACTATCTGCCGCCATTGTCGCAACCCCTATTACCAGCCTGTTCAACCTCTCTTTCATATCGTCTGAGATCCCCAAGGATTGAAAGCTGCCGCAGTCATCCCCCTCTTCAAAGGGGGAGACACCCTGGACCCAAACTGTTATAGACCTATATCCATCCTGCCCTGCCTATCTAAGGTCTTCGAAAGCCAAGTCAACAAACAGGTCACTGACCATCTCGAATCCCACCGTACCTTCTCCGCTGTGCAATCTGGTTTCCGAGCCGGTCACGGGTGCACCTCAGCTACACTCAAGGTACTAAACGATATCATAACCGCCATCGATAAAAGACAGTACTGTGCAGCCATCTTCATCGACCTCGCCAAGGCTTTCGACTCTGTCAATCACCATATTCTTATCGGCAGACTCAATAGCCTCGGTTTTTCGGATGACTGCCTTGCCTGGTTCACCAATTACTTTGCAGACAGAGTTCAGTGTGTCAAATCGGAGGGCATGCTGTCCGGTCCTCTGGCAGTCTATGGGGGTGCCACAGGGTTCAATTCTCGGGCCGACTCTTTTCTCTGTATATATCAATGATGTTGCTCTTGCTGCGGGCGATTCCCTGATCCACCTCTACGCAGACGACACCATTCTATATACTTTTGCCCCGTCATTGGACACTGTGCTATCTAACCTCCAAACGAGCTTCAATGCCATACAGCACTCCTTCCGTGGCCTCCAACTGCTCTTAAACGCGAGTAAAACCAAATGCATGCTTTTCAACCGATCGCTGCCTGCACCCGCATGCCCGACTAGCATCACCACCCTGGATGGTTACGACCTTGAATATGTGGACATCTATAAGTACCTAGGTGTCTGGCTAGACTGCAAACTCTCCTTCCAGACTCACATCAAACATCTCCAATCGAAAATCAAATCAAGAGTCTGCTTTCTATTCCGCAACAAAGCCTCCTTCATTCACGCCGCCAAGCTTACCCTAGTAAAACTGACTATCCTACCGATCCTTCGACTTCGGCGATGTCATCTACAAAATGGCTTCCAACACTCTACTCAGCAAACTGGATGCAGTCTATCACAGTGCCATCCGTTTTGTCACTAAAGCACCTTATACCACCCACCACTGCGACTTGTATGCTCTAGTCGGCTGGCCCTCACTACATATTCGTCGCCAGACCCACTGGCTCCAGGTCATCTACAAGTCCATGCTAGGTAAAGCTCCGCCTTATCTCAGTTCACTGGTCACGATGGCAACACCCATCCGTAGCACGCGCTCCAGCAGGTGTATCTCACTGATCATCCCTAAAGCCAACACCTCATTTGACCGCCTTTCGTTCCAGTACTCTGCTGCCTGTGACTGGAACGAACTGCAAAAATCGCTGAAGTTGGAGACTTATCTCCCTCACCAACTTCAAACATCATCTATCCGAGCAGCTAACCGATCGCTGCAGCTGTACATAGTCAATTGGTAAATAGCCCACCCGTTTTCACCTACCTCATTCCCATACTGTTTTTATACTGTTTTTTATTCATTTACTTTTCTGCTCTTTTGCACACCAATATCTCTACCTGTACATGACCATCTGATCATTTTTCACTCCAGTGTTAATCTGCAAAATTGTATTATTCGCCTACCTCCTCATGCCTTTTGCACACATTGTATATAGACTGGCCATTTTTTCTACTGTGTTATTGACTTGTTAATTGTTTACTCCATGTGTAACTCTGTGTTGTCTGTTCACACTGCTATGCTTTATTTTGGCCAGGTCGCAGTTGCAAATGAGAACTTGTTCTCAACTAGCCTACCTGGTTAAATAAAGGTGAAATAAAAAATAAAAAAACTTTTCAGGGAAGTCAGAAATCAATATACACAGGCAGTTAGAAAAGCCAAGGCTAGCCTTTTCAAGCATAAATTTGCTTCCTGCAACAAACTCAAAAAGGTTCTGGGACACCTCCTCCCAGCTGTCCACTGCACTGAGGATAGGAAACACTGTCACCACCGATAAATTCACTAATTGAGAATTTCAACAAGCATTTTTCACTCTTGACCCAAACAGCTACAGACCGAAATCTATCCTACCCTGCCTTTCAAAGGTTTTCAAAAGCTAAGTCAGCAAACAGATTACTGACCATTTCGAATCCCACCGCACCTTCTATGCAATCTGGTTTCAGAGCTAGTCATGGGTGCACCTCAGCCACGCTCAAAGTCCTAAACAATATCTTAACCGCCATCGATAAGAAACAATACTGTGCAGCCATATTCATTGACCTGGCCAAAGCCTTCGACTCTGTCAATCACCACATCCTCGTTGGCAGATTCGATAGCCTTGGTTTCTCAAATGATTGCCTAGCCTGGTTCACCAACTACTTCTCTGATAGAGTTCAGTGTGTCAAATCGGAGGGCCTGTTCTCCGGGCCTCTGGCATCCGCTATGGGGGTGCCACAGGTATCAATTCTTGGACCGACTCTCTTCTCTGTAAACATCAACGATGTCGCTCTTGCTGCTGGTGAGTCTCTGATCCACCTCTACACAGACGACACCATTCTGTATCCTTCTGGCCCTTCTTTGGACACTTAACTTCTAAAACGGTTTGAATCATGTCGGAGTATAACAGAACTTATTTAGCAGGCAAAACAGAGGACTCGCAGTTCAGAATTATTATTTTTGTCTTTCTGTTCACTGAGATCTCATTGGCAAATGATATTTCTTAGGAAACGTTTTTCAGTTCCTACCACTTACACTGGATGTCACCAGTCTTTGGAATTTGGGTGAGGTTATTCATTTGTGCAATGAAGAAGGCAGCCATCTAGGAACTGGGTAACACTGTTGAGAGTTGCGCAAGACGTGAAAAGTAGCATGGTTTGTTTTCTTCCTGTATTGATCACAGATAGACCCATCTACAACTTGATCGATTATTAACGTTTAAAAATACCTAAAGTTGTATTACAAAAGTAGTTTGAAATAATTTGTAGTGACAATGCGTTTTTTTCTGGATCAAACGCTTCAAATAAATGCGATTTGGATATATATGGACGGAATTCATCGAACTAAAGGACCAATTGTGATGTTTACGGGACATATTGGAGTGCCAACAAAAGAAGCTCCTCAAAGGTAATGCATGTGTTATATTTTATTTCTGCGTTTTGTGTAGCGCCTGCAGGGTTAAAAAAAATGCTACTCTTTGTTGACTATTGTGCCGTCATCAGATAATAGCTTCTTATGCTTTCGCCAAAAAGCCTTTTTAAAAATCGGACAAGTTGGCTGGATTCACAATGAGGTTAGCTTTAATTGAGTATCTTACAATGTGTGATTTAATGAAAGTTTGATTTTATATCATTTTTAAAGAATTTGCCACGCTGCATTTTCCCTGTTTTTTGCCCAAGTGGGACGCAACCGTCCCCTAGCAGAGGTTAACAACCCTCCAGATGAGCTTCAATGCCATACAACTCTCCTTCCATGGCCTCCAACTGCTCTTATATACAAGTAAAACTAAATGCATGCTCTTCAACCGATCGCTGCCTGCACCCACCCGCATGTCCAGCATCACTACTCTGGATGATTCTGACTTAGAATATGTGGACAACTACAAATACCTAGGTGTCTGGTTAGACTGTAAACTCTCCTTCCAGACCCATATCAAACATCTCCAATCCAAAGTTAGATCTAGAATTGGCTTCCTATTTCGCAACAAAGCATCCTTCACTCATGCTGCCAAAAATACCCTCGTAAAACTGATCATCCTACCGATCCTCGACTTTGGCGATGTCATTTACAAAATAGCCTCCAATACCCTACTCAAAAAATTGGATGCAGTCTATCACAGTGCAATCCGTTTTGTCACCAAAACCCCATATACTACCCACCATTGCGACCTGTACTCTCTCGTTGGCTGGCCCTCGCTTCATACTCGTCGCCAAACCCACTGGCTTCAGGTCATCTACAAGACCCTGCTAGGTAAAGTCCCACCTTATCTTAGCTCACTGTTCACCATAGCAGCACCCACCTGTAGCACCTGCTCCAGCATGTATATCTCTGATCACCCCCAAAACCAATTCTTCCTTTGGCCGCCTCTCCTTCCAGTTCTCTGCTGCCAATGACTGGAACGAACTATGAAAATCTGAAACTGGAAACACTTGTCTCCCTCACTAGCTTTAAGCACCAGCTGTCAGAGAAGCTCACAGATTACTGCACCTGTACATAGCCCACCTATAATTTAGCCCAAACAACTACCTTTTTCCCAACTGTATTTATTTATTTAGCTCCTTTGCACCCAATTATTTTTTATTTCTACTTTGCACATTCTTCCACTGCAAATCTAACATTCCAGTGTTTTACTTGCTATATTGTACTTACTTCACCACCATGGTCTTTTTTTGCTTTTACCTCCCTTATCTCACCTCATTTGCTCACATCGTATATAGACATTTTTCTACTGTATGTTTGTTTTACTCCATGTGCAACTGTTGTTGTATGTGTCGAACTGCTTTACTTTATCTTGGTTAGGTCGCAATTGTAAATGAGAACTTCTTCTCAACTTGCCCACCTGGTTAAATAAAGGTAAAATAAAATAAATAAATAAACACAGCTTTTAAATGGCAGTGATAGTTTGTTTAATACCCCAGTTGTTGTTAAATACCCCAGTTGTTGTTAATGGGCGTACTACAGTGAAGGCTGTGTTAAACACAGGCTCTATAGCGAGTACTGTGAGTGAAGCTGTAGAGAATATGCTCATTGATGCTGGCTCCCAGGACTATAATGTGCAGCAGAATACAGGTGTCATTTTAGTTTCATGTGGAGGGAAGAGAGTACACCCAAAGAGGGTGTGTGACTTACAGCTTTAAGTATATGAATGATAGATGACTGTGCCCATGCTGGTCGTTCCTGGTAAAGAGAACAAAACTCATCATTGGAACCAATGTAATAAAATATTTCACACAGATTCAAGGAGTCAGATAAATACTGGGAGATGGTCTTGGTGCCAGACAACCCTGATGACGCAGAACTGGTTGACTTTCTTGCCATGCTCGCTGGTGTCCGGTGGAAAGGTGAGGTGTCTGACATGAACACCTGGTCTCGGGTAAATTCCCTGAAAAATCACGTGGAAGCCCTGGAAGAACCCACCAAGTCTCGCTCCATCCCTCAAAATATCCTGGTTGGCTGTGTCGTAACTCCACTGTGGGGGGGGGGGGGTCCCTATGAAGGTCATAAACCCCAGCGAAAAAAAGTCCATAACAATACAGAGAATTGCCAAGATAGCCGATGTGTATCCATGTATAGCTCTGGAGTATGTGGAAACAGCAGACCGTGCACGTGTGAAGTCCAACAGCCAACATGTCTACTCTGATCAGCCCACACAGATTTCCAACATTGCTGAAGCAGCATGGCCTCAGCGACTTGGATCTGGACTCCTGTGAAATATCTGACCAATGGAAGAACGAAATGTGAAAACACTTTGAAATACTCTTCTTGAATACATCTTCTCGAATGACAAACTGGTGCTGCAAAAGACTTTGTCCACTGGATTCATCTGAAGGATGAAAGACCATTCAGTCTGCCTTACAGAAATGGAGGCAGCCTGAATGGGGATGAATGGGAATGGAGATCATCAGATTGTCAACAAGTGAGTCCCCTTCACCTCTTGTCCTAGTGTGGAAGAAGAACGGAGATTTGTGCGTCTGTACTGATTTTCGCTGGCTCAACACCCGGACACAAAGACGCTCATCCTCTCCCACACCCGGTACTGCACTGTTCAGCACGATGGACTTCACCCTCGGAATCTACAAAGACCTTCTTTATGAGGACGATAAGTGGCTCACTGCCTTCTCCTCGCCTGTTAGACTGCATGAGTACAACAGTCTCCCTCAAGGCCTCTGCAACAGCCAAGCCAGTTTAATGCGCATGATGAATATGTTCAGGGATCAGGACTTCCTGTCTCTGCTCTGTTAACTCAACGACCTGATTTTCACTCCAACTTAACAGGAACCCATGCAACAACTGGAGATGGTCTTTGAGCAACTGCGTGTGCATAACCTCAAACGTGCACCTAAGTGTCAACCCTCTCGCATTCAGTCCATTTCTTTGGCCACGTCGTTGAAAGCATTGGTATCCACTGACTCAGCTAGGATTGATGTAAAGACCCAATTTTCCCTGAAGTCCAGAATCGAGCCCCAAGAAGATACATCACTAACCCCAGGAATGACAGTATCAACGCTTCATCCCAAACTGTTCCAATACTTGGCCTTTCTTCCAGCTGACGACTGGGTCAAAAGAGAACCAGAGGGAAAAGACAGCGCCGTGGAAGCTCGTACAGGAAGCTTATCCCAGGAGACTAGACCCGAATGTGATAAGGTGGGCAATGCAAAAACCTAACTTATCCAGACCCTTTGTCCTATCCGATGCATTGACAGTTGGCTTGGATGCTTGGGCAAGTAACACCAGGTGAAGACAGAGCACACCTTACAGCGTTTGCCAGCAAGTCATTAAACAGAGCCCAGAGCAACTATCCTGCACAGTCTTGAATTCCTAGCGCTTAAGTGGGCAGTCTAGTCAGTAGCTAAACTTCTTAAAGGGGCATCCCTACACGGCATTGGCTAATAATCTGGATGCCTGTGAACAGCGTAGGATGGCGACGCTGACTGCTTATAACGTCAACCTCAAATACGCCTCTGGGCAAAATAACGTTGTGGCTTACACATTCAGCAGAGAGCCTTTCACAGGCAATAGCATTGGAGTGTCCACCCTGTGTGCCATATGAGAATCTTTTGAGCCAGACAAGCTGTCAGGTGATAAATTCCAGGGTATGTTTAGGTGGTCCAATGTTCACTAGTACCAGGAAGAGAGTGAGAGCCTTCACAGCTGCACTTTCAGTGAGCTCATTTTGCAGTGATGAAGTCTCTGCCATCCTTGACAGTCATGCCAACTGGAACACCGCTGCCAGAATCAGAAATATAGCCTTGGCAAGCCAAGTCCAGTGTCACCGACATAGGCCTGGATGCATTGCCATCCATCCCTAAAAATTACCTGTGAGCCAAGCAGCGAGGGAGCAGAGTTAGCCCGTGTGATCTATGTGGAATGCCGCCACCAACCATCCAGACGGTAGCGATGCAATGAGCCTCTGAATGCACTGAAGCTCTTGAAAAACAGTGGGATAAGCTAGTGCTGGAGGATAGAATCCTATACAGAGTGGGTAAGGACCCAATCACTAGGAAAAAGATATACCTAGTACCCCAATCACTGCAAGAAGAAGATCTGCATGGATGCCATAACGAGGCAGGTCACCAAGGCCAGGAGCAAACAACCTCGTCAAGCAGATTCTAACGGAGTACTATGGAACGTGATGTGCAGAGCCATGTCAAGTGTTGTGTCAGGGTGGGTAAAACACCAAAGCCAGAGGGCCTGGCACCACTCAAGGTATCAAGACAACAGCGCTGCTGCAGTTGGTCTGTATGCACTTCTGGACAGCTGAAGACTGAAGAACAGACCTATGGATGTGTTGGTGGTTACATATCACTTTACCAAGCTCGCTCATACCTTCCATTGCCCAGACCACAAAGCAGCTAGCAAGAAAGTTTTGGGACAACTATTTCTGTGCCAATGGTTTCCCTGAGAGAATCCATTCTGATCAAGATGCCAACTTTGAGTGAGTTGATAGCTGCCCTGCTCAACATCTCAGGCATTAAGTCTCGTACTCCATAACACCCTATGAGAAATGGCACCAATGAGCGTTTCAATCATACTCTGGGGAACACAATCAGAGCACTCCCACCATGAACGAAGCAGGCATGGCCTCAGATTCTGCACACCTTGACATTCATGTACAGTACCAGTCATAGGTTTGGACACCTACTCATTCAAGGGTTTTTACTTTTACTATTTTCTACATTGTAAAATAATAGTGAAGACATAAAAACTATGAAATAACATATGGTGTAACAAAGCTAAATATATTTTAGATTCTTCAAAGTAGTCAACCCTTTGCCTTGACTGCTTTGCACACTCTTGGAATTCTCAACCAGCTTCACCTAGAATGCTTTCCAAAAGTCTTGAATGAGTTTCCACATATGCTGAGCACTGCTTTTCCTTCACTCTGCGGTCCAACTCATCCCGAACCATGTCAATTGGGTTGAGGTCGGGTGATTGTGGAGGCCAGATATGATGCAGCATTTCATCCCTCTCCTTCTTGGTCAAATAGCCCTTACACAGGCTGGAGGCGTGTTGGGTCAATGTCCTGTTGAAAAACAAAAAGATAGTGGGACTAAGCCCACAACAGATGGGATGCTGTATGCCTGCAGACTGTTGTGGCGGCCATGCTGGTTAAGTACGCCTTGAATTCTAAATCACAGACAGTGTCACAAGCAAAAGCACCCCCACACCACCTCCTCCATGCTTCATGGTGGGAACTACGCAAGCTTTCACCTACACTGTCTCACAAATCTCAAATTTAGACTCAGACTGACAATGTCCATTGCTTGTGTTTCTTGGCCCAAACAAGTCTCTTCTTATTGGTGGCCTTTAGCAGTGGTTTCTTTGCAGCAATTCGACCATGAAGGCCTGCCTCCTCTGAACAGTTGATGTGTCCATTACTTGAACTCTGAAGCATTTATTAGGGGTGGCAATTTCTGAGGCTGGTAACTAATGAACTTATCCTCTGCAGCAGAGGTAACTCTGGGTCTTCCTTACCTGTGGCGGTCCTCATGAGAGCCAGTTCCATCATAGCGCTTGATGGTTTTTGCGACTGCACTTAACTTTCACCGGACATGCTACCTTGCCCCGGGACCTGCTGTTTTCTACTCTCTCCCTCTGAATGCTCAGCTATGAAAATCCAACAGACATTTTACTCCTGAGGTGCTGACCTGTTGCACCCTTTACCACTGTGATTATTATTTGACCCTGCTAGTCATCTATGAACATTTGAACATCTTGGCCATGTACTATTATAATCTCTACCCAGCACAGCCAGAAGAGGACTTGCCACCTCAGAGCCTGATTCTCCTCTAGGTTTCTTCCTAGGGAGTTTTTCCTAGCCACTGTGTGTTTGAATGTTAAATGACGAGACAGAGGCATTGATGCGAGTAACCAGTCTTGTTCAGTACATGACAACACATCCGGGTATCTCAAGCACCCCGGTAAAACACAAGAGTTGCAGTAATGAACATTTACCAACAGATGGCATCACTGTGCCATCTTACACCCATAACACAGTGCTTCTACATTGCTTACTTTTGGGGGTTTTAGGCAGTGTTTCCATTTAGCACTTTGTGACATTGGCTGATGTGAAATGGGCTTCATAAATACATTTGAGTGATTGAAGAAATGTTCAAAGTTGTTGAAATTTCCAGGATTGACTGACCATGTCTTAAAGTAATGGACTGCCATTTGTCTTTGCTTATTTGAGCGGTTCTTGTCATAATATGGACTTAGTCCTATTTGGTAAAAGACCATCTTCTGTATACCACCCCTTCCTTGCCACAAAAAAAGAAACCGATTGGCTCAAATGCATTAACCAGAAGGGGACTAGGGTTCCAATTTATGTGATGAACAGAGAGTAGCAGCAGCGTAGAAAATAGGGGTTGGGGGGGTGCACACATTGCAAATAGTCCGGGTAACCATTTGGTTACGTGTTCAGGATTCTTATGGCTTGGGGGTAAAAACTGTTGAGAAGCCTTTTTGTCCAAGACTTGGCACTCCGGTACCGCTTGCCATGCGGTAGTAGAGAGAACAGCCTATGACTGGGGTGGCTGGGGTCTGACAAATTTCAGGGCACTTCCTCTAACAACGCCTGGTGTAGAGGTCCTGGATGGCAGGCAGCTTATCCCCAGTGATGTACTGGGCCGTACGCACTACCCTCTGTAGTGCCTTGCGGTCGGAGGCCGAGCAGTGATGCAACAGGTCAGGATGCTCTCGATGTTGCAGCTGTAGAACCTTTTGAGGATCTTAGGACCCATGCCAAATCTTTTTAGTTTCCTGATGGGGGAATAGGCTTTGTCGTGCCCTCTTCATGATTGTCTGGTGTGTTCGGACCATTCCAGTTTGTTGTTGATGTGGACACCAAGGAACTTGAAGCTCTCAACCTGCTCCACTACAGCCCCATCGATGAGAATGGGGGCGTGCTCGGTGCTCCTTTTACGTTGAGGGATAGGTTGGTATTCTGGCACCACCCGGCCAGGTCTCTGACTTCCTCCCTGTTTTGTCATTGTCGGTGATCAGGCCTACCACTGTTGTGTCTTCTGCAAACTTAATGGTGTTGGAGTCGTGCCTGGCCATGCAGTCGTGGGTGTACAGGGAGCACAGGAGGGGACTGAGCACGCACCCCTGGGGAGCTCCAGTTGAGGATCAGCATGGCAGATGTGTTGCTACCTACCCTCACCACCTGGGGGCAGCTCGTCAGGAAGTCCACGATCCAGTTGCACAGGGTGGTGTTTAGTCTCAGGTTCCTTAGCTTAGTGATGAGCTGAGGGCACTATGGTGTTGAACACTGAGCTGTAGTCAATGAATAGCATTCTTACATAGGTGTTCCTTTTGTCCAGGTGGGAAAGGGAAGTGTGGAGTGCAATAGAGATTGTATCATCTGTGGATCTGTTTGGGCGGTATGCAAATTGGAGTGGGTCTAGGGTTTCTGGGATAATGGTGTTGATGTGAGCCATTACCAGCCTTTCAAAGCACTTCATGGCTACGGACGTGAGTGCCACAGGTCTGTAGTCATTTAGGCAGGTTGCCTTTGTGTTCTTGGGCATAGGGACTATGGTGGTCTGCTTGAAGCATGTTGGTATTAGACTCAAATCAGGGACATGTTGAAAATGTCAGTGAAGACACCTGCCAGTTGGTCAGCACATGCCCAGAGCACACGTCCTGGTAATCCATCTGGCCCCGCAGCCTTGTGAATGTTGACCTGTTTAAAAAAAAGGTCTTACTCAGGTCGGCTCCAGAGAGTGTGATCACAGAGTTATGGAGCAAAGTTGTTAGCAGCCAGGAACCCACCCACCCAGTCCCACGGTAGAAATCTTGATCAAGAACAGGGTTGAAGTGGTGTGACTGAATAGGATGAGAATCCTGAAGTGGGCACGGCTTGTCCAACAGAAGTCCACCAGTGAAACTTATAGTGGAACGGATTCTGAACATAGTATGGGCAACACACAACGCCTAGATCAAATCCAATTTTATTGGTCACATACATATGGTTAGCAGATGCTTTTGTGAGTGTAGTGAAATGCGTGTGGTTCTTGTTCCGACAGTGCAGAGATATCAACAAGAAATCTAACAATTCCACAATAACTACCTAATACAAACAAATCTAAGTAAAGGGATGGAATAAGAATATGTACAGTTGTAGTCAGAAGTTGACATACACCTTGGCCATAAACATTTAAAACTCAGTTTCACAATTCCTGATATTTAATCCTAGTAAAAATGCCCTGTCTTAGGTCAATTAGGATCACCACTTTATTTTAAGAAAGTGAAATGTCAGAATAATAGTAGAGAGAATGATTGATTTATTGCATCACATTCCAAGTGGGTCAGAAGTTCACATACACTCAATTAGTATTTGGTAGCATTTAAATTGCTTAAATTGGGTCAAACGTTTTGGGTAGCCTTCCACAAGTTTCGCACAATAAGTTGGGTGAATTTTGGCCCATTCCTCCTGACAGAACTGGTCAGCTTTGTAGACCTCCTTGCTCACACACACTTTTTCAGTTCTGCCCACAAATGTTCTATGGGATTGAGGTCAGGGCATTGTGATTGCCACGACAATGCCTTGACTTGGTTGTCCTTTGGCCATTTTGCCACAACTTTGGAAGTATGCTTGGGGTCATTGTCCATTTGGAAGACCCATTTGCGACCAAGCTTTAACTTCCTGACTGATGTCTTGAGATGTTGCTTCAATATAGCCAAAATGTTCCTGCCTCATGATGGCATCTATTTTGTGAAGTGCACCAGTCCCTCCTGCAGCAAAGCACCCCCACACATGATTCTGCCACCCCCGTGCTTCACGGTGGGGGATGGTGTTATTCGGCTTGCAAGCCTCCCCCTTTTTCATCCAAACATAACGATGGCCAAACAGTTCTATTTTTGTTTCATTAGACCAGAAGAAATTCCTCCAAAAAATATTTTCCCCCATGACATGCAGTTGCAAACCGTAGTCTGGCTTTTTTATGGCTGTTTTGGAGCAGTGGCTTCTTCCTTGCTGAGCGGCCTTTCAGGTTATGTCAATATAGGACTTGTTTTACTGTGGTTTTACTGTACCCGTTTCCTCCAGCATCTTCACAAGGTCCTTTGCTGTTTTTCTGGGATTGAGTTGCACTTTTCACACCAAAGTACGTTCATCTCGAGGAGACAGAATGTGTCGCCTTCCTGAGCAGTATGACGGCTGTGTGGTCCCATGGTGTTCATACTTGCACATGTTGGAGCAAAACTCATTACTATGATTACATTCCAATTATTAGCAGCATCTAGGCTGTCCAGTTTGAAGAGCTAAGTCAGAATGGCTATATAAGGAATGGAACATATGACCAGGGCCTGCTACCATTATAACTTATACAGCTGTCAGATGTGGGCGTTAAGCAAGAACTGAGAAGAAAAGATCACGATTAAAAAAGGTCAGGGAAAGCTATTTTCATAGAGAGGGAGGGAACTCTATACGTAATGCAAAGAGAGAATCCTATAAAGGCAGGACTCTGTAATATGAGAATTTAGTCTCGGGAACGTATGTAATGAAGTCCTTCCATGGAAGGGCTCGGCTTTCCAACTCTGTATTACAGCTTATATTGAATTCACAGGTTCTAGTAAAAGTGTTATATTTCTGAGTCGATATTCCACAACACGTTCTATTGTCTGTACAGATGAACGTGGTACCTTCAGGAGTTTGGAAATTGCTCCCAAGGATGAACTAGACTTGGAGGTCTACAATTTGTTTGAGGTCTCGGCTGATTTCCCCATGATGTCAAGCAAAGAGGCACTGAGTTTGAAGGTAGGTCTTGAAATACATCCACAGGTACACCTCCAATTGCTCAAATGATGTCAATTAGCCTAATCAGAAGTTTCTAAAGCTGTGACAATTTTCTGGAATTTTCCAAGCTGTTTAAAAAAGGCACAGTCAACTTAGTGTACGTAAACTTCTGACCTACAAATTGTGAATTATAAGTGAAATAAAATATCTGTAAACAATTGTTGGAAAATGTACTTGTGTAGTGCACACAGTAATGTCCTAACCAACTTGCCAAAACTATAGTTTATCAAGTGAAGTGGTTGAAAAATGAGTTTTAATGACTCCAACCTAAGTGTATGTAAACTTCCGACTTCAACTGTACACATATGGGATGAAAAATCAAGATATGAAAACTTTAAAGTGACTAGTGATCCATTTGTTAGTGACCAATGATTTCAAGTCTGTACAGTCGTGGCCGAAAGTTTTTAGAATTACACAAATTTTCAAAGTCTGCTGCCTCAGTTTGTATGATGGCAATTTGCATATACTCCAGAATGTTATGAGGAGTGAGCAGATGAATTTCAATTAATTGCAAAGTCCCTATTTGCCATGCAAATTAACTGAATCCCCAAAAACATTTCCACTGCATTTCAGCCCTGCCACAAAAGGACCAGCTGACATGTCAGTGATTCTCTCGTTAACACAGGTGTGAGTGTTGACGAGGACAAGGCTGGAGATCACTCTGTCATGCTGATTGAGTTCGAATAACAGACTGGAAGCTTCAAAAGGAGGGTGGTGCTTGGAATCAGTTCTTCCTCGGTCAATCATTGTTACCTGCAAGGAAGCACATGCCGTTATCATTGCTTTGCACAAAAACGGCTTCACAGGCAAGGATATTGCTGCACCTAAATCAACCATTTATCGGATCATCAAGAACTTCAAGGAGAGCGGTTCAACTGTTGTGAATAAGGCTTCAGGGCGCCTAAGAAAGTCGAGCAAACGCCAGGATAGTCTCCGAAAGTTGATTCAGCTGCGGGATCGGGGCACCACCAGTACAGAGCTTGCTCAGGAATGGCAGCAGGTAGGTGTGAGTGCATCTGCACACACAGTGAGGCGAAGACTGAGGATGGCCTGGTGTCAATGTAACAGTAGACTTTACGTCCGTCCCCTCGCCCCGACCTGGGTGCGAACCAGGGACGCTCTGCACACTTCAACAGTCACCCTCGAAGCTTCGTTACCCATCGCGCCACAAATGCAGCGGCCCTTGCAGAGCAAGGGGAACCACTACTTCAAGGTCTCAAAGCGAGTGACGTCACTGATTGAAATGCTATATTAGCTCGCACCACCACCAACTAGCTAGCCATTTCACATCCGTTACATCAAGAAGAGTAGCAAAGAAGCCTCTTCTCTCCAGGAAAAACATTAGGGACAGACCGATATTCTGCAAATGGTACAGGGATTTTTCCTGATAAATCACCTTTCCGATTGTTTGGGGCATCCGAGAAAAAAGCTTGTCCGGAGAAGACAAGGCGAGCGCTGACATCAGCCCTGTGTCATGCCAACAGTAAAACATCCTGAGCCCATTCATGTGTGGGGCTGCTTCTCAGCCAAGGGAGTGGGCTCACTCACAATTTTGCCTAACACAGCCATGAATAAAGAATGGTACCAACACATCCTCCGAAAGCAACTTCTCCCAACCATCCAGGAACAGTTTGGTGACAAACAATGCCCTTCCCAGCATGATGGAGCACCTTGCCATAAGGCAAAAGTGATAACGAAGTAGCTCGGGGAACAAAATAGATATTTTGGGTCCATGGCCAGGAAACTCCCCAGACCGTAATCCTATTGAGAACTCGTTGTCAATCCTCAAGAGGCGAGTCGACAAACAAAACCCCACAAATTCTGACAAACTCTAAGCATTGTTTATGCAAGAATTGGCTGCCATCAGTCAGAATGTGGCCCAGAAGTGAATTGACAGCATGCCAGGGTGGATTGCAGAGGTCTTGAAAAATAAGGGTCAAATCAGCAAATGTTGTCTCTTTGCATCAATTTCATGTAATTGACAATAAAAGCCTTTACAAGCATTTCATAAGTGTCAATTATTTCAGTATTCCATAGTAATATCTGACAATATTATATAAAGACACTGAAGCAGCAAACTTTGTGAAAATTAATGTGTTATTCTCAACTTTTGGCCACGACTGTAGGCAGCGGCCTCTCCTGTGTTAGCGATGGCTGTTTAACAGTCTGATGGCCTTGAGATAGAAGCTATCAATAGCTTCTGTTGATGCACCTGTACTGACCTCACCCTCTGGATGGTAGCGGGGTGAACAGGCAGTGGCTTGGGTGGTTGTCGATGATCTTTTTGGCCTTCCTGTGACATCGGGTGCTGTAGGTGTCTTGGAGGGCAGGTAATACTGAATCCAGAGTCTCACATGTAGTGGAATCGTCACTTTCATGACAAACATTGTTAGTTCCAGAGCAGGCCATATCATTAAAACCTGTGAATAAGCTTATTTTACAAGATGAGCAAATCAGAAGCTTTTGCACAGCAGACAAATAAGTATAGAACATGAGCCAGTTCACTATTCAGCATTAGCACTGCTAATTGATTCAGGTACTAAGGAACAGAGATTATTATTATTAGTTCTCTTCATTATGAGTCCTAAAGGTCAGATTTTAAAAGTGACTTGAGTATGAATTGAATATGAGTTTGGTAGCCTGGTACATTTAATGTAATCACTTAAGGGTTAATGACAAGCACTCTCCCTCACGAATCCTTATGATACAGCATTGTGGTTTGACATTGTTGAGCAAAGAAAAATTCTATTTAAGTGTAATCTGAGGGAAAAATGAACTGTTGCACTTAAACTATTGAATATGTTCTGATATTTTGCTGTATTCAAGGAGGGGGAGAATATAGCAGGAGCAGTTTTCACCTGCAATTAATTGTATGAAGTGTGAGAATGGTTCAAGATATTTTTCCTCTCGTCAAAGCTATAATGAAATGTTCTTACACCCCCTCCTGGTATAAGCTGGTATTGGTCTTGTGTCAAGTTCACCATTGAGGCCATCATTTGAGTTCCCTTTCATTTATTATTAGGGCAGAGACGGTACGGAGAAAGTTGAGCTCCGCTCCTTTTTGTGCTATAACATGTCATAATCCTCATACAAGTCTAGTCTAACTGTATAAGAGCCAAATTAATATACACTGCTCAAAAAAATAAAGTGAACACTGAAATAACATCCTAGATCTGAATGAAATATTCTTATTAAATACTTTTTACATAGTTGAATGTGGTGACAACAAAAATTATCAATGGAAATCAAATTTATCAACCCATAGGTCTGTATTTGGAGTCACACTCAAAATTAAAAGTGGAAAACCACACTACAGGCTGATCCAATTTTGATAATAATGTCCTTAAAACAAGTCAAAACAAGGCTCAGTAGTGTATGTGGCCTCCACGTGCCTGTATGACCTCCCTCGAACGCCTGGGCATGCTCCTGATGGGGTGGCGGATAGTCTCCTGAGGGATCTCCTCCCAGACCTGGACTAAAGCATCCGCCAACTCCTGGACAGTCTGTGGTGCAACGTGGCGTTGGTGGATGGAGCGAGACATGATGTCCCAGATGTGCTCAATTGGATTCAGGTCTGGGGAACGGGCGGGCCAGTCCATAGCATCAATGCCTTCCTCTTGCAGGAACTGCTGACACCCTCCAGCCACATGAGGTCTAGCATTGTCTTGCATTAGGAGGAACCCAGGGCCAACCGCACCAGCATATGGTCTCACAAGGGGTCTGAGGATCTCATCTCGGTACCTAATGGCAGTCAGGCTACCTCTGGCGAACACATGGAGGGCAAGCTTTTGATGGCCATTGTGTTCTGCCAGTATATTACCAAAGGGCACCATACATTCTATAAGTATGTCTAAAACAGACACTACCCCTTTCTGAAACACATTATCAAACTTTCCAACGACCTAATGCAGGTACAAATGTGTCATCTGAAAGGAAATGGACAACAATTCTACGGATGCAGGGCCTAAAATAGTCCATGAGATCAACATGATACACTATAAATATATACACACACACACACACACAGTACCCCTTCAAATGTGTGGATTTGGCCATTTCAGCCACACCAGTTGCAGACAGGTTTATAATAGAAATCGAGCACACAGCCACACAATCGCCATAGACAAACATTGGCCTTACTGCAGAGCTCAGTGACATTCAGCATGGCACCATCAAAAGGATGCTACCTTTCCAACAAGTCAGTTAGTCATTTCTGCCCTGGTCAACTAAGTGCTGTTATTGTGAAGTGGAAACATCAAGGAGCAACAATTGCTCAACTGCGAAGTGGTAGGCCACACAAGCTCACAGAACGGGACCGCAGAGTGCTAAAGCGCATAAAAATCATCTGTCCTCGGTTGTAACACTCACCGAGTTCCAAACTGCTTCTGGAAGCACAATAACTGTTCATCGGGTACTTCACAAAATGGGTTTCCATGGCAGAGTAGCCACACAAGCCTAAGATCACCATGCGCAATGCCAAGCGTTGGCTGGAGTGGTGTAAAGCTCACCGCCATTGGACTCTGGAAACGTGTTCTCTGGAGTGATGAATCCCCCTTCGCCATCTGGCAGACAAATCAGAGTTGAGGATGACAGGAGAATGCTACCTGCCCCAATGCATAGTGTGAACTGTAAAGTTTGGTGGAAGAGGAATAATGGTTTGGGGATGTTTTTCATGGTTCGGGCTAGGCCCTTTAGTTCCAGTGAATGGACATCTTAATGCTACAGCATACAACGACATTCTAGACGATACTGTGCTTCCAAATTTGAGGCAACAGATTGGGAAAGGCCCTTTCCTGTTCCAGCATGACAATGCCCCCCAAGCGAGGTCCATACAGAAATAGTTTGTCGAGATCGTTGTGGAACAACTTGACTGGCCTGCACAGAGCCCTAACCTCAACTCCATCGAACACCTTTGGGATGAATTGAAACAGTGACTACGAGCCAGGCCTAATCTCCCAACATCAGGGCCTGACCTCACTAATGCTCGTGGCTGAGTGGAAGCAAGTCCCTAGAGCAATGTTCTAACGTCTAGTGGAAAGTCTTCCCAGAAGAGTGGAGGCTGTTATAGCAGCAGACAGCCCTGCATTAGACAGTTAAATGAGATGCCTCATGAGCTTAGTTTAAGTTATATTCATCAAGAATCCATGGGTATATCATGAATTGAAATGGCAATTAAATATTGCATTTGTACTTTCAAGGATCCAATATTTCTGAATGAAACTACTTTGACATTATGCACCCATTAATCTCTAGTGGACAGATTTAGTTAAACATAACTGGTACCGTATAAATCTGTCACCATCCTATGGGATGCGTGATAACAAGCAGCATTAGTGCCGGCTCTTGGGTTTCGTCACTGGTTATTTGGACCTACCAGGATTGGGCGAAGGCGGTGCTCAAACTGCTTTGGTTCGACGGATGACAAACAGGCTGAGAGTTCCCTTTTGTGAGGGTGAGGACTTCGCATACAGGAAATATCCATTTCTAACACGAGAACAAATCACAGAATATTTTACGGGATAACCAAGATCATGCAACCATTACACAATTTGTGGAAAAGCTGTTCGCTGTATTGAGAGGACCATGTGCCTAAATAGAATCGCTCATATGACTAATAATTCTGTAGTTTGTTGTAGTGCACATCACCAACAGTAAGATAGTAATTTTATTGACACACGCCATCTGTAGTCAGCTACCATCTGCCTCACCCCCAAAAAACGATATAACACAAATGTTCCCACACTTTCTCAGTGTGCATACATTAACACATACATGTTTCATATACATACATAATAACTTAAGCTTTACAATCTTTTTGCTGATCGCAGAGGGGTGGGGTAAAGGCCTGCTGATCAGCAGTTTACCAAGCACATTTCAAAACCAACCTCCCCTTCCCCTGGCCTGTACACGGTGACTGAAGCTTGGAGTCAACTGTGGGAAAAGGTGTCCTGGGTCATATTCATAAGAACATGGAACAATAAATAAATAAAATGGGAAACGAAAATTAGCTGTCTTATTGGATAAGTCCAGATAGTCCTCCCCGGTTTCAGTTCATTTTCTCCTATTTGGTGCCTACTGAACATGACCCCGAAGAGGGCAGGATATGCTGGCCTGTTTCAACAGAACACTCTTAAGAGAGAATCCCCCGTTCGATCTTATCAGTGCCTTGCATCCTCCTGGGCATGTATTCATACAACTCAGATCAGATAGTGAACATTTCATTATTAAATGAGTGAAAGACACTTTTCTGGGCCAGCTTTACTCAGTGTTTGCACCAGTTATTGTCAGAGTGGAAAACATGACCAACAAAGCCAAAAACATGACACCATTGATCTTCAAACTTTATCTTAAACTTTTCCCCTCTGGAAAAATTACAAGTGCAAATTTGGGTGCTTTCAGCAGACGTGTATATTACAAGCAGGATCAATGAGTTACCCAGCTAACTTTGATAAACAGAAATAATCAGATTTTCTGGTTCATTAGGAAATCTAAACTAAGATATGTGCTTTTGGTTGTTAGTTTAATCAGACCATGCATTTTCAAACGTGTCCTTCAAAAAAAAAGTTTTCAGAATATTTAGGCAAGTTTGCTGGCTAAGGCATTGATCTTGCTTTGTACTATACCCCTCAGGACTCAACGTTGTGGAACTTTCAGATAGAAATAAGTAGAAACATGGCTCTGACATATTGAACAAAGGAATCATTGATTCTATTTATGGTATTTCTACCCGCAATGTTCGACAATATTTCACTACTGAACCTGCCCCTTTGTCAGCAGATCCCATTGGACCGAGTGATCCTTGCGGGACTGGGGTTCCCTGCCCATGTGGTGAACGATAGATACTAGTCATTGATATTTAGAACAGCATCATGTAAACATGACACATGTCATGTGTGTCAACAAGTCCATCGAAATGAAAAAGAAAAAACAAACAAAAACAGCATGCAAGTGTTAAGGAGTGGAGCTAATCCCCAGGCTATGGAGGACCACAGTATCTGCTTAAAGTCTTTGGACGATGGGGGTCAGCTTTAGGCCTACATAAAAGTTCCGATACAAATACATTAAGTAGATTAGAACATACTGTACATGCTTTTATAGTGGGGAATCATGTCAGCTCTACAGGGAAACATCTCTTGCAACGTCCTGAACTATGCATCCCTCCAGAACGCGGCCCAGCATTTCACCCCTGGAATCGAGGTGAGCTGACCAATAAACGGGTCTAACAGTTGACCGATCAATAACAGAATTTCAAAAAGACCAGCACATGCTGTGGCCCTCCAAGACCGGAACATTGCATTATTTTAATGTTGACAGTGACTGATAGGACATGACACTGAACAAACACCTGAATAAATAGTATTAAGCAGATGTGCCAAGTGTGTGGGTTCATTCCAGCTGTCTAGAGAATTGTCATCTCAAACAGAGCATTCCCTGTTTAAATGTTACATGGTCATTGTGATTGGCACATGAGTTTGTTTTAGAGAATTGCGTTTACTCTTGTTCACAACACGTGTTCACTCCTTACAGCAGTGTTCTTCAATCCTGGTCCCAAGGACCCACGAGGTGTGTAAGGCTTTTGTTCCAGCCCAGTACAACTACTTAAACTTGTTGTGGTGTGTTGGTGCAGAGCTATATAACAGGCCCTGTGGGTATCCAGGACAAGGTTTGAAGAGCACAGCATTACAGTATTAACTTGACAACTCAATGCTCCCATACAGTTGGAGACAACCAACCAATCACCCACCTTGTGCCATTTCAGACACAGCAAAGGTGGTGCAAAGTGAATGGAAACACTGCTACATTAGAAAGACCGGGAACTGCACAAAATGCTTTCCGTTAGTTGCCATGCATTCATTTTTTTTGAGAAAAAAAGGAATTGTATTTAAAAACTGAAACCTGGGCCCAGTTTTTCAAAGTTACCCGATTGGATTTTGGCAATTTGTTTATATTAAATACATATAAATAGAACGAATCGAACAGACGTCCCCATTCAAGTCAATGATGCACGTGTTCTATTAATTCTATTTCTACGTATTAATTCTATCCAATTACCGAAATACGATCAGATAAGTTTGGAAAAAGTGGGCCCAGGAGACTGACTTAAACTTTAAAAGCTTCTGCCCACCCCAAGGTCTTGTAAAACTAACGACGTGTCCAATTGCAGCCTTAAAAACCAGACAATCCAGCTCTGTTTATAGTGGCAATTTGGCAATAACTGTTTTATAATGTAATATTTTAGTTAAACTGTCTAACTCATTCGCCTTGCCTTGGTTGGATATAATTTCAAATGGATATATAATTTTGTTTAACTTTAAGGAGAAAACTCTGCCTTCATGGCTCATCACTGACAGTTCAACTGGACATGAAAACTCTGCTGCCACCATGGGCCACCGGAGTCACCTCCTTTGGGTAAGAAAACAACTACCCCAACGTATCGGATCACAGAATGGTCCAATGCCAGTGAGGCAAAGTTGATGCAGGGGTTGGCCGTTAGAGGGTGGGGCTAGGGAACCCCCGTCCAGTCTGTGCCTCCATTGAACAGTCCAGACAGAGCCAGTCACCCATGGCAGAGGGCCAGAGCAGAGCATAGCCAATCACATATCAGACCAGAGGACGGCCTTGCTGCCCTTCTCCACACTGACCACGTAGGCTCCCGATGGCGACCAGGACACAGAGTTGATGGCCGAGCTGAGAGAAGAGACAACAGAACGTCAAACCTGAGCAGGACGGCATAATGGGAGTGTCAGGTAGAAGTTGCACCTTACCCCAAAGAGATGGAAAAAGTGCCTTTCCTTGCATCTGCGCCAGCATGGGCTGCGCCATTGAGGGCTAACTTCATTTTAAAGTACAATCTCTTCTACCATGAGTCAGTCAACAAACAAAGGGGTCATACTGCCACCTGGAGTGTGTTGTCTGAACAGGCAAAACACACGGTTGGTGATTTAATGCCATTGCAGTAATTTAATGTTTGCTGACGAGTAGAGCATTTGGAAAGTACTCAGACCACTTGACTTTTTACGTTACAGCCTTAATCTAAAATGGATTAAATACATTTCCTCGTCAATCTCTTACACAGTACCACATAATACCAAAGTTAATTTTTTATTTACCTTTAACTTTATTTAACTATTCTTATTTTCAATGACGGCCTAGGAACAGTGTGTTAACTACCTTGTTCAGGGGAAGAATGACAGACGTTTTACCTTGTCAGCTCAGGGATTTGATCTTGCAACATTTCAGTTACAAGACCAACGCTCTAACCACTAGGCTACCTGCTGCCCCAAAAGTACACACACAAGTTTGGACACCTAGTCATTTAAGGGGTTTTCTTTATTTTACTATTTTCTGCATTGTAGAATAGTGAAGACATCACAACAATGAAATAACATCTGGAAACATTTTATATTTCAGATGTTTCAAAGTAGCCACCTTTTGCTTTGATGACAGCTTTGCACTCTTGGCACTCTCAACCAGCTTCATCAGGTAGTCACCTGGAATGTATTTCAATTAAAAGGAGTGCCTTGTTAAAAGTTAATTCATACCTTCTTAATTGATTGGATATGATATGAAAAGGCAAACACACCTGTCTATATAAGGTCCCACAGTTGACAGTGCATGTCAGAGCAAAAACCAAGCCATGAGGTCGAAGGAATTGTCCATAGAGCTCCGAGACAGGATTGTGATAAGGCACAGATCTGGGGAAGGGTACCAAAACATTTCTGCAGTATTTAAGGTCCAACACAGTAGCCTCCATCATTCTTAAATTGAAGTTTGGAACCACCAAGACTCTTCCTAGAGCTGGCCGCCTGGACAAACTGAGCAATCAGGGGAGAATGTATTGGTCAGGGAGGTGACCAAGAACCCGGTGGTCACTTTGATAGAGCTCCAGAGTTCATCTGTGGAGATGGGGGAACCTTCCAGAAGGACAACCATCTCTGCAGCACTCCAGCAAATCAGGCCTTTATGCTAGAATGGCCAGACAGAAGCCACTCTTCAGTAAAAGGGACATAACAGCTTGCATGGCGTTTGCCAAAAGGCACCTAAAGGACTCATACCATGAGAAACAAGGTTCTCAAGTCTGATGAAACCAAGCTTTAACTCTTTGGTCTGAATGCCATGCGTCACGTCTGGAGGAAACCTGGCACCATCCCTACGGTGAAGCATGGGTGGCAGCATCATGCTGTGGGAATGTTTTTCAGCAGCAGGGACTGGGAGACTAGTCAGGATTGGAGGGAAAGATGAACAGAGCAAAGTACAGAGAGATCCTTGATAAAAAACCTGCTCTAGGGCACTCAGGACCTCAGACTGGGTTGAAGGGTCACCTTCCAACAGGACAATGGCCAGAAGCACACAGCCAAGACAATGCAGGACTGGCTTCGGGACAAGTCCCAGCCGACGCTCCATATCCAACCTGACAGAGCTTGAGAAGATCGGAAGAAACGTCCCAAATACAGGTGTGCCAAGCTTTTAGCACAATACCAAAGAATAATCAAGGGTTTAATCACTGCCAAATGTCCTTCAACAAAGTACCGAGTAAAGGGTCTGAATACTTATGCAAAATTTCAGTTTTTTTTTTATTATTATACATTTGCAAAAACATCAAAAAATCTGTTTTTGCTTTGTGATTGTAGGGTATTGTGTGTAGATTTGAGGGGGGAAAAAACGATAGTCAGAATATGGCTGTAACCTAACAAAATGTGGAAAAAGTCAAGGGGTCTGAATACTTTCCAAATGCACTGTATATTTAAGCAATAAGGCCAGAGGGGATGTGGTATACAGCCAATAAGGCTGGTCTTATGCACGAGGAGAGTGCTGGGACACAAACCTGAGTCGTGGTATATTGGCCAAATATCACAACCCCCCGAGGTGTCTTATTACTATTAGAAAACTGGTAAAAAAAAAAAAACATAATTAGAACAGTAAAAATAGATGTTACACCTGTGGTATAGCATGGCTTTCAGCCAAATCAGCATTCAGGGCCCAACCCACCCAGCTCATATTGGTTGATACAGAATTCCGCAGCAGGTGATATTTCCGTAACCCATAGCAGTGGTATCAGCCAATATAAACTTTGAAGTCTTGAACTGTCAACATGTACTTTTCCTCTGCCAACAAGAGTAATGAACAGCAACAACCTCATAGTAGAATAGTTTACCGAGGTATTTACGTAGTCAGCTTGTCGTTGTGTGTGTTCTGTGCGAGAAATAAATATTCCTTGAGGTGCATTCAAGTTGCGAGTGCCACAAGGAGAGAAATATGTATTCTGATAAGCAATCAATGCACATTTCTTAATGCAATTGCAGTAATCTTCTGAAAGCAATTTTGACTTTGTTAAGAGGGGAATCCCAGCTTTCCATGGCTATTACTCTTTCTCAACTCCTAAAAATGAGCGCTCAGTGCTGTATATGAGCATGGTTTAGGCACATTTAGCCTCCATAATTCACTGTGTGCATAGGTGAGACCAGGGGATAAATGTAACACATTCACTGTGTTTATGTTAAGTTTTTGGTGGAACACGAAACACATTGATCATGTTTAGAGTTTGGAATCTAGCTACTGATTAGCCCAATTGAGTATGTATATGGTTAACCCTGTGTCTCAGCCTATTTAATTATATTTTCATCCATTTTTGAGTAGAATGTCACTCCCCAAAACTGCCTTTCTCAGTCCTTATACAAGTCTCCAGGTGGTTCATGCCCCTGGGACACTCAGATAATCCTTACCCGAACCCTTGCCACTACAGCTAAAATTCTATGGGAAACACCACATAGAAAGTCTCACCCAGTTCACTACTTCAAAATGGTCAAAGTCCTCAATGGCACTGCTCAAGTTAAAACAGGCTTTGTGGTACTAACGCTGTATATCCAGGTCTATGGCTTACCTTCAAATCCTGAACCTGAAACAATTACAAAAAGTGCAAAACTGACTGGAAAACAGTGCGGAAGGAAGACTTGATCCTACTCCGGAAGTTCAAACTGACCAGTGGTTCTTGTCCAGGGTGCGCTCCAACTTGCCCGTCAGGACATTCCACACATACAAGGCGCCGTCTGCAGAGCCCCCCGCCACATAACTGCCATCAGGACTGAGGAGTACACAAGGCAATAGTAGGGTCAAAATAAGGGGCTCAAATGGAGTCATGGGACTGTGGTTGGAGAGGTGAGCATGTGCACACTTGCATGGAGAAAGTTAGGGAATTTGACCACAACCGATGTTAGTAAAAACTAAACCAATAATAGCCATTTGGGACATAGTCCAATCTATTCCCTACCTAGTGAACTCCTTTTGACCAGGCCCAATGGGCTCTGGTCAAAAGTAGTACACTATGTAGGGAATAGGTTGCCATTTAGGACACAATATTGGTGTAAAAGGTGTCACTCACCTGAAGGTGACTCGGGTCCAGTCAGCGCCACACTTGAAGCCCTGAGCACTGGGAGGAGAGATGAGAATACACAACATAAACCTCCAAAACCACTAATCCGCGTCAAACATGGGTTCAAATAGTATTTGGCTTCCTTTGAAATACATTGAGTGTTTGATTGCGCCTGGATTGCCAGACATGCAGGGTTTGCACTATTAGGACAATTCCATTGCCTAGATATAGCATCTATTCACCAATAAGAATAAAGAGAATCTCTGACTACCAACGCATCCGATTGCTCAATTGACAATATGTGTGAGGCTCTCCATTACTAAATATATTCAATGAAAACCCTGAGCGCTGGCTTGACACAGCAATTGGTGTGTGGTGGTCAAGTGAGTGATCTGTAGTCTGCAGTACCAGAGCAGTGACATGTCCCCGTACCTGAAGGTCTGGCGGACCGCGTTACTGCGCAGGTCGATGATCTTAACCAGGTCGTCCCGGGAGCAGGTGAGCAGCTCGGTGCGGTCGTGGTTCAGGTCAAGAGACGTGACTCGGCCCAGGAGCTCCAGCTCGCAAACTATACTCTCCGCTCTAAAAAAAACAAAGGATTCAGCAGCCGCCACAGCTAAAAAATGTGTTAGGAGAGTGGGGCATTCATGAGAGCACAAGGTAGCAAAATACGTTTATTGGACACATTCATGTAGGTCCCTCTCAGTTTATGCATGTATGCATCCGCTTGGTTCCTAGTGAATACATCCCAGGACAAAAAGCCAGTGTCACGACAAGAAAATTACCCTCAAGGCAAAGAGCCTATACAACCATTGCCCACGACACAATTACACTGGGTATGTATGATTTTCCCCAGCTGGGTTCTCCACTTCCAGTATTTGGATACTCTCCTATCGCAGCATGAGAGCAACATGTTCCCCCTTTTATAGCATGAGTACTACTTTTAAGTTTGGTAGGGCGCATGCTAATCGGTTAGCATGCTAACTGGAATTTAAGCAAAGACAGGGGGACCTACTGGCTAAATTAGCTAGCTAGCCACGTAGATTAGCTAGCTATAGCCATTTACATTTCGTTCCATTTTAGGTAGTTTTTTTGTATGTTTAACTAGCTTAAGTTAGAACTTTCTAAATATATAGTAGTCATCTTTGTCTGCATTGACATGGAGTTGACTAGCAGCAGGTTCAATAGATGGACTAAGGGCAACCCCTTGTTGCTTGTTTGCTGATTAAATTGCAGTACAGCTTTGACAGTCACCTCACAATAACAAGCTATAGGAGAGTAGGACATTTTAAATTGGGAAATTGTGCTTCATATGAAATCTATTTCATGTCCATGTTGCTCATTATTGCACTCAATAACCCTCCATTTCCAGCAACATTGCGATATTGCTATTGTATCATAGTCTTAAGGGGGTACTGTAAAATGTAAATTTTCCCCAAAAACTGTTACATATCTTCCGTTTTATTTTTCCTTGTTTTTGATTATTTTGCATTTTACTGCTCAAAATTACAATCCTTTATAGAGAAACCGGTCCAGATGTTCAGGTTCAGATGACCTTGAGGTCTGGGCAAAAAAAAACTAACATTTTTATTTGAGTGTAATTCCGCTTTAATTCCACATCTAGGAGAGAAGAATGCATTTGCCAAGAGAAGTTTCTGTACTGCTGCTGCTAATTTCATGGAAGACTTTGAAAAACAAATGGGAAGCATATATTAAGCATTACTAGGGATATGGTTATGTTTACAGTTTGTCAGGTTAAAGGGGCAATCTGCAGTTGCGCCATCCATTTTCAGACTTCAAAATGAATATGTACCTATTGATTCTTGAAGAATATAACTTAAACACCTCATGAGCTTAGTTTAAACAACAAACCCCATCAGAACCCGAAATAAGGTTATTTTACTACAATGTTTGTTTACAAAGTAAATGTACAAAAACACTAAATAACCTCAAAATATGGTTAAAACTAATTTTGATATCATGGATGGTAAGTCCTATTTCTCCAGCCCTATCCCACAGTACTTTACCGAAATAGGGGCGGGAAAAAATAAATAAAATTTATATAAAAAAAAAAAAAGCTTGATTGTTTCCCCTGCGGATTGCCCCTTTAAGGTTAGTTGGATGTATACACCCCATCTAAAAATGAGGACTAATCCCTCCACACTCACCTGATGTCCCAGAACCGCACTTTCTTATCAAAATGGCCGCTCATGACACACTGCTCTGTGCAAACTATGTCATTACAGCTGGACCCAGCAAACACAGTCTTCATGCCTGGGGAAGAAACAGACTGGGGGTTCCTAACAAGAAAAACTAATCTGCAATGCGTAGACCATACACCATCTGCGTTAAAATCTAAAGCCATTTTGTGTGGCTGAAAAAATACAACTCCTTTTAAACAAGGGGAACCAGAGACAAGGAGGAACAAACAAAATGCTAAAACTAAAAGGGGATAAGAAAAAAGTAAACTCTTACAGACTTTGCTGCGCAGGTCCCACAGTTTCAGAGTCCTGTCGTAGCTCCCGGAGACGATACGAGCGTTGTCCAGGAGAAAGCGAGCCGCCAGCACCTTCCCGCTGTGGCCTGTCAGCGTGTGCTGGGGGGAACGAATGAAAACAAGCATTTATTGGCCAAGCTCAGATAGCGTTTCACTGAGCATTTTCTTCCATTTTGTGCCAAGTGAACACAACCCTGCTCAGCACAATCTCTGGGCCATAGTTGGAGCCTATAACTAACTAGGCCTGGAGATTTCACTCAGTCACATGAAGGTGAAGGAAAACTCATGGCCCTTTGTGTTTGAGAACACAGGTGCGGTCTCAGTTTGAAAGTTGAGATCAGCGGCCCAGCCCCATATCACAGCCTGATACTCCTTAGGGATTGGTTCTGTTGGACTTGTCACAGTGACTCCATGGTTTCTTAAAGACACAGGATGTGACATCATCCTCTATGTCAGCAGCCCATGTCCAACGATGCACAACTAGAGCAGGCTGGGAGTAGAGCAGGAGCTGTTAGGAGCCGATGGATAGCAGGCAGTGGAGCTGCGCATCAGACCTTTTACATCATCACATCATTGACCATCAGCACAGGATTCTCTCACAAACACAGCCTAAAACAAAAAAAGGGGCTTATGTTCTTATGTACATTGCATTTGGAAAGTATTCAGACCCGTTGACTTGCCACATTTAGTTACATTACAGGCTTATTGTAAAATTGATCTACACACACACACACTACCCCATAACCTTCAAAAACAGGTTAGACATTTTGCAAATGTATAAAAACAACAAATAATTTAAATAAGTATTCAGACCTTTCTTGAAGAATTTTTGGCAGAGATTACAGCCTCAAGTTGTCTTGGGTATGATGCTATAAGCTTGGCACACCTGTATTTGGGGAATTTCTCCCCCTTCTCTGCAGATTATCTCAAGCTCTGTCAGGTTGGATGGAGAGCGTCGCTGCACAGCAATTTTCAAGTCTCTCCAGAGATGTTCGATCGGGTTCAAGAACAGGCTCTGGCTGGGCCACTCAAGGACATTCAGAGACCTGTCCCAAAGCCACTCCTGCATTGTCTTGGCTGTGTGCTTAAGGTCGTTGTCCTGTTGGAAGGTGAACCTTCGCCATGGAGCAGGTTTTCATCAAAGATCGCTGTACTTGTATTCAGGCCAAAGAGTTCAATCTTGGTTTCATCAGACTAGAAAATCTTGTTTCTCATGGTCTGAGTGTCCTTTGGGTACCTTTTGCCAAAAACTCCAAGTGGGCTGTCATGCGACTTTTACTGAGGAGTGGCTTCCATCTGGCCATCTTACCATAAAGGCCCGATTAGTGGACCACTACAGAAATTGTTGTCCTTCTGGAAGGTTCTCCCATCGCCACAGAGGAACTCTGGAGCTCTGTCAGACTGACCATCGGGTTCTTGATCACCTCTGACCAAGGCCATTCTCCCGATTGCGCAGTTTGGCTGGGCGGCCAGCTCTAGGAAGAGTCTCCGTGGTTCAAAGAGTCTTCCATTTAAGAATGATGGAGGCCACTGTGTTCTTGGGAACCTTCAATAGTGCAGAAATTGTTTGGTACCCTTCCACATAACTGTGCCTCGACACAATCCTGTCTCGGCGCTCTACAGACAATTCCTTTGACCTCATGCCTTGGTCTTTGCTCTGACATGCACAGTCAACTGTGGGACCTTATATGGACAGGTGTGTGCTTTCTAAATCAATTGAATTTACCACAAGTGGACTCCAAGTTGTAGCAACATTAACATTGATCAATGGAAACAGGATTCACCTGAGCTCAGTTTCAAGTCTCATAGCAAAGGGTCTGAATACTTACGTAAGGTTTCTTATAAATGTGCAAACTTTTCATTATAGGGTATTGTGTGTAGATTGGAGAGGAAAATATTTAATTCATCCATTTTAGAATAAGGCTGTAACGTAACTAAATGTGGAAAAAGTGAAGGGGTCTGAATACTTTCCTAATGCACTGTATGTATTGAGCTTGTCTGATGCTTTAAGCACACTGATCAAATAATTATGACACACAAATGACTCAAGAGGAAGCCAGAGATGGCCTAACCAGGAGAAAAAATAAAAACATTTTTTAAATGTTCCTGATACCCCCTCCTGCCGGACTTCGCAGATTCTGCCGTTAACACCTCTGAAGTAACCGGTAAGAGGCTACACCAGAGGTCGGCAACCTTTTCCATTTGGAGAGCCAATTGATCTTACAATTTCTACCGATGTGCGAGCCAGTTATGATTTTCATTTGCACATTTGTGGAATGTTTAATTTAGTTCGTCGTCTTTGTATCTCAAAATCACTTACATTTTGGTTAATCTAAATGATACAAATCTAAAAATAACCTACATAAAGCGAACACAGAAACGTCACAGGCTGCAGGTAGAAAATATACTGATAAAAATAAACATTCTATAAATCACATTGGCTACGCATGGCCTGTCAGCCCTACAACCTTTATTTGCATGCTAGAACAATAAGTACAAGCTAATTGGGTTTGTTTTGTCCTGGATGTATAGAAAGGCCCTTCTGAGGCATACTTACCCTCAGTCTGTAGTCATCCACAGTCCAGATCCTACTGGCAAAGTCATTGGATGCAGCCAGCAAGTAGGAGCCCTGCGACACACATCACCCAGTTAAACAGTGGAGTGGAAGAGCATCATTGCAGTCAGACAGGTCATTCAATTACATTTTCTAAACCTGAACTCTGAGGCCCACTGAAATGAAACAAGAAATCTAGTTCAAAGACAAAAAAAATTCTCAGGTTGCAACAGCTCACAAAAGACCAAAGATGGACAGTCGTGACTCATTAAACTTGCTGTGCAAGTATCCACAAGCAAAAAAAAAAAAAGTCAACATGTCATCCCCACGCATAATGCAGCCCGTGGGCCAATTATTGCCAACAATTCAAGTTCAAACAGGACAGGAGATATGCTTGTTCAAAGTTTATAAAAGCCGGATCCCTATGGAAAAACGTGTCATTCACAAGTTTGTCAAAATTGGGCTAGTGGTGTCATATATCGTGTATAACTAACACACGTATGAACGGAGACAGATCCATAGTCTCCCCTCAGATTTCTATTACTGGTCATGCTGCAGGGTTGGGGTCAATTCCATTTAGACCTTCAATTTCTGAAATGTAATTGATCCCAACCCTGCTGCAGAGGTAGCAAAACAGAAGGCAGAGGTTGCCTGTGATCTGAATAGGGGAAATTAGATATTGCCTGAAATGGTAGCCTATTTCCTATAAAGTGCGCTTCACTTTATAGGGCAGGGTCCTTTTTATTTTGTTTATTGTTGGACATTACTAAAAACACAAGCAAATAAGCTCCAAGTGATTTCATAGTGAAATATACTTTCCAAATGCACAGCGAACTCAGACCGACTTTTTCCACATTTTGTTCGGTTACAGCCGTACTCTAAAATGCATTCAATTGTCCCCCCCAAGACCACACACAGAAATACCCCATAATAACAAAGCGAAATACAGAAAATATCACATTTAGACAAGTATTCAGGACCCTTTACTCAGTCATTTGTTAAAGCAACTTTGGAAGCAATTAAAGCCTCAAGTCTTCTTGGGTATGACGCTACAAGCTGGGCACGAAACTACAAGCTGGGTACACTGTATTTGGGGAATTTCTTCCATTCTTCTCTGCAGATCCTTTCAAGCTCTGTCAGGTTGGATGTGGAGCGTCGATGCACAGCTATTTTCAGGTCTCTCCAGAGATATTTGATTGGGTTCAAGTCCGGGCTCTGACTGGGCCACTCAAGGACATTCAGAGACCTGTCCCAAAGCCACTCCTGCCTTGTTGCTGTATACTTAGGGTCGTTGTCCTGTTGGAAGGTGAACCTTTGCCCCAGTCTGAGGACCTGAACAGAAAAAAAATGGATCTCACTGTACTTTGCCCCATTCAGCTTTCCCTTGATCCTGACTAGTCACCCAGGCTCTGCCAAAAACAGCCCCACAGCATTCTACCACCATACGTCACCCTAGTGATTGTGCAAAGATTCCTCCAGACGTGGCGTTCGACATTCAGGCCATTGAGTTCAACCTTGGTTTCATCAGAGCAGAGAATCTTGTTTCTCATGGTCTGGGAGTCTTTAGGTGGCATTTGGCAAACTCCAAGCGAGCTGTCATGTGCCTTTTACTGAGGAGTGGCTTCCATCTGGCCATCCTACCATAAAGGCCCGTTTGGTGGACCACTGCAGATATGGTTGTCCTTCTGGAAGGTTCTCCCATCTCCACAGAGGAACTCCAGAGCTCTGTCAGAGTAACCATCGAGTTCTTGATCAAATCAAATTTATTTATATAGCTCTTCGTACATCAGCTGATATCTCAAAGTGCTGTACAGAAACCCAGCCTAAAACCCCAAACAGCAAGCAATGCAGGTGTAGAAGCATGGTGGCTAGGAAAAACTCCCTTGAAAGGCCAAAACCTCGGAAGAAACCTAGAGAGGAACCAGGCTATGTGGGGTGGCCAGTCCTCTTCTGGCAGTGCCGGGTGGAGATTATAACAGAACATGGCCAAGATGTTCAAATGTTCATAAATGACCAGCATGGTCAAATAATAATAAGGCAGAACAGTTGAAACTGGAGCAGCAGCACAGTCAGGTGGACTGGGGACAGCAAGGAGTCATCATGTCAGGTAGTCCTGGTTACGTTCTCCCCAGACTGCTCAGTTTGACCGGGCGGCCAGCTCCTGGAAAAGTCTTGGTGGTTACAAACTTCTTCCATTTAAGAACAGAAGCCAGTGTTCTTGTGGACCTTTAATGCTGGAGAAATTGTTTGATATCCTTCCCCAGAGCTGAGCTCTACAGACAATACCTAAGACCTCATGGCTTGGTTATTGCTCTAATATGCATTGTCAACTGTGGGACCTTATACATACACAGGTGTGCCTTTCCAAATCATGTCCAATCAATTGAATTTACCACAAGTGGACTCCAATCAAGTTGTGGAAACATAAAGGATGATCAATGGAAACAGAATGCACCTCAATTTCGAGTCTGAGTAAAGGGTCTGAGAATGCTTATGTAAATATGTTTCTTATTTAATACATTTGCAAAAATTCCTAAAAACCTGTTTTCACTTGATCATTACAGGGTATTGTGAGTATATTGATGAGGAAAATATTGAAATCAATTTTAGAATAAGGCTGTACCGTAACAAAATGTGGAAGATGTCAAGGGGTCTGAATGCACTTTATATACAAAAGTGGACACCCCTTCAAATTAGTGGATTTAACTTTTTCAGCCACACCCGTTGCTGACAGGTGTATAAAATCGATCACACAGCCATGCAATCAATCTCCATATAGAAACATTGGCAGTAGAATGGCCATACTGAAGCGCTCAGTGACTTCCAACATGGCACCGTCATAGGATGCCATCTTTCCAACAAGTCAGTTCGTCAAATTTCTGCCCCGGTCAACTGTAAGTGCTGTTATTGTGAAGTGGAAACGCCTAGGAGCAACAAAGGCTCAACCACAAAGTGTTAAGCCACACAAGCTCACAGAAAGTGACTGCCGAGTGCTAAAGCTAGAAGCAACGTCAGCACAAGAACTGTTCGTCTGGATTTTCATAAAATGGGTTTCCATGGCCGAGCAGCCACATTCAAGCCTAAGATCACCATGAACAATGCCAAGCATCGGCTGGAGTGGTGTAAATCTGGAGTAGTGTAAACGCATTGTCTGGAGTGATTGATCACGCTTCACCATCTGTCAGTCCGACAGACGATTCTGGGTTTGGCGGATGCCAGGAAAATGCTACCTACCCGAATGCATAGTGCTAACTAAAGTTTGGTGGAGGAGCAATAATGGTCTGGGGCTGTTTTCATGGTTCGGACTAGTTGATGATCCATGATATAGGGTGCCATTTTAGACAGGCTAGGAGATTAAATCAGGATGACACTCACAGCACTGTCAAACTCTATACTGGTGATCCCGGCGTTGCTGCCAGTCAGAGCACCCTTAGGCTCACAGCGACCTGCATACAGGAAGAAAACAGGGGTATTCATTAGTGCACACCGTAGTAAAAAAATGTTGCTTAAGAAAATGTTTAGCAATCAAAACAAGCTTTTCTTATTGGACAAATTCAGGTTAGTTTATCGACGTTTCCATCCATTTGCTTCCTTTGGGTTGCAAGGGAATATACCCCAGAACCATATCTAACCGGTGCCTACGGAAGTCCCTGGCCAGTCTACTCAAATCTTAGAGACAAATAAATGGCAGTCAATTTGAAAGGGGGTGATGTCTGGGCCATGTTAAATTGTAGCACGTGACGGAAAACTAAAATTAGCGTTTCGTATTGGACAAGTCCCCCCCCCCTTCAAGCAGTTCTCTTTTGGTGACGAATGAACAAGACCCATGACAGACTGCTACAACACAGAACAAAAGAGTACCCATTAAAATACAAGCCAACTTAACAGTCAACCATTTCAAAATTACAACCTTTGTGCAATTCTATGCAGCTATGGTAAATAATCTGCATTGACATAATGGGAGGGAACGTTTAAACGAAAATTGGGATCCTTAATTTTAAGAAAAATCCCTGACAGAAAGCTGTTCCCCTCCCCCAAAAAATGTATCACAGTGCAGCTGGCTAGCCCGCACTTCTCTTCGCTAATGATGTGTGTGTTCAGTCTTCGGTCTTTTTCGTGTAGAATATCCTAGCCTATTCATTGATAGGCCCTGCTTTACTGAATTTGAGAGACATTGCAATTAAAGAAATTGCAAAATACAGCTTTTGATTGCCGACAGATGGGCCTAGTGTGTGGTTCTGACTCGGACAGCCTGGTGGCCAACCTGCCTATACATTGCCCCTCCCCCGCAATGAAACATTTTCGAACAAAACAAACATTTATTGTGGACCTGGGATTCCTGGAGTGCTTTCTGATTTAGATCAAAGATAAGGGAATATTTATCAAGCAATTTCTTGTTTATGTTGACGTCAATATGTCAGCTATTGTGACATTTTTCTGAGTGCAGTCTCAGATTATTGCATGGCTGGCTTATTCCGTAAGGTTTATTTGAAATCAGACACAGCAGTTGCATTAAGGAGAGGTATATCTATAATTCCATGTGTATAACTTGTATTATCATCTACATTTATGATGAGTATTTCTGTTGAATGATGTGGCTATGCAAAAATCACTGGATGTTTTTGGAACTAGTGAATGTAACGCGCCAATGTAAACTCATATTTTGATAAATTAACATTTTCAAACAAAACACATGTATTGTGTAACATGAAGTCCTATTAGTGTCATCTGATGAAGATCAAAGGTTAGTGATTAATTTTATCGCCATTTCTGCTTTTTGAAACTTTTTTTGGAGAAAAAAAAGGACTTTCTGTGACTGTTGTGACCTAACAATCGTTTGTGGTGGTTTTGCTGTAAAGCATATTTGAAATCGGACACTGGTTGGATTAACAACGAGAATAGCTTTAAAATGGTATGACATGTATGTTTGAGGAATGTTAATTGAGATTGTGTTTTGAAAATGGCGCACTACACTTTGGCTGTTGTCATATCGCTCCCGTTAACGGGATTGCAGCCATAAGAAGTTAAGCCACAGAAAGACACTTTCCACTAGCCATTGTTAGCCGAGATGAGTGGGCTGGACATGCCGAGAGAGGAGTTAATAATATAATAATATATGCCATTTAGCAGACGCTTTTATCCAAAGCGACTTACAGTCATGTGTGCATACATTCTACGTATGGGTGGTCCCGGGGATCGAACCCACTACCCTGGCGTTACAAGCGCCATGCTCTACCAACTGAGCTACAGAAGGACCGTTCGGGTCGGATTGATCTGCCATATAGGATACTTCTGTCCATTTGAGCTGGTCAGTGTGTGTTGGTAATCCTGTTGAAAGCGGCTTTTTTTTATGTATAGTGGAGCTGCATAAGTATTGCTCTCCACTTTCTGGAGGATCAAGTTTTGAAATCAGTGGAATTACAGTATGATAGCTAAAGAGAGGGAGAAAACACCTGTCTCCTGATCACATCTTCAAACTAAGGGCAACCATGGCATTTGTGAAGGTGAGACGGTTCCATCATGCATGATGATATGGGTAAGATAGTCTTATCTAGCTACATTCGGATATTACACATTTCTACGAGAGAAAGTAGTTTCATTTCAAACTAAAGTGCACTGTTAGCTGGCTGGCTCCCTAGCTAACGTGTATGACATTGGTATCCCAGAACCGTTTGCTTTGCTAGCTAACATTAGGCTCTAACATGGAACTTGGTTGGTTAGCTCCCAGCAGATTCATGCAGGATAGTAACGACATGATTTGGCACTATGTTCATTGTTGTTTCACTAGCTAACGATAGCTGGCTGGCTTCTTAGCCAACTTTACGTGTGTGATCTTACGCCGCTTACCTAGCTAGGTTCATTGTTTACTTAGCAACATGTCTTAAGCTAAAGTGTACTGTTAGCTAGCTAACGTTAACCTTTTGGGATAGGGGCAGCATTTCACTTTTAGATGAATAGTGTTCCCAGAGTGAACTGCCTCCTACTCTGCCCCAGATACTAATATATGCATATTATTATTGGATAGAAAACACTGAAGTTTCTAAAACAGTGTTTGAATGATGTCTGTGTATAACAGAACTCATATGGCAGGCAAAAACCTGAGAAGAAATCCAAACAGGAAGTGAGAAATCTGAGGTTGGTCATTTCAACCCAGTCCTTATTGAATTCACAGTGAGATATGGATGAAGTTCCACTTCCTAGGGCTTCCACTAGATGTCAACCATCTTTAGAAACTGGTTTGAGGATTCTACTATAAAGGAGGGGCTCATAAGAGCGCTTTGAGTCAGTGGTCTGTCAGGGTCTCAGGATTGTGACGCGCTCTCCCGACAGAGTTTGCTCTCATTCCAGTGCTTTTCTTCAGACAATGAAATTCTGCGGTTGGAACCTTGATGATTTATGTTAAAATCATCCTAAAGATTCATTCCATACATCGTTTAGCTTGTTTCTACGACCTGTAACGGAACTTTGAGTTTGTCTGGACGAAGTGCTCGTGCCTCATGAAGATGGATTATACTGGGCTGAACACGCTAAGAAGTGGCTAAATGATAGACTATTGTACAAATCAGTCATTTATTGTCAAACTGGGATTCCTGGGAGTCCCTTCTGATGAAGATAAGTGAATATTTAGTGTTTTTTCTAACTTCTGTAGACTCAAATTGAGGACATTCCTCTGGCTGTTTTTGGGTTCTGAGCGCCGTTCTCAAATTATGCTTTTTCCGTAAAGTTTTTTTGAAATCTGACACAGCGGTTGCATTAAGGAGAAGACGATCTTTCAATGTTTATTATAAGTATCTCTGAAAAATCACCAGATGTTTTTGAATCAAAACATTACTGCACGTAACGCAGCAATGTAAACAGATTTTTGGATATAAATATGCACATTATCAAAAAAAAACATACATGTATTGTGTAACATGATGTCCTATGAGTGTCATCTGATTAAGATCAAAGGTTAGTGATTAATTATATTTATATTTCTGCTTCTGGCTCATGTTTTTTTTTGTGACTTGGCTATGACCTAACAATCATATGTTGTGCTTTCGCTGTAAGTCCTTTTTGAAAATGGACAAGATGGGAAGATTAACAATAAGTTTTTCATTAGCTGTATTGGACGTTAATGTGTGAAAGTTACAGTATATCACAAAAGTGAGTACACCCCTCACATTTTCATAAATATTTGAGTGTATCTTTGCATGTGACACTGAAATTACACTTTGCTACAATGTAAAGTCGTGAGTGTACAGCTTGTATAAGTGTAAATTTGCTGTCCCCTCAAAATAACAGCCATTAAATGTCTAAACCGCTGGCAACAAAAGTGAAAATGTCCAAATTGGGCCCAAAGTGTCAATATTTTGTGTGGCCCCCCATCATTTTCCAGCACTGCCGTAACCCTCTTGGGCATGGAGATCACCGGAGCTTCACAGGTTGCCACTGGAGTCATCCTTCATGCCACCATAACGACATCACGGAGCTGGTGGATGTTAGAAACCTTGCACTCCTCCACCTTCCGTTTGAGGATACCCCGCAGATGCTCAATAGGGTTTAGGTCTGGAGACATGCTTGGCCAGTCCATCACCTTTACCCTCAGCTTCTTTAGCAAGGCAGTGGTCGTCTTGTAGGTGTGTTTGGGGTCGTTATCATGTTGGAATACTGCCCTGCGGCCCAGTCTCCGAAGGGAGGGATCATGCTCTGCTTCAGTATGTCACAGTACATGTTGGCATTCATGGCTCCCTCAATGAACTGTAGCTCCCCAGGGCCAGCAGCACTCATGCAGCCCCAGATCATAAAAATCCCACCACCACGCTTGACTGTAGGCAAGACACACTTGTCTTTGTACTCATCACCTGGTTGCCGCCACACACGCTTGACACCATCTGAACCAAATAAGTTTCTTGTTCTCATCAGACCACAGGACATGGTTCCAGTAATCCATGTCCTTAGTCTGCTTGTCTTCAGCAAACTGTTTGCGGGCTTTCTTGTGCATCATTTTTAGAAGAGGCTTCCTTCTGGGACGACAGCCATGCAGACCAATTTGATGCAGTGTACGGCGTATGGTCTGAGCACTGACAGGCTGACCCCCCATCCTTCAACCTCTGCAATGCTGGCAACACTCATACGTCTATTTACCAAAAGACAACCTCTGGATATGACGCTGAGCACGCGCACTCAACTTCTTTGGTCGACCATGGCGAGTGGAACCTGTCCAGTTAAACCGCTCTATGGTCTTGGCCACCGTGCTGCAGCTCAGTTTCAGGGTCCTGGCAATCTTATTGCCCATGCCATCTTTATGTAGAGCAACAATTATTTTTTTCAGATCCTCAAGAGTTCTTTGCCATGAGGTGCCATGTTGAACTTCCAGTGACCAGTCAGTATGAGGGAGTGTGAGAGCGATGACACCAAATTTAACACACCTGCTCCCCATTCACACCTGAGACCTTGTAACACTAACAAGTCACATGACACCGGGGAGGGAAAATGGCTAATTGGGCCCAATTTGTACTCACTTTTGTTGCCCACGGTTTATACATTAATGGCTGTTGAGTTATTTTTAGGGGACAGCAAATTGACACTTATACAAGCTGTACACTCACTTTACATTGTAGCAAAGTGTCATTTCTTCAGTGTTGTCACATGAAAATATATACCTCAACTATTGACAAAAATGTGAGGGGTGTACTCACTTTTGAAATACTGTACATATTTTAAAAAATGTAAATAAAAATTCAAGCATCAAATTCAGAGAGCATCAAGTGTGCTCTCTGAATGCTCAGAGAGTGAAACGAGATGGGTGGGGCTAAAGCTTAAGAGGTTGTGAACAATGCTGAATGGGTGAAGACAGCTCTTCACAAGAGAAAACATTCAAAAGACCCTTTTCTCAAAAGTTTACAAGTTTAACTTTTAAAACATAATTACTTTCCCATTGTTCCTCAAATGCAGTGCATGACATTGTGTAGCTCTGATTCTCAACTTTAATGAAATGTAAAAATTATAATTTCAAATTCTGCTACATAAAACCAAATCCAGGTGGTGAGTCAAATGGATTAATGGGCAATGATCGTGCACATTACCACACAATTGAATTTAAAATTAGGCCTAACTGAATGATAACGAATGCTTATTTATCAGCATTGGCACTCGCATTTAAAGCAAATTATTTGACCGCACGCCTTATGGGTAGATAAGATACTCCTCTGTTTTAATTTGTGAAAAGCAGCAGTTAACTATACTATAAGAAACAAAAACATGCTACGTATTGCAGTAGGCTTTTAGAATATTGCAAAACGTATGCTTGACCCTATCAGAGTTGATGCGTGAGGGGAAGCAAATGATAGCCAGCCAGTGCAGCCAGCCCATCAAAACCACATTTAAAGTATACAGAAACTAATTTCACACATAAAAGTTAGCCTAAAGACAAGATTAAATTGACAGTCTGATGAGTGACAATATAATCAGTGTACACGACATGAGCACAGCTTAGAATTGACAGATGCAGGGAAAGGAGCATCACAATTAAATCCTGCTTCAGAAAGACTCCATGCAAGTAAGACGTTTTGATTTCTTATATAGTATCAGAAAGAGCATATTCTGCAGTTTGAGACACTTAGTTGTCAAATAGCAAATTCAAGAGATGCAGCTCTATTTCCAAATAACTTTCCCCAAGAATATCCACGCTGTCCATGCGTTCAGCACCACTCGAGCAGCATAGCTCTGACTATTAAGCAAAGACTAGTAACTTTTAAAAAATAAAATAAACAGAAAAGCATATTTTAATACATTCTTATTTCCACAATGTTTCTTTAAACCTGACAAAACAAAATAATGGATTTAACTCTTGAACCAGCTTTAAAAATATATATTTTTAGCCTAGCCTATGAGATTTGGAGCCTGCTGGTTCTGTTCTACCCGATAATAAATTGCACACACACGGTGTCCCAGGTATAAATCAGTCCCTGATTATATGGGAAAATGAAAAGAAATGCAGTGCAACTGGCTTCAAGGTCCAGAGTTGAGGGCCTTTAAGTAAAAAACAAATGCCATGTTTAAAAAAAATAATAATAATAAGTTTAAGTATTCTAATGTGATCTTCATAAACAACCAAATGATTGTTCTTCGGGTCACATAATTGAAATGTATTCATTGGACTGTTAGAATGTTGAGTCATTGGTTGGAAAAGGGGATATCGAGTGGCCTAAGGCACTGCATCTCAGTGCAAGAGATGTCACAGTCCCTGGTTTGAATCCAGGCAGTATCACATCCGGCCGTGATTGGGAGTACCATAGTGCGTAAACCCAGCGTCGTCCAGGTTTGGCCAGGGTAGGCAGTCATTGTAAATAACAATTTGTACTTAACCGATTTGCCCATTTAAAGATTTTTTTCTTAGCGTTTTAATGGAAAGACTAAAATTGTCACATTCCTAATTGACACTCCCATTTGGTGCACTAATCATTCTCCTGTCATGAAGGTCTCAGCTTGAAAACTTGAGATCATCTACCTATCCCAAACCCACACACCCTGATACTCCTTGATGATTGGTCATGTTGGATGTCCAACATCACTGTGACGCCTTGTCTCAGAGACACAGGATGCGAGGTCATCCTCTCTGTCAGCAGCCCCTGTGACCAACAATGCACAACTAGAGCATGCTGGGAGTACAGCAAGGGCTGCTGGGAGCAGAGGGGACAATGGGAAGGGACTTGGGCAATCAGACCTTTTACATTTCATCACTGACCTCCAGATCAACAAGTCACACACTTTCCTCATACAAAGACGTCACATACCTGAGACCACTTCCCACAGTTTGACCCTGCGGTCCATCCCTCCGGTGGCCAGGAGTCGGGAGCCTGGGCTGAACCGCACCGCATTCACTTCCCCATCATGGGCTTCCTGAACAGACAAATGCCACACACAGTGGTGACCAGAGGTCATCAGCGTCATTCATGTTGATATAGGCACACACGCAACTGAACATTTTTCAAAAGGGGTTTGCGACAGAAAACATCTTATTTGCAGAATTCGTCCATTTGGTGCCTAATAAAAACTAAAATAGGGTTTTCACAGTAAATACAGGCAGTGACTGTAGATACAGAGGTTGTTTTTAAACCACAAACAAATGTCATACACACTTTGACAACTGGTCCACAGTTCCTTTGAAAGTCCATAAAAGCCATTTGTGACTAGTTTAGCCGTATGTCGGCAAGTTGTTTTTGCAGAAATGCTTTCTGGAAAATGTTAACTTTTATGTGCCTTAAACTTGTACGCCATCTGTAAATACGATTAAAGTTTTTAAAGTCTCATCTATTTATAAAATATTTTTATCTGGACACTTTGTTCACCTGGAATTTTTCATCGTTGTAGGCTACTACTTTTACCACTTAGTCTTAATCTTTACTACACTACTCACTGTTAGCACATGACCTCACATGTGAATCCTTAAAGAAATGGGTGGGGCTGGCTTAAAAAGGTGTGAACAATCCTGAATGGGTATACACAAAGAGCTCTCCAGTAGGTGTCCCAAAATAGTCTAGGGCCATTTTCTCAAGTGGGGTTACAAGTTATCAACGTTCAAAGCAGAATTACTTTCCCATTGTTCCTCAAATGCAGTGTATGATATACCATTTTGTAGTTCTATGTCTCTGCGTTTATTCAATATAAAAAACACAATTTCAATTTTTTCTACATAAGACTGAATCAAGGTGGCTGATCACATTTATTTTTCTTTCTCTTCTGCATCGTTTTCTGAAGTCTCGGTCTCAGCTTGAAAACTTGAGATCATCTACCTATCCCAATCCCACAACCCCACACTCCTTGGTGATTGGTCATGTTGGATGACCATCACTGTGACACCTTGGTCTTTTAAAGAGACAGGATGTGAGGTCATCCTCTCTGTCAGCAGCCGCTGTGGCCAACAATGCACAACTAGAGCATGCTGGGAGTAGAGCAGGGGCTGCTGGGAGCAGAGGGGACAATGGGAAGGGACTTGGGCAATCAGACCTTTTACATCACATCATCGACCTTTCAGCACCTGACCTAAAAAATAAATAATTTTAAAAAAAGACTCCCGCCTTCCATAAAAATGTGTACATGTCCACATGTGAGAGCTGGCCTGATCTCAAAACACTGTAGGAAAATGAAACCAAGATACTTACAAATACATGGAGGGCAGTGGAGGGAACGCGGACATCGGCACACACTCCGGAGGTAGTCTCCGTGTTTTCAGGTGATGTTCCGTACGAGTTCCCAGGACGACGCCTGTCAGAGCGGAGAGCCGTAAAACTACTAATCACCTCAAACACGCAGACAATCAAGAACAAAATGCATTCAGGGAAGTCAAAATACAACCATATGTTCACAGAACTCATAGCACAACATGCAATGGTCCCAGGGAAGCCAGTGCATGGTCAGAAAGCAGAGCGATGGAAGTGGGAAGTAGTCAGGGAACTCTTGTCAGGATGCAAATGGAAGCCAGGGATTTCTAAGATCCCAAATCAGTTGCCGCTAACGGCCAAACTAGACCGCAAGCGTAGCATAGCTGAAACGGTAACCAACGAGACATGCAGAAGCAACTCACAACTGTCTCACACTTCATTTTAGTCCGTTTCTATGCTAACGGAAAAGAAAATGCAACACTCGCAGGGTAGATTGAGTAACTTCACACCGGAAATCCTTCAAACAAGGATACATACTATATCCAATACGCTATAGCCAAGTGTCACAGTAGCTAAATAGTGTAGGAGCGGTTGCCAACTGTAAACAACTTTAGCTGGGAAGCTAACCAACATGGAGCAAAAACAATGAACTTATTTACAGTAAGCCAACAAACGTAATGCTGCCTCAAGAGAAAGACATGAAATTACCACTTCATATCTAACAACCCATATTAAAAGTACCTTTTAAAAAATAAAAATAATTTTATGAATAAAAAAAAAGGTACTTTTAATATATATATTAAAAGTACATATACATATATATATAAATAAATAACTGCTTATCAAAGCTGACTGGGTAACTTAATAATCCTGCTTTATGGAACACCCCAAAGTCTCCACGCTTGTTTACATACCGGTATAAGGGTGGGGAAATCACATACAAAGACGCAGGTGCTTTGAAAAGCATGTCAGTATGTGATATTTGCACCCTAATGAGGGTATACTTATGAGATGGAGCATAAATCAAACAAATTACCCCATTCACAGATGGAATTAGTCTTATACTCAAAACAAGCAATAAAAAAAAGACAAAGGTAACATTCAGCAAGAGTTCCAGAATTTATGAATTTGCATAAATATGATTTTTAAAAAGCCATTGAATCACTAACAAAGCAAAAGTTATGTCCGAGACCACGTTTTAAATCAATCGATCAGTTTAAGATTTGATGGTCAGTCAATAAGTGCCACTGTCATTCCCAGATTTGGCCCTAGATAAATCCCACGTGGGAAACTAACAATCTGACCAAGTGTTTTAATTTGTTTTCACTGAGAAGCCAAATTTAATAGTGCCGTCATCCTGGATTATTTTTAGTAGCTACATCAAGATGCCTCCACTAATACACACACACAAAACGCACACCCCCACACAGGCGTGCACACAGCTGTGAGCCCTACAGACACCACAGTGACGTTTCACCTGGAGTCTGGAGGAAGGAGTCCGGGATGCACAGACTCAGATACGCTGCAGACGGACAGACAGAGAGAAGCCATCAACAGGATGGACACACCCGTCCAAAGGATCCACAGTAACAGAAGGGAAAATGTTTGAAAATGTAATGAAACAGAAAACGAAAAAAAGCCCCTTTCCAGGGGTGTATTCATTAACGCACACTGTTGCAATACTTTTTGCAACTCTTCCATTTGGTGCCTTATGAACACAACCCAGGACAGACGAACACAGACACCCATAGAGCGGAAGACTTCAGACTCGCCACAGAGAACCAAGCAAACGCACCCAAATATGTTGGAGATTGAGTCCAACAGGCCGCTTTGAAGAGGCTGTCCGGAGATACGTTTACTACAAGAGAGGATCACAGAGAGGGTTATTTCATACGCGACGCAAAACCGTCGCCAAAAATATACATCCCGGTCCAGAAAAATCCCTAGCCCCAGCTAAATATTGAGTATAAACCAGACTTTGGTTGAAAAAATATTTAGGGTATTTCAATTACTTTCAAGACACATTTGGAAGTACAGCACCAGTCAAAAGTCCAGACACCTACTCATTCAAGGTTTTTTTCGCCATTTTTACTATTGTCTACATTGTAGAATTATAGTGATGTCATCAAAACCATGAAATAACACATGGAATCATGTAGTAACCCAAAAAACGGATAAATCAAAATATATTTTATATTTGAGATTCTTCAAAGCAGCCACCCTTTTCCTTGATGACAGCTTTGCACACTTGGCATTCTCTCAACCAGCTTCATGAGGTAGTCACTTGTAATGCATTTTAATTAACAGGTGTGCCTTTGTGGAATTTCTTTCCTTCTTAATGCGTTTTAGCCAATCAGTTGTGTTGTGACAAGGGTGGTATACAGAAGACAGCCCTATTTGGTGAAAGAACTGCTCAAATAAGCAAAGAGAAATGGCAGTCCATCATTTAAGACATGAAGGTCAGTCAATCAGGAACAAGTCAAGAATTTTGAATGTTCCTTCATTTGCAGTCGCAAAAACCATCAACACTATGATGAAACTGGCTCTCATGAGGACTGCCACAGGAAAGGAAAACCCAGAGTTACCTTTCCAGCAGAGGTTAAGTTCATTAGAGTGACCACCCTCAGAAATTGCAGCCCAAATAAATGCTTTACAGAGTAACACCCATCAACTGTTCAGAGACGACTGCGTGAGTTAGGCCTTCTTGGTCAAATTGCTGCAAAGAAACAACTAAAGGACACCAACAAGAAGAGACTTGCTTGGGCCAAGAAACAATACATTTAGACAGGTTGCAATCTGAACTTGTCTGAGGAGTCCAAATTGATTTTGTTCCAACCGCCGTGTCTGTGAGATGCAGAGTAGGTGAAAGGATGATCTCTGCATGTGTAGCACCCCACCATGAAGCAAGTGGTGCGATTGTGGTGGGGTGCTTTGCTGGTGACACCGTCAGTGATTTATATAGAATTCAATGAACACAACCAGCATGGCTACCAAAAGCATTCTGCAGCGATAGGCCATCCCATCTGGTTTGCGCTTAGTGGGACTATCATTTGTTTTTAACAGGACAATGACCCAACACACCTCCAGGCTGTGTAAGGGCTATTTGACCAAGGAGAGTGATTGAGTGCTGCATCAGATGACCTGGCCTCCTCAATCACCCAACCTTATCCCAAACCATCTCAATTGGGTTAAGTTGGACCGCAGAGTGAAGGAAAAGCAGCAAAGTGCTCAACATGTGAGCTTCCTCAAACTCCTCCAAGACATGAAAAAGCATTCCAGGTGAAGCTGGTTGAGAGAATGCCAAGCGTGTTCAAAGCTGTAATTAAGGTAAAGGGTGGCTACTTTGAAGAACCTCAAATATAATTTTGATTTGTTTGACACTTTGTAGAATAACAGTAAAGACATCACAACTATGAACACATATGGAATCATGTAAGTAACAATGTAGAAAACAGCAAAAATGAAGAAAAACCCCTGAATGAGTAAGTGTCTCCAAACTTTTTACTAGTACTGCAAGTATTTGGATTAGATATTTAGTAGCTGAATATCGGAATGTATTTGGAAATAGTGTATTTTCTAATACAACAAATAAATACTCCCATGCATTTCAACCCAGGTCTGTATGGTATTTGGAAGAAAAAAAATCTGATTAAGTGGGCTTTTTATAGTAAGTTAATTTGAAAATAAGTATTTAAAGAACAAAATAATTTGAACCCAGGTATTGTATAAACAAAATGCCGATTGAAGATTTCACCCAAGCCTTTCATAGGGTAAGGTGGAGCTACTTCCATATGGTTTAGATCTATCAAATTCTTAGATCTACATCAAGTGTGTAGGACTGGCTAAAGGGGGCGTTTCTGGACAGGGTTTCACTAAGAACATGTTTGAGTCACACTCCCACCTGGGGGTGCGGCTGAGCGGCCGGTTGGGAGAGGCCTCTCTAGTGCCTTTCCCAGAATCCTCAGCTAGAACCTCGATGTCGTCGTCCCTGAGAACAGGAGACCAGAAAAGTCAACCACCAATCCTAGGGGTGAGTCTCAATTGTAATTCCTTGATCCCTCACATCCGCTCTTGCCATAATTATCTGTATAGTGTGATATGCATTTAAATTGTACATTTGATTAATAAAATATTTAAATGTCATCTTCCTCAAATATTGAACGGAGCATGAAGGGTATGATAAAGATGCTTTGCGACAGTAAAGAAAATCTGATTGGTCCTCAACTCAAACACCTCATTCAGGATAAAGTGGAGTTAGCCTGCCACGGAAAAGGTTAAAGCTGATGCATTCGTTGCCATAGAAATGAACCCAACTAAAAAAGGTGAGTCACCCCAAGTGGAGTTAAGAATTGACCAGTTTAGCTCACAAACTACTCTATCCCTCTGCTCAGAGCAGTCTGTGGTTCTATGGTAAATAATACTCACGGGTCCATGGGCAGGGGCTCCTTTGCAGCGTCTGCAAGCTCCTTCTGAAGCTTGGCTTGTCTGCGCCTAGAACGAAAAGCATGAGAATAACTAGATAAAATGCACTCATTACTGGATTACACAACAACCTAAACACTTATTTGGAAGGTTTTACTTAAAATGAACGTGACATGAGGTCATCCTGCCTGCTTTAGTTGAATCCATTGATTGCTAGTTGCTCCGGATAAGAGTGTTTGCTAAATGGTTAAAATACAAAAAGTACTAAAATTGCATGCAGGCCACCTAGAAGATCGATCCCTGAGCCACAGCTGGGTCTCCAAGGCTTCTCAGCGCCAGGCCAGCCACCCAGTTGCTCTATGCACCCTCACCACACTAGGATATGATACAATTAGAGCTGAGTCAAGCTGTGACGCCCTGGTTCACTCACTTGTAGGTTCGGTTTCTGTAAAATATGGAGTGCTAAAGCTTGGAATAAATTAAATGTGACTCAGTGACAAGACAAAGTTGTTTTCCTCAAGAAATAGAATATGCTTCATATTATGTTTCGTTGCCATGATACTTCCTGGTATCGTGATACCCGGTATCAGGACAACCCCCCACTCACTTGCAGTCTTTCTCATTTTCCGCATTGAGCTTGTTGGCCTCTTGGGATTTCTCAGCCATCCAGCGCGACACCAACTCCTGGTTGTCATCGGTGGTGCGCCGCAGCTTCTCCTCCAGGGCACCGAAGGTGATCTGCAGGGCGTCGTACTCATCCTTCAGCGTCTGGTTAGCCTGCTCCAGATCCTGCAGCTGTCCACGCAGCTCCCGGCACTCTCCCTCCAGCTCGGCAATCTGCCGCTGGTACTCCTGCATCCTGGCAGATGAGATTGGCAGAAAAATGTTATCATAATAGGGGGAAAAGGAGGAAAGAGAGGAAAGGAGGAAAGACCATTTGGGATGGTCAGTTGCAATGTCGAATAACCTAATATATACACCGAACAAAATGGATTTCACATGACTTGGAATACAGAAATGCATCGTTGGTCACAGATACCTTAATAAAAAGGTAGGTAGGTGCTTGAGACAGAAAACCAGTCCGTATCTGGTGTGACCACCATTTGCCTCACGCAGCGCGACATCTCCTTAGCATAGAGTTGAGGCCTGTGGAATGTCCCACTCCTCTTCAATGGCTATGCAACTTTGCTGGATATTGGCGGGAACTGGAACATGCTGACGTACACATTGATTCAGGACAGCCTTTAAAAGTTTGGGTCGCAACGTGTTCGAGTAAATGTATAATTATTTCATTAAATTAGGCCAAGTGCATCTGTGCTCCCTGTTCAGTGCGCTCTGCTTAGTAGCGGTGCCTCTGCTCAGCTTGGCAGCTAAGCGAGTGGGAGGGAGATGTGCTTCACCGGATCTTTTTCGGCAGTGCTCTTGAAGATCACTCCGCAACCCATTAGCCGCAGCGCTGTCGTTCAGCAGAAGATGGGCTGTCTGCCACTAACTTGTCATTCCCACACACCATCACTCACCGCTGTCATAGAATTGATTCAAGCTAGCCAGAAGTTCTGACTGAGATCAATCGTTTTGAAACAAATACAGCGATGAGTTTCTCACTCTTGGTTTCATACAAACAACGAGGAGCGCCCACAATGTGTTTTTTGTGAAGTGCTTAGTAATGGGCCTCTTAAAACGAATCAATTTAAATGAAGCGTCCTGACCAAACATCCACAGCATGACAGTAAACCCAGGGACTTTGGGGGGAGACAAAAGAATTAGCATTTTTGTCCCCCCCAGTCTGATCAATGCAATGTGATACACAAAGTAGCAACAGTGTGCTTTGGGACCATGCGGACGCCTCCGAGTGGTTGGGCAGGCTTTTTGAGTGTTCAACCGGCTGGATTTAGGACCTCGCGGACACCAAAGCGGGCTGACATGCCGTGTGAAGGCAAAGCTCCTGGAAGGCTGGTTGGACCAGCATGGGAGAGTTGAGCATAGTTCAGTGTGTATGTGTTGCGCTCTTTTACCAAGTTGCAAAAGCAAATAGAGCAAAAACTGGCAACTCTTTAGTTGACTGATGTAGCTGGCAAGGTAACTGCTGTTTAAGTTAACTAGTGTTTATTCCCAGTGCTGAGCTAGTATTGTAACTAACATATGAAGTTAGCTAATGTTTTATCCCCTCTTGACTGAGGTGAAGGAATAAGCTACACAAGCTAGTAGCTACCACAGCCAGGTCAGAGAGAGAGAGCTGACCAAACGTTGGCTAAAGTAAGCTATTGTTTTTGCATCAATCCCACTAGACCGGAATCAAACGATGAAACCATCAGCCAAACGATTGACTGTTATTTCAGTGCACTGCCAGTTTTTATAAGGCCAATATGGCAATGTAATGTTATTGAGCTGTCAGTTTCCCTAGCTAATTACCTACTTTTCACACTGACAATTATAAGCAGCTGTAATGTTACAGGCGTCACTGTCATGGTGCACAGTAAAGGCCTGCGTGGGACCCATTTCTTCATCCCGCTTCCACAGCTTTTCATGCACACTCCTCCCCCACCTGGTGGCTCTGTCCCAACACCCACCCACAGTCCCGCAATGTTATTTTAGGCGTACATGACGCAGCTCACTTTGCACTTCAACCTCACGCTGGTTGAGTGCCCTGCACTTCTTTCCATTATCAATATCATATTTACAGACACTATCGTAAACTGTAAACATATTTACGTTTACTGCCACATGTATTTAGCCTACTCTATTTCAAATGAGACCACACATACTAGAAGGTAGGCAACTGAAGTTGAAGCAGCGAGTATGTGAATAATGCAAAAAATATATTTTAATACAACAGAAAGAATGATGCATACAAAGCAGAAATAGGACCATTTCTAGATAAATCGGCGGGACAACAAAAATATTTTCATCCCAAAGCCGCAGCATGAAAAATGCCGACCGCGCCGCAATGATCCCTGTCGGGATCTGCAGTCGTCCCACGGGAATGCAGCCCTCTAGTCCACAACACCGCTCACCAGCAGGGTCAGACAACCAACGAAGGATCAGTCCACGGTCTTTTCTGTATATTAAAAATACCAGTGAATGTTAAAGTTCCATCTAGAATTAATGGGAAGCTAGAGGAAAGCAGTTTACGCTTAACCTGTTGGTACTAGGGGCAGTATTTTCATTTTTGGAAAAATAACATTCCAGAAATTAAAAATGGGATATTTGTCAGGATAAGATGCTAGAATATGCATATAATTGACAGCTTAGGATAGAAAACACTAAAGTTTCCAAAACTGTAAAAATATTGTCTGTGAATATAACAGAACTGATGTTACAGGAGAAAGCCTGAGAGAAACCCAATCCGGAAGTGACTCATCTTTTGAAAGCCCTGCGTTCCGATGCGTCCCTATTGAGCTGTGAATGCCCTATCAACCAGATTACGCTTTCTACGTATTCTCCAAGGTGTCTACAGCATTGTGACGTAGTTTTACGTATTTATGTTGAAGAATACCCGTAGGCGGCTTCATTGCGCAAGTGGTCACCTGATGCTCCCAGAGAAATTCTCGCGTAAAATACAGAGGTAGCCATTATTCCAATCGCGTCTGAGAAACCAATTGTCCCGGTTGATATATTATCGAAAAGATATTTGAACAACACCTTGAGGATGGATTATAAACAACATTTGCAATGTTTGTTGATATTATGGAGCTAATTTGGAATATTTTTCAGCGTTTTCGTGACTGCAATTTCCAGGCGATTTCTCAGCCAAACGTGAAGAACAAACGGAGCTATTTCGCCTACAAAAAAAAAATTTTTTGTGGAAAAAAGGAACATTGGCTATCTAACTGGGTGTCTCATGAGTGAAAACATCCGACGCTCAAAGGTAAACGATTTAATTTGATTGCTTTTCTGATTTCCTTGACCAAGTTACCTGCTGCTAGCTGGACAAAATGCTATGCTAGGCTATCGATAAACTTACACAAATACTTGTCTTGCTTTGGCTGTAAAGCATATTTTCAAAATCTGAGATGACAGGGTGATTAACAAAAGGCTAAGCTGTGTTTCAATATATTTCACTTGTGATTTCATGAATATGAATATTTTCTAGTAAGATTTATGTCCGTTGCGTTATGCTAATTAGTGTCAGTTGATGAGTGACGGGACGGGCGCCTGCAAGCTGACTTCGATCGACAGCTGGACGGCGTTTCCTCTGACACATTGGTGTGGCTGGCTTCCGGGTAAAGCGAGCAGTATGTCAAGAAGCAATGTGGCATAGCAGGGATGTGTTTCAGAGGACGCATGGCTCTCAGTCTTGTTCCAACTCGGGAGAGACAAAAAAGTTAACTACCAATTGGATATCACGAAATTGGGGGGGAGAGATGGTAATAATGTGCTTCTACCCCTTTACAAGTACAGAATCAATGCTGCATATGACGTCAGGGTTGCAGTCAAACAGCAGCCAGAATAGACCTTGTTTAAAAAGTCAACCAGCCAAACTCTCATTAGGATTGCGTGTGTGTTTTGATCAGATTATTACATTTCATATAAAAAATTGTATTTTAACAGTCACAGTTCTGACCTATACTTTTTTTCAACAATCATTTATAAAGTAAGATGTACAATAGGCCTGACCATTTTTCATCTGCATTGTTACTTAGGCTTGCACTATTAAAAGCTTCGCTTGTGGGTTCTGTTAGACATGTGATGTGATCAAATCAGTTTATTCCTGTTCAGAATTTATACTCTATTTTAACAGCAACAGTTCAAAACTAGACAGATATGCATGAGTTTTTAAATGGGGATCAAACATGAATAGCTATTTGAGTATTAAGTTATTGTTCCCGACTAGATTGCATTTGTTTTTGGTGTTAGGACAATGTAATGTACCCATATTTATGTATAATTGCAGGTCTTCCTGGGCCCCTGATTCAGAGCATCCCAAACAGCCTCAATGGGTAACACGTCTGGTGAGTATGCAGGCCATGGAAGAACTGGGACAGTTTCAGCTTCATGCGACATGGGGCCGTGCATGATCATGCTGAAACGTGGTGGCGGAGGATGAATGGCACGACAAAGGGCCTGAGGATCTCATTGCGGTCTCTGTGCATTGAAATTGACATCGATAAAATGCAATTGTGTTTGTTGGCTATAGCTTATCCATGCCTATACCATAACCCGAACATGGGGCACTCCGTTCACATCAGCAAACTGCTCGTCCACACAATGCCATAGACGTGGTCTGTTGTGAAGCCGGTTTGAAGTACTGCCAAATTCTAAAACATTGGGGCGATTTATGGCAGAGAAATGAACACTCGATTATCTGGCAAAAGCTCTGGTGGACATTCCTGCAGTCAGCATGCCAATTGCATTCTCCCTTACCTTCTGACATCTGTGGCATTACAAAACTGCACATTTGACAGTGGCCTTTTGTCACCAGCACAAGTGTAATGATCATGCTGTTTCATCAGCTTCTTGATATGCCCCGTGTCAGGTGGATGGATTATCTTGGCAAAGGAGAAATGCTCACTAACCGAGATGTAAACAAATTTGTGCAAATGAGAGAAATAAACTGTGCGGGTATGGACATTTTCTGGGATCTTTCATTTCAACTCATGAAACACCACATTGTTCAGTGTAAATAGGATGGTCAGAAATCCCTGATTTATCAGGAAGAAACCATACATACCTCTGGTTCATGGGAACGACATCAGTAGGTAACAATATAGCAAATAGCTGGAGTGTTGGAAAGTACAAAAAGTCCCAATCAAGCACAGAGACTAAATAACATGTAGAGTAAACTCACTTGGCCTCATTGTGCTGAATCTCCTTGTCCTTCTGCTGAATCTGGTGGTTCAGCTCAATCACACTCTGGGCCAGCTATATGAAAGCAGAGCAAGAGAGAAGAGAAAGACATTGTCAAAAAAAATCCACAACTGTTGGTTGGCAAGTTAGTTACAAAACAAACCCAATTATAAACAAATGGAAAGTCAAGGTCTTTAAATCCAGACCTTGCTCCAAATTACAGACTTATTTGAATAAAAATAAAAAGCTAACCAACAGTAGTATGCTCTTCAGATATTATCTGGTAAATAAAGTCATTTGAGCAACAAGCTTACTTTGAAATCACAGCTAACCAGCCACATGGTTAACATGAGACTTATACACATTTCACCCCTTTAATCAATCATGACTCATGATCAATCCTTTATTTCCAGCCATCAGTCACTGCATCTTTGGGGACAGGGCTACATGTCTTGTGAGTTATAAGGCAATGGGTGGGTTGATTTACTGATGTGGTCATCCTGTCTGGGTTGGCGGCGCCCCCAACCCCCCTTGGGTTGTGCCGTGGCGGAGATCTTTGTGGGCTATACTCAGCCTTGTCTCAGGATGGTAAGTTGGTGGTTGAAGGTATCCCTCTAGTGGTGTGGGGGCAGTGCTTTGGCAAAGTGGGTGGGGTTATATCTTTCCTGTTTGGCCCTGTCCGGGGGTGTCCTCAGATGGGCCCACAGTGTGTCCTGACCCCTCCTGTCTCAGCCTCCAGTATTTATGCTGCAGTAGTTTATGTGTCGGGCAGCACTTTGAGATATCAGCTGATGTACGAAGGGCTATATAAATCAATTTGATTGGATTTGATTTAAGAGGCTCCTCTGTCCTCCACTCGTTACCTGTATTAATGGCACCTGTTTGAACTTGTTATCAGTATAAAAGACACTTGTCCGCGACCTCAAACAGTCATCCTCAAAACTCCACTATGGCCAAGACCAAAGAGCTGCCAAAGGACACCAGAAACAAAATTGTAGACCTGCACCAGGCTGGGAAGACTGAATCTGCAGTAGGTAAGCAGCTTGGTTTGAAGAAATCAACTGGGAGCAATTATTAGGAAATAGAAGACATACAAGACCACTGATAATCTCCCTCGATCTGGGGCTCCATACAAGATCGGTGAGCAAAAATCCCAGAACCACACGGGGGGACCTAGTAAATGACCTGCAGAGAGCTGGGACCAAAGTAACAAAGCCTACCATCAGTAACACACTACGCCACCAGGGACTCAAATCCTGCAGTGCCAGACGTGTCCCCCTGCTTAAACCAGTACACGTCCAGGCGCGTCTGAAGTTTGCAAGAGAGCATTTGGATGATCCAGAAGAAGATTGGGAGAATGTCATATGGTCAGATGAAACCAAAATATAACTTTTTGGTAAAAACTCAACTCGTCGTGTTTGGAGGACAAAGAATGCTGAGTTGCATCCAAAGAACACCATACCTACTGTGGAGCATGGGGGTGGAAACATCATGCTTTGGGCCTGTTTTTCTGCAAAGGGACCAGGACGACTGATCCATGAAAAGGAACGAATGAATGGGGCCATGTATCGTGAGATTTTCCATCAGCAAGGGCATTGAAGATGAAACGTGGCTGGGTCTTTCAGCATGACAATGATCCCAAACACACCGTCCGGGCAACGAAGCCAGTCTCAAACCCATAGAAAATCTTTGGAGGGAGTTGAAAGTCCGTGTTGCCCAGCAACAGCACCAAAACAACAGCCCCAAAACATAATTGTGCAAGTTCTCCCACTTAAAAAGATGAGGGCTGTAATTTATCATAGGTACACATCACTGCTCTAGAGGAGATCTGCATGGAGGAATGGGCCAAAACACCAGAAAGTGTGAAAACCTTGAAGACTTACAGAAAACATTGACCTCTGCCAACAAAGGGTATATAACATATACATATATAAAGTATTGAGATAAACCTTTAGTTATTGACCAAATACTTAGTTTCCACCATAATTTGCAAATAAATTCATAAAAAAATCCTACAATGCGATTTTCTGGATTTTTAAAAATCATTTTGTCTGTCATAGTTGAAGTGTACCTATGAGGAAAATTACAGGTCTCATCTTTTTAAGTGGGAGAACTTGCACAATTGGTGGCTGACTAAATACTTTTTTGCCCCACTAAGTATTCAGACCCTTTCCTACAAGACTCAATTTAGCTCCGGTGCATCCTGTTTACATTGATCATCCTTAAGATGTTTCGACAACTTGATTGGAGTCCACCTGTGTTAAATTCAATTGATTGGACATTATTTGGTAAGGCACACACCTGTCTGTATAAGGTCCCAGGGTTGATAGTGCATGTCAGAGCAAAAACCAAGCCACGAGGTCAAAGGAACTGTCCGTAAAGCACCGAGACAGGATTGTGTCGAGGCACAGATCTGGGGAAGGGTACCAAAACACTTCTGCAGCATTGAAGGTCCCCAAGAACACAGTGGCCTCCATTCTTAAATGGAAGAAGTTGGAACCACCAAGACCCTTCGTAGAGCTGGCCGCCCGGTCAAATTGAGCAATCGGTTGAAAAGCGCCTTGGTCTGGGAGGTTCCCAAGAACCCGATGGTCACTCCGACAGAGCTCCAGAATGCCTCTGTGGAGATGGGTTGTCCTTCTGGAAGGTTCTCCCATCTCTGAAGCACTCTAAGCAGTTGATGTTACTCTTCAATAACACAGACCCCAAAGCAAATCAGGGGGAGGAAAATAAGTTTATTCAAAGAGAACAAATCAATCGGGGAGGTAGATGTTCATTCTCCCCTGTGCTTCTCTCCTGTGATTCTCTCCACAGAACAAAGGGACAGGATGCTGTTTTTTAACCCAGCCCTAGCCTGTGATTGACCAATTAGAATTTCTTGCAATAAAACTGGGCCAATGGCCAAATTACAAGTATCCTATTTCAGGTTCAACATAAACAATTTGGACCAATGAGAACTTGCCATGTAGCCATGAGTCCAGGACTGAAATTCCTCCCATGTCTCTGATCCATTGATCATAAATCCCCTATTACAGAAAAACTACTAATTCCATTGACCGTTAATACTCTTGAATGTTAGTCCTCTTGACCTTTATTACTGTGCGTTGTGTATTTATCTTCAAAATATTCTTACAACTCCACCAAATCAGGCCTTTATGGTAGAGTGGCCAGATGGAAGCTTTTTTGGCAAAAAGCACCTTGACACTCAGACCATGAGAAGCAGATTTTCTGGCCTGATGAAACCAAGATCGAACTCTTTGGCCTGAATGCAAAGCATCACGTCTGGAGGAAACCTGGCACGGTGAAGCATGGCGGTGGCATCATCATGCTGTGGGATGTTTTTCAGACACATGGACTGGGAGACCAGTCAGGGTCAAGGCAAAGATGAACAGAGCAAAGTACAGAAAGATCCTTGATGAAATCCTGCTCCAGAGCGCTCAGGACCTTGGAAGGTAAACCTTCGCTCCAGCCTAATAGGAATAACAACCCTAAGCACACAGCCATGACAATGCAGGAGTGGCTTCGGGACAAGTTTCTGAATGTCCTTGAGTGGCCCAGCCAGCGCCCGGACGTGAACCCGATTTAACATCTCTGAAGAGACCTGAAAATAGCTGTGCAGTGACGCTCCACATCCAACCTGACAGAGCTTGAGGCTCTGCAGTTAACAGTGGGAGAAACTCCCAAAATACAGGTGTGCCAAGACTGTAGCATCATACCCAAGACTCAAGGCTGTAATCAATGCCAAAGGTGATTCAACAAAGTACTGAGTAAACAGTCTGAATATTTAGGTAAATGTGATATTTCAGTTCTAAAAACCTGTTTTTGCCTTGTCATTATGGGGTAGCGTGTAGATTGAGTGGGGGGGGGGGACAATTTAATCCATTCTAGAATAAGGCTGTAAAGAAACAAAATTGGTTTTTTTTTAAAGTCTGAATACTTTCCGAATGCACATTTTTACATTTGGGGTATGCTTGATCTACACATTTTTTTAAATGGAGATTCTGAACTCCTATGGTTTACTTTGGCCTTAGTTGGTGAGGTCATAAATATAGTAAAAGTGATCAACATCTTTTAGCCTCTCTCCCTAAACTTGACACCCACCGCCTCATCGTTGGCAGGGACCTCCGGGAAGGCAAAAGCTCTTCATTCATGACCCAAATGGGTTGTGTTGATCCATGTTGCGTCCACCACCCCAGGTCACATTGTACTTCAACTTCTGTCATGTTGATCAAGCCTACTCGCGCATAGACTACTTTTTAGTTAGAACCTTTCTCCCTTCAGTTAAGACTACAGAATATTCTGTTATAGTAATTTCAGACCTTTCGCCCAAAATAATGCTTAAGCGCTAACTCCGAACACAAGAAATTAGAATTGGAGATTTAACAGGACCATATTGTCTAACAAAGAATTCTGTGACTCTCAACCAACAGATGTATTCATGACGACACCTCTCCCTCTTCTTTGGGAGACTTCCAAAGGTGTATTACGGGGAAAGAATTTCTTACAATGCTCATTATGGTCAAACAAAGAACTGAAACTTCAAGAACTACTGGACTCAATCTTGGCACAAGACCACCAATACACAACTTCACCATTCCCTGAATTAGACAGAGGCTAAAACTTCAAACTCGATTTAACTGAAAGCAGAGTTTATTGCAATGAACAAAAGGGGGAGTACTTCGAATATGGTTACAAGGCCAGCCTCCTGTTGGCACACCAACTTAAAAAGCCAGTCAACATTCATCTTATTTCTCAGGTATAAGACTCGTCCCATAATATTACAAGTGATCCCTCTAATATTAATACAACTTGTAATTTTATTCCAACCTCCACAAATCCAAAACACCATCAGATAATACAGCTATGGACAACTTTAGAAATTCCATCCATTGATATCCAAGTTATGTACATGAGTAAAGTTCTGGATAACCCTCAGCATCTAGATAAAATAAAAGGGTCTAAAGGTAACGCAAAGTGGCAAGGCCACAGGCCCTGATGGCTTTAAATAAATGGAAGGCCAAGCCAATCAACTTGCCCCATTACTATCAGATATGTTCACCGACTCATTATCACAAAGGTAAGGCATGAATTATATCGTTATTTCTGAGTTGTGTGTCACGCCTGGCGGGATGAAATATGATCGTCTTTTTGTTTGATGGGGGGGCTGTCCTCAGATAATCGCATGGTTTGCATTCGCCGTAAAGCCTTTTTGAAATATGACACAGTGGCTGGATTAACAAGAAGTCAAGCTTTAATTTGACATATTGCATGTGTATTTTCAAAAATGTTAAATTTACAATTCTGTAGTTTGAATTTGGCGCCCTGCACTTTCACTGGATGTTGGTCAGGTGGGACGGTAGCGTCCCATCTAGCCTAGACAGGTTAAGCTATCTGTATTCTCAGTCATGTGAAATCCATAGATTAGGGCCTAATTAATTTAATTCAATTGACCGAATTCCTTATGAACTTTTACTCAGTAAAATCTTTGAAATTGTTGACTGAGTTTATATTTTTGTTCTATGTATGAAGTGGTTAATTTAAACCCGTTCTATGTTTGCCTCAAACCGGGGCCAGTTTGTTTGAGAGGAAATGAGAAAGCAAGGATTTGTTATCTAGTAAGATTTTCAGACAGCCACGGGGTGAGCAACCTTCATTCTGGAAATCTACCCTCCAGATTTTGTCCCAAACCTAATCTAGCACACCCAATTCTACTAATTAGCTGCTCCCCAGAACCTCAATTAGCTGAGTCAGCTGTGCCAGGTTAGGGTCGGCACGAAAGCCTACAGTGTAGTTATCCAGAGGAAGATTTGGACTGGACGTTGGACGGGCAGGCACAATAAACAAGCTAACCTCGCCCCTTTTCTTATGAAGCTCTGTCAGCTCCTCCTGGTGCCTGATTCGCATCTGGGCCATCTCCTGCTGTAGGTTGTCGCTGCGACTCGAGTCTGCCCCCGGGCTGAGGAATCAAACACAAATGGTTATACAAGGTCACAAGCAAGGTTAGTGCTATCCGAGATTCTTGGGAAATCTCTACCCTAACCGTAACCGTTTCAACATCAATGTGGTAACTAAGATTTGGACATCCCAAGGATCCCATTTCGAATTTCTCTCAAGCAAGGGATTTCTGGAACACCATCCAATCTAATGCAAACAACGGTTCTTATAACACCAATGCCCACTTCTAAATTAACCTCTATCCCCTAGGCACTCGAGTAGATCTGAAAGGACTGGAGTGGATAGGTATAAGCAATATTGTAGTAGCTTGATTTCGCAACACACAAACAAGTTCAAAGGTCAAATCCTGGGGAGGCCTACCTGCAGTCATGTCTGTTCTGAAAGTCATATTTGTCCGACTGGTATCTCTCTGAAAGAACAGCCTGTAGATCGGACTTCTCCAAGAGACGGTTATCTGAGACGAACACAAAAAGGAACTTTATTAAAAACATACTTTCTGGGATAGCTACACAGGCAGCAGATCTAAAAAGCGTCTTAGCATCAATAGCACTGAGATAAGGTATGTGGCTCTAACATTGGTGGATGATCTCCTCGAAGGCCTGCCTCTGCACACGGTCCCTCTGCTTCAGCTGCTCTCCGACGTGCCTCTTCCATGAACACTCCACACGACGTTCTGCCATCACCACCTGCACACACACCCACCAAAAAGTTAATACATCCGTCACACCCTGTCTCGTGAACCCATTTCAAGAGAAATGACTGGCAAAAGCTTCTAGGCACACCACGGCTTCCAATATTAAGTAATAATATATAAAGTAAAGCCAAGTCTAATAAGAATAAGTGGGCAAGGCGAGTACTGCTGCTTCATCCTTGTTAGAATAAATTCATGTTCCATTTGATTATGAAATCTTTCAAAATGCCATACATGCTGACCAAACCGTTCACATACATATGGATTTCGTACCCCCACACCAAGACACGATCAGGAGAGTCAGGTCAAAATTTCAAAACAAACTCGGAATTACATTAATTTGGGGACAGGTCAAAAATTTGGCAATTTAGTTAGCTAGCTTGCTGTTGCTAGCTAAATTGTCCTGAGGTATAAACATTGGGTTGTTATTTTACCTGAAATGCACAAATGTCGTCAACTCCGACAATTAATCCACAGATAAAAACAGTAAACAGATCCCGTTTCTCGTCATCGCTCCTCCTTCAGGCTTCTTATTTTGGACTTAATATGTCAGTTGGCAACCAACTAAAGCATTACTACAACCTACCGGAGTGTGGACCGTCATCTTTTGCATATACCTATCCACTCCAATCCTTTCAGATCTACTCAAGTGCCTAGGGGATAGAGGTTAACTTAGAAGTGGGCATTGGTGTTATAAGAAGAGTTGTTTGCATTACAGGGTCCTGATGGAATATGCTCCTAAAAACCAATGAGATGAGGCCGGACATGCAGCGCGTTGCGTGTCACAAGAAGAACAGATTTCGATTTTAGCGCCGGGCCACCCGGATGCTCGCTGATGCCCGCGAGTAGCGTGGGTGCAATGACCGCAAAATAAATGTACACATGCAAGCAATTCAACGATCGCACAATTGACGTGTCCGGTCTGGTCAGCATGGTATGTTAGGTGGAATATATCAATACAATTTTTTTTTTTAAATAATAAACACGGACGAGAGCCAGAGATAGAGGCGAAGCGACAGGGTTTACGAAGCCCAAAAATCAGTCCACGAAAATAAGACAACGAACTGAGTTTCTGTATGGTGGTCAATGAGTGTCAAATTAAGTCAACAAAAAATGGAATTGCTCATTTGATCTAATAAAAAAAGTTTAGTAATGGTTAGGTTGTTAAGAATGCACTGATGTGGACACACATTGCATTTTGTCAACGGAATAAATGTACATAGTTGTGCCTGTTGTTCACACAGGTACAGTTGAAGTCTAAAGTTAACAAACACTTAGGTTAAGTCATTAAAACTCGCTTTTCAACTACTCCACAAATTCTTTGTTAAAAAACCAAAGTTTTCACAAGTCGGTTAGGACATCTACTTTGTGCATGACAAGAAATGTGTCCAAAAATTGTTTGCAGACAGATTATTTCACTGTCACTGTCACAATTCCAGTGGGTCAGAAGTTTACATACCTTAAGAAGTTAAAGGCACAGTCAACTCAGTGTATAGGGTGCAGCATCTCCACTTTTGGAAAAATAGCATGCCCAATTTCAACTTCCTGCTACTCATGCCAAGAATAAGATATGCATATTATTAGTAGATTTGAATAGAAAACACTGAAGTTTCTAAAACTACTTGAATCATGTCTGTGAGTATAACAGAAATTATGTAGCAGGTAAAACCCAGAGGACTAACCGTTGAGATTTTTTTTTGGGGGGGGGGGTCTGTCTGTTCAGTGAGTTCTCATTGGGAAACAATATTTCTTAGGCACTTGTTTTCAGTTCCTACCACTTCCACTGGATGTCACCAGTCTTTGGAATTTGGTTGAGGTTATTCATTTGTGCAATGAAGTACAACCATCTAGGAACTGGGTAACACTGGTGAGAGTTGAGCAAGACTTGAAAAGTAGCGTTAGTTTCCTCTCGTCCTCTATTGAAAACAGATAGACCCATCTACAATTTGATCAATTATTAACGTTTAAAAATACCTAAAGTTGTATTACAAAAGTAGTTTGAAATATTTTGGCAAAGTTTATAGGCAACTTTTGAAATAATTTGTAGTTACAAGTATGAAGCAAGGGCCAACCAACGAGGGCGTACAGGTCGCAATGGTGGGTTGTGTATGGGGCTTTGTTGACAAAACAGATGGCACTGTGATTACTCCACAAACTGGATGCAGTCAGAGTGTTGGAGGCTATTTTATAGATGACATCACCGAAGTCGAGGATTGGTAGGATGGTCAGTTTTACGAGGGTGTTTGGCAGCATGAATGAAGGATGCTTTGTTGCGATTATAGGAAACGATTCTAAATTTATTTTTGGATTGGAGGTGCTGAATGTGAGTCTGGAAGGAGAGTTTACAGTCTAACCAGACACCTAGGTATTTGTATTTGATTGAATAGCATGCATTTAGTTTTACTTGCGTTTAAGAGCAGTTGGAGGCCACGGAAGGAGAGTTGTATGGCATTGAAGCTTGCCTGGAGGGTTGTTAACACAGTGTCCAAGGAGGGGCCAGAAGTATACAGAATGGTGTCGTCTGTGTAGAGGTGGATCAGAGAATCACCAGCAGCAAGAGCAACATCATTGATGTATACAGAAAAGAGAGTCGGCCTGAGAATTGAACCCTGTGGCACACCCATAGAGACTGTCAGAGGTCCGGACAACAGGCCCTCCGATTTGACACACTGAACTCTGAGAAGTAGTTGGTGAACCAGACGAGGAAATCATTTGAGAAACCAAGGCTGTCGAGTCTACCAATAAGAATGTTGTGATTGACAGATTCGAAAGCCTTGGCCAGGTCGATGAATACGGCTGCACAGTAATGTCTTATCGATGGCGGTTATGATGTCGTTTAGAAACTTGAGCGTGGCTGAGGTGCACCCATGATCTCTGAAACCAGATTGCATAGCAGAGAAGGTATGTTGGGATTCTAAAATGGTCAGTAATCTGTTTGTTGACTTGGCTTTCGAAGACCTTAGAAAAGACAGGGTAAGATAAATATAGGTCTGTAGCAGTTTGGGTTTAGAGTGTCACCCCCTTTGAAGAGGGTGATGACCGCGGCAGCTTTCCAATCTTTGGTAATCTCAGACGATAAGAAAGAGAGGTTGAATAGGCTAGTAATAGGGGTTGCAACAATTTTGGCAGATAATTTTAGAAAGAGAGGGTCCAGATTGTCTAGCCCAGCTTATTTGTAGGGGTCCAGATTTTGCAGCTCTTTCAGAACATCAGCTATCTGGAGTTGGGTAAAGGAGAACCTGGAGAGGCTTGGGCGAGGAGCTGCGGGGGGGGGCAGAGCTTGGAGGGCGAATTAGTTAGGATGACATCTATGAGGGTGCCCGTGTTTACTGATTTGGGGTTGTACCTGGTAGGTTCATTGATCATTTGTGTGAGATTGAGGGCATCAAGCTTTGTTTGTAGGATGTGTTTTAAGCATGTCCCCGTGCAGGTCACCAGGTAGCACAAGCTTAGAAGATAGATGGGGGGAGCAATCAGTTCACATATGGTATCAAGGGCACAACTGGGGGCAGAGGGAGGTCTATAGCAAGCGGCAACATTGAGAGACTTGTTTCTGGAAAGGTGAATTTTTAGAAGTACAAGCTCAAATTGTTTGGGTACAGACTTAGTAATACAGAACTCTGCAGGCTAATTAACTTCACAGCTCTTCATTATGAAGGGTTTAAACACCGTTTCCCCATGCTTGTTCAATGAACCATAAACAATTCATGAACATGCACCTGTGGAAAGGTCATTAACAAACTAACAGCTTACAGAAGGTAGGCAATTAAGGTCACAGATATGAAAACTTTAGGGCACTAAAGAGGCCTTTCTGCTGACTCTGAAAAAAATCAAAAAGAAAGATGCCCAGGGTCCCTGCTCATATGTAGTTAAGAAATTCATGTCAGCAGGCAATATTAACTAAGGGGGGCAAAAAAGTCACTTCTCTTGCGTTCAGTGCAAGCAGAGTCAGAGTACATGCAGCAGTTTGGCCCGCCTGGCTCATTGCGAACTGTGTGAAGACCATTTCTTCCTAACAAATTGACATGTTTCATTATTTATTTGAGACTATAAATATATTTTTATGTATTATATTAAGTTAAAGTGTTCATTGTTCATTCAGTATTGTTGTAATTGTCATCATTGCATATATATTGACCGATTACATCGGATGGGCATTTTTTTGGTCTTCCAATAAATTGGTATCGGTCAACCTCTAGTTACAACACCTGCAAAGGATCGGTACAAAGTCGCTGGACGAGACAGGACTGGCAAAAAGTGCTCTTCACTGACGTGTCACTGTTTTGTCTCACCAGGGGTGATGGTCGGATTCGCGTTTATCGTCGAAGGAATGAGCTTTACACAGAGGCCTGTACTCGAGGTGGAGAGTCCGTCATAGTCTGGGGCAGTGTGTCACAGCATCATCAGACTGAGCTTGTTGTAATTGCAGGCAATTTCAACTCTGTGCGTTTACAGGGAAGACCTCCTCCCTTCCTTCCTGCAGGCTCATCCTGACATGACCCTCCAGCATGACGATGCCACCAGCCATACTGCTCGTTCTGTGCATGACATGAATGTCAGTGTTCTGCCATGGCCAGCGAAGCGCCCGGATCTCAATCCCATTGAGCACATCTGGGACCTGTCGGATCGGAGGGTGAGGGCCATTCCCCCCCAGAAATGTCCAGGAACTTCAAGGTGCCTTGGTGGAAGAGTGGGGTAACAGCTCACAGCGAGAACTGGCAAGTCTGGTGCAGTCCATGAGGAGATTCACTGCAGTACTTAATGCAACTGGTGGCCAGAACCAGATACTGACTTACTTTTGATTTTGACCCCCCCCCACCCTTTGTTCAGGGACACATTATTCAGTTTCTGTTGGTCACATGTCTATGGTAGTTGTTCAGTGTATGTCTCAGTTGTTGAATCATATGTTCATACACATTTACAGATGTTAAGTTTGCTGAAAATAAACAAACAGTTGACAGTGAGAGGACGTTTATTTTTTTGCTGAGTTTAGGTAGGGGTAAAGTGACTACAACAGCATAGATAAGACAGTAGCAGCAGCATGTGGGAGGCATCAGTATGCATGTGGTGGGATGTCAGTATGTGCAAGTGTGGGGTAGAGTCCAGTGTGTGCGTAAAGTAGGTAAAATAGTGAGAGAAAAAAAGGGTAAATGCGAGCAGTCCGGGTAGCCATTTGATTAGCTATTTAGCAGTCTCGTGGCTTGGGGGTAGAAGCTGTTAGGGTACTGTTGGTTCCAATTGCCATGAGGTAGCAGAGAGAACAGTCTATGGCTTGGGTGACTTGAGTCTGAAAAATGTTGGGCCTTCATCTAACACAGCCTGGTAAATTAGAGGTCCTGGATGGCAGGGCGCTCGGCTTGTTAAATAATTTACAAGAGCAGTAACAACGTCATGTGGTGTTGGTGAAAGGCATAGCCTTCCGATTGACTGCGCAAGCAAGTACTATAGACAATCATAAACAGCTAATTAACCTGTCAACTTTGAAGATTATGGTAGCACGCTCTGGTCTAGCTAGGAGCTTGTTAGCAAGCTAACGTTAGCTAGCTAAATTTACGCCACAAATGCCTCCTACATTAACTAGCTAGTAGCCAGCTAGTTAAAAAATACCTAACGTTAGTTTGTGTAGCTAATGTTTTCTAGCTAACGATACATGTAGTTTTAATTTTACAAATTCGTACGTTATGTCTATAGTACGACAAGCTAACTAGCATGCTATCTGCTAACGCTAGCTTGCAAGCTATGTAGCGATGTTTTCAAACACGCAGTCATTAGCTAGAGTGATAAATAGCATCAAGAGGAATGGAAATTTTTAACTTACGTTAGCTAGCGTAGGTAGTTCCACATCCACTCAGATCATGACATTTAGTAGTTTTCAGCTGCTTACTTGTGCTAAATTGGCGTTGGTTGATGTTTTGAAAAAAGTTTTCCTATTTAAACTACATGACTAGCTTGTGATACCTAACAGCCAAAGGTACCGAATTAAGATAGTCGATATTCATCAGCCGAGACAAGAGCCAAAACTATTTATAAACTAAACAGAAAATCATCTCGGATTGCACATTTTGGTCACAAACAACCAGGTGTTGGTACTGCTTCTTCTTCTGTGGGTTTTATGGCGGACTACATCCCCAAAATATGTATTGGCGCCACCAACTGGACGGTTTTTTTTTAAAAGGGGAAAATAATCTAATCCATACATGATAGAGAAACGAATTTAATCCACCCAAATAAAAATTGTAAATTGACCAAAACTCCCACTTCTTTCTTCTTTCAAATCTCCATATCTTCCTTCTCAGGCTGTAGGATCTGAGAGGGTGGTACGGCTTGTGACAATATTCCATATAACTCCTCCACCGAGAAACCTCCGGCACATCCACAATAATACTATTTTCCTGGACCTTCTCTCCACCTTCGCAGTGCCATTAATCACCATATTTATAAAGGCCACAAAGTCTACCTTCTTAACCTTTGAAATATCAGGGTTCTGCTGATGAAAGGCAACCCCTGCAGCCAGTGGCGTTTCTAGTTTGTATGGCTCCTTGGGCGACCCCCGACCCCTTCAGCCCCCCCCCTCAGACATTTGGAACAACACAAATAAATTATCATAACATTTAAAACTATATATATATATATATATATATATATATTGTAATGACCCGACTAGATCATAAAGGAACAATTGTCCAGACAGAGGCTTGAGTTTACGAATTGACGGTTTATTACACCAACTTTACACAGGCTACTGTTTGGGCCGTAGCACACGCCAAATAGATGACACAAGCCAATCGTGACCTTCTCTTGTGAAGCCCAGACGTAAGAGAGAGAGAACAAAAGCTGAACCTGGTCTTAACTTCCAATGCTCCACCCCCCTGCCCAACCCCCCTCCACGCCACTCCACCAACCACCAGGATGCCCGGCATCAGAACATTCCAGGCATTCCCGTGATTGGCAGATAGCAGGTTGATTGACAGGTTGGACCCCGCGAACACCGTGTACTGGTCAGTACAACACAACCACCTCCTAGCCTAACACATAACACACAGCTGTCTGTGCGGGTCGCTACACAGCCCCCCCCACCACAAAGTCCCTCGTCCCCGAGGGAACAAACAAAGTCTCTGAAGCGACCCGGAGGTCTCCTTTGCCTGCGTGGTCGTGATGGTCGCAGAGTGCCCCTCTGGGACCCAGGGGATGAAGGCAGGGGTATGGGTGACAAGGAAGCGGGAACGGGTAATACAGTCCGTGGCTCTGGGGAACCACGCGGTGACACAGGGGGGGGAGACAGGAGGAGTGGGCTGTCTGGAGCCTTGTCTGCGGCACCTGAGGGTGGGTGCCTGGAGAATGTCATTGCCAGAGAGGGGAATTGTGGGGGTTCCTGGGGTTTGAGGAGAAGAGGCCCCTCTGTATGGGGCTAACCTGTCCCGGTGCAGTGCCACCTTTCTCCCCCTGGGAGGAAGCTGCACCCGGTACACAACCTCCCCTACCCTCTCCAGGACACTGCAGGGTCCCACCCAGTGACTGTCCAACTTGGGGCATCTGCCTTTTTTCCTTAGGGGGCTGTAGACCCAGACCAGCTCCCCAGCCACAAAGTGCCTTCCCCGGGTGTGCACGTCATAGTTCCTTTTCTGCCTCACACCTGCATTCACCAGCTGCTCTCTGGCGAAGGTGTGGGCTGTCTCCAGGCGGTCCTGGAGTCTCCGGGCATACTCCGGCCCCGGAGGAACATGAGGGCTATCCAGGGGCCGACCAACGCCATCTCCGCAGGGGTGCGGATCTCTCCCCCAGCATGAGGAGGGCAGGCGTGCAGGAAGTGGAGTCTTGGACAGCGGAGCGGCATGCCATGAGGACCATAGGCAGGTGCTTGTCCCAGTCACGCTGGTGTTTGGAAGAGACGATGGCCAGCTGCTGTCCAAGCGTTTTGTTGAAGCGCTCCACAAGGCCATCACTTTGAGGATGGAGAGGAGTAGTGCGGGTCTTGTGCATACCCAGCCTCTCACACATGGTGGCGAACACACGGGACTCAAAGTTTCTGCCTTGGTCGCTGTGGATGGACTCTGCAGCTCCAAACCTGCTGAACATCCCCGCTGTCAGGGCGTCGACGATGGTCTCTGCCTCCTGGTCAGGCAGAGCATAGGCCTCGGGCCATTTTGTGAAATAGTCCATGGCCGTGAGCACCCAGCGGTTTCCACTGTCTGTGGTGGGGAACGGCCCAACTACATCCACTCCCACCCTCTCCATGGGAGCCCCCACTGGGAACTGTTGTAGCTGAGCATGAGAGCGGCCTGGGGGCCCTTTCTCGCTGTGCAGTTGTCACAGCGGCGACAAAAGTCCTCCACATCCCTCTTGTGCTGCCCCCAGTAGAAGCCCTGACGGAGACGGCGCAGTGTTTTTGTGACCCCAAAGTGTCCAGTCCCCACCCCCCATGAGTACTCTGGAGCACAGCCTCCCGCAATGCTTTTGGGACCACCACCTGCCACCTCTCCTCTCCCGTAGCTGACTCCTTCCATGCCCGCTGTAGCACGCCATCAGCCAGCCGCAGTCTCTCAAACTTCGACCACAACCCTTTGGTCGCGAGTGAGAGCGCTGTCACCTCTTCCCATGGTGGCCTCACCTGCGCCTCTACCCACTGTAGCACTGGCTGTAGGTCTGTGTCCCGTCCCTGCTGCTGCCGCCATTCAGCCACGTCGACAGTCTGCAGCTCACAGCAGACAGGCCCGCTCGCCCGACACACTGTGGCACAGACACCCTCCTCTGCCCGCAGCTCTCTCTCCCGTCCCTCTCTCCGTTCACAGTGGCGGCAGCCGTCTGCAGTACAGGGCCGACGGGACATGGCGTCGGCGTTGGAGTGGCGTGCCCCTGCCCTGTGCACCACCGTGAAGTCATACGGCTGAAGCTCCTCCAACCAGCGTGCCACCTGCCCCTCTGGCTCTCTGAAAGACATGAGCCACTGGAGAGCAGAGTGGTCAGTCCTTACAGTAAAGGGCAGACCACCCAGGTAGTACTTGAAGTGTTTGACGGAAGCCACAACAGCCAAGAGCTCCCGCCGGGTGACACAGTAGTGGCGCTCATGTTTGTCAAATGTTTTGCTGAAGTACGCCACCACTCTCTCCCCCTCTGGCCCCACCTGGGCCAGCACCCCACCCATGCCCACATTGCTCGCGTCTGTGTCCAGGATAAAGGGCAAGGTGAGGTCAGGGGGCGAGCACGGGGCCTCGATCAGTGCACGTTTGAGGGTGTTGAACGCCTCCTCACACTCCACTGTCCAAGTGAAAGCCTTGTCCTTCGGCAGCAGGCGGTTCAGTGGAGCAGCAACGCTTGAGAAGCCCCGTACAAACCTCCTGTAGTACGAGGCCAGGCCCAGGAAGCTCTTCAGCTGACGCTGGTCGGTGGGGGTGGGCCAGTCTCTGACAGCCCCTACCTTGTCCTCCATGGTGCTGATCCCCTCCTTCCCCACTCGGTGGCCCAAGAAGGACACCTCTCTCCTCATGAAGTGGCACTTCTCGGGGTGGAGCTTCAGACCTGCGGCAGCCACCCTCTCCAGCACACGCCGTAGCGCCCCCAGGGCTGACTGGAAGGAGCTGCCATGGGCCAGGATGTCATCGAGGTATACCAGACACTGCTGTCGGGGGATGCCATCCAGCACCCTGTCCATCAAACGCTCAAAAGTAGCTGGAGCGTTGCACAGGCCAAAGCACAGGACCTTGAACTGCCAGTGTCCTCTGTTAGTGGAGAACGCAGTTTTGGCTCTGGCCTCTGGGGAGAGGGGCACCTGCCAGTAGCCACTGCGGAGGTCTAGTGAGGAGAACCAGGAGGACCCCTAACCAGGTCCAGCGACTCATCGATACGTGGTATGGGGTATGAGTCCTTCCTGGTTACCTCATTCAGCCGCCTGTAGTCCGCACAGAACCTCAGCTTGCCCCCCTTCTTCGGAACCATGACGACTGGCGCCGCCCAGGGGCTGTCTGAGGGCTCAATGAAGTCTGCCCGCTGCATCTCCAACACAGCCTTGTCTGCCGCCTCCTGGCGTGCCAGCGGGATACGGCGGGGACGCATCTTGATGGGTCGAGCATCACCTGTGTCGATCTCATGCTGCACCAGATGAGTCTGACCCACCTCTTCCTCACTCAACGCAAAGCTGTCTCTGAATTCAAACAGCAACTGCCACAACCGTTCCTGCTGCTCAGGGTCAAGACCAACACAGTTCCTCCCCCATATCTCCCTCACTGCAGACAGTGTCCTCTCCTCTCCCATCTGGGGTAGCTGGGCTGGGGGGATGCGACCCGGGCTCACAGAGGGCTGTGTCATGGAGGTAGCTGGGGGAATGTAACACACCGCTGTAGGTGACAGGGGGACTGGGGAAAAGTCACACACAGCTGTGGGGGAGGGGGCGCAGCCATGAGTCTCTGCTGCTTTAACTGTTGGAGTAAAGGGTTTGTTGGGTTGAGTGAATGTGACATTAGGGGGGGCCATGGTGACTTCCGTCCCTCCCTGGAAGCTCAGTGTGCCCCTATTTAGGTCTAACTGGCAGCCTGTGCTCCTAAGAAAGTCCAACCCCAGGATACAAGGGTCCTGCACAGCCGCCACCCACACAGGATGACGCACAGTCCTGCCCCCTACTGTCAGAGTCATTATTCCCTTCCCTTTCATGGGTGCCAGCTCACCTGTGACTGTGCGGAGCTGCACAGTTGTAGGCTCACACTGAGTCCAACCTGGCACAATATCTGGCCTCACCAGGGTTACTGTGGAACCAGTGTCCACCAGGGCGGAGCAGGGCACCCCCTCCACAGTGACAGGGACATGACAAAAGTCCCCAACACAGGTCCGGCCCACCACAACAACAGGCTCCATCCGCTTGCCCTCGTCTCCTTCTGGGGGAAGTGGAACCTTGCTTCCCCGTCTGTGCCGGTGGGCTCCTCCAGAAGATGATGGTGGTTGGGATAGAAAGCTAGGGGTCCGCACTACCCGGTCTATGCGGACCCCGAGCCGTTTCCCTGAGCTCTGGGGGACATGGGGCAAACTCGGCGCAGATGGCCTGGCTGGCCACAACCCCAGCAGACCCGGTGACCAGGGCGTGTGTTTCGTTCCGCCTGTAGCGACACAGCACGAATGAGTTTTGTCATTTCGGCCACCCAAGCAGGCTTTTCCGGCTCCGGGCTGCTCTGCCCCCCAGCTCGCACAGAGGGTGTGTCTCCCTGCACCCCCACCAAAGCCCCAGCTGAAGCCCCAGCCCACACCAGCTCCCTCTCCAAAGCCATCTCCAAGGCTGTCTGCAATGACTCAGGATGAGCCAGCTGGGTCTGTATGCGCAGCTCCGTAGGAGAGAGCGCCTGTATGAACTGGTCCCGTGCTAGCTCGCTCTGCACGGAGGGGGGCATGTGAGCATATGCCCGCCGAGAGAGGCTCTCAATGTCATTAGCTAGCACCCGTAGAGGCTCTCCAGGCTGCCTGCGTCTATTACTCAGTTCGGAGCGCAGTAGCCCGGGCTGTACACACTGTCCATAGCGCCTCCTCAGTGCTCCCACTAAAGCCCCATAATCATGCCTGTCCTCGGGGCTAATCAATATCAAACAGGCTAGAGCTTCATCCGTGAGGCATAAAGCCAACTGCAGTGCCCTTTCTTCATCCGACCACCCCCTAAAATGAGCTAACAGTTCAAACTGAGCATGAAAAGCTTCCCAATCCGCCTTACCGGAATACTTCGGGGTCTTAACAGATACGGACGCAGCCGGGAACTGGGCGCCGCCATGTTTGTTTACATCCTGAGCCCCAGATTCCTCATCACGCCGCGTCGACGTCACCACTTCGGTCCGCCCACCAGAATCCGCGCGAAATACATTCGACGAAGCACTCATGCCCGCTTCAGCCGCCATCGCTCTAACGTCCTCCCTCAAGCGGCCTCTGCGCTCCGACGCCCTGGCGATCTCCTCAGACAGAGCCCCCGACGTCCATTCACATGCAGTTCCTTGGCCATAATCGTCCCCTACCTCCACCTTCACTTTCGGATTCCCTCGAAGCATTTTCCATCTCCGTTCTCACCTACGGTAGCTAGCCACATAAGTCAGCTAGCTAGCTGGCTAACTTGTATCAACGTTTTTACTTCTGACACCAATGTAATGACCCGACTAGATCATAAAGGAACAATTGTCCAGACAGAGGCTTGAGTTTACGAATTGACGGTTTATTACACCAACTTTACACAGGCTACTGTTTGGGCCGTAGCACACGCCAAATAGATGACACAAGCCAATCGTGACCTTCTCTTGTGAAGCCCAGACGTAAGAGAGAGAGAACAAAAGCTGAACCTGGTCTTAACTTCCAATGCTCCACCCCCCTGCCCAACCCCCCTCCACGCCACTCCACCAACCACCAGGATGCCCGGCATCAGAACATTCCAGGCATTCCCGTGATTGGCAGATAGCAGGTTGATTGACAGGTTGGACCCCGCGAACACCGTGTACTGGTCAGTACAACACAACCACCTCCTAGCCTAACACATAACACACAGCTGTCTGTGCGGGTCGCTACAATATATACAAAAATAAGACTCATATCAAAAATAAGTAACAAAGACAAATAGAAACCAATTTGTGTTGATTTGGCACTCGAACATCAATACGTTACCCATCCCCCAACACTGTCAACAAAGAGTCAAGACTAAACCAATTCACCTTGGTGGTGTGCAGACTGGTTTTATATTATTCCTAACGATTCCGCACAAACCAGAAAAAAATCCAACAATATTTCTATGAAACTATGAATGAATTGTGGTTTATTTTGTAGCATTTCGTGGTGTGACTGATTTGACTAATTGCATTACTACTGTACAAAGTTAGAGGTGCGCTATTTGATAGATTCCCCTGCTCCCCCTACCTCGGGCTTCCAGTGGGGAGACCTGAGGTCAACCTACGCCCGCCCCCCTCCCCATCTTGTAGTTCTGAGTGGGAGACCTTCCCAGGCAGTAGCCTGTCTAGCTCACAAGCCAGAATCAGGGTGCCCACTCTGTCAAGGTTAATTGACCCACAGTCCCACATGGTGACATGATATCATTGACGTGACGTGCAAATGAGCGATAGAAAACCGATCACACAAATGTCACCATTCTGTATTTTTTTGTGCGGGCGCCCTGTCCCGCCCCCGGCAAGTTGCCGCCCTGGGCGGCTGCCCATGTCGCCTCTACCTAAATTCACCACTGCCTGCAGTCTGCAATGAAGGCCTATCCACCACCATGGACACATCAGGAGCACCATTCAAACCCTCAACCCTTTTAACAGCTGCTGCATATGAAATGCTCTGGGCAACCTTAACTTTGGCCACATCATTTTCTTTCACCCTTGTCGGGCATTCAAAAGACGTGGCTTCATGGTTCCTACCTCAATTGCAACATGTTACATTTTCATCACTTTTATAAGTCGATTCGGCTAGTTCAAACACACCTGTCGCTGACAGATGTTTAAAATAGAGCACACAGCTATACAATCACCATAAGGCAGTAGAATGGCCTTACTGAAGAGCTCAGAGACTTTCAACATGGCACCATCATAGGATGCCACCTTTCCAACAAGTCAGTTTGTCAAGTTTATGCACTGCTAGAGCTGCCCCGGTCAAATGTAAGTGCTGTTATTGTGAAGTGGAAATGTGTCGGAGCAACAATGGCTTAGCCACGAAGTGGTAGGTCACACAAGCTCAAAGAACACGACCGCCAAGTGCTGAAACATGGAGCGTGTAAAAAATAATCTGTCTTCGGTTACAACACTCATTACCAAGTTCCAAACTGCATCTGGAAGCAACATCAGCACAATAACTGTTTGTTGCGAGCTTCATGAAATAGGTTTCCATGGCCGAGCAGCCGCACACAAGCCTAAGATCGCCATGCGCAATGCCAAGCGTCAGTTGGAGTGGTGTAAAGCTTGAGGCCATTGGACTCTGGAGCAGTGGAAACGTGTTCTCTGGAGTGATGAATCTCATTTCACCATCTGGCAGTCCAACAGATGAATCTGGATTTGGCGGATGCCAGGAGAATGCTACCTGCCCCAATGCATAGTGCCAACTGTAAAGTTTGGTGGAGGAGGAATAATGGTCTGGGGCTGTTTTTCATGGTTCAGGCTAGGGCCCTTAGTTCCAGTGAAGGGACATTTAACACTAAAGCATAAAACATGTAAAATAAAGTTATGCTTTTGAATCATCTATCCATAGAACATTCTTCTAGGTGCTTTTTGGCAAACCTGAGTCAACATTTTGGACAACATGGGTCCCATTATGCCTGGCGAAAACCAAACCCTGCATTCCACAGTAAGAACCTCATACCAACGGTCAAGCATGGTGGTGGTAGTGTGATGGCTTGGGGATGCTTTTCTGCCTCAGGACCTGGACGACTTGCCTTAAATAAAAAATGTACGAATCAGAATAACAAATACAATTTGAATTACAACTCTTGATAACTCCATAAAGGAAATACTTGTATCCCATAAGGTAATTCAAGAAATAGTGAAATAGACTAGAGTCAGGTGTCCCTCATTCAGGGGCAACGCTCTCGGTCCTTCTCGTGGTCCGAAACACACATAGGACTATTAATAAATGATCAACTTCTTCCTATGTATCAGCGCTACACTTAAATCTCACCCAATGTCTCTAGCCTTTCTGGTGAGGGTGATCAGGCCTCACCAGAAAGTCAGAACAGAGACCAGATGTCAAGCAACCCCATTAAGTGAGTGTTTCTTTCCCCTTTCTTTCCCTCTTCCTCAGACTCATTGTTTAAAAACATTTCAAACATTTTGTGTACCAGGTTTACATTGGGTTTTTCTGTACATTTCTGATCAATAGACTTTAAATGTTTGCAAGCAAAACTCACACAATAGATACTTCATGAAATGTTATTTGTGTGCCCTTTAAGCTGCATCCTTTCTAACCCATGAAAAAAACACCAAAACCAAATAAGAAGACCCCACACAATAAATGAAGCACAGTATTAACATCACTAACAAATATTCATAACAGGTGGGTTGTGTGTAGGTGCTGTCGTGGGTGGTAAAATGTAGGGTAAAAACAAAAACAAAAAAAATACTTAATTTTGGAGCTCCCTTAACAACCGGATCTGGGTACCTTTATACTGTTCCTGCCTCAGGACGCCTTTCAATGGGAGAGATACAGAATCATTGGTAAACTCATCAGAACATTTGGTAGTGGACATTTCATCAGTCCTGGAAGAAATAAAATAAACATGTAAATAGTTTTCTTCATTTTAATCAGTCCTAAAAATTCTTAATCAAGTTCACTGCATCTTTGGGCATTATGTCTTGATAAAACCATGCGTACCCAGAATCATACTTGAGACACATCAGATGATACAGTGTCCCATTAAGCAGAATAGGCACTGTCTAAAGTAAACAATCCCAGTGCCCCTTTCTTGTAATCTTATCATTTTTACCTGTTGCATTGACTTATGTTTTGTACTGACTGTCCCTGTGACATCAACTAGTCAAAATATGAAACATGAAACAATATTAACAACTCTACTAGGTCCTTCAAAATGTTGGTGCTGGCTTATAAACGCAATATTCACTACTAAAACATTTACTTGGATCTACTTCAATTTTGGACACAGTTCCACGTAATGTAATAATATTATTGTTTTAGATTACATTACCTTCTTACTTAAATCACTGGTGTTACCCAAACTATAGAATTGAGTAATAATAATTGAAAATGGTCAACAACATCTCTCATTCAATTATTCATACCTCTGTCTCAAATGTCCCACTGTGTCACTTACAGTCTGTTTGAGTTCAGTGAGTACCACTCACTTTCACTGGCGGCTTATCTATTTGTCCACAGGAAGCTTATCTCTAACCCAAACACCAGAGGCTCAATCCCTCTGTTCGTCATGTGACCTTGTATTAAAACCTCAGCATTTTCAAATTACTAAAATATCTGAAAGCCACTAATAACATATTACCATTCACATACTGGCAACACTCATTACATCTGATATCAACTGATAGATCGTACTGTTAATCGTTCCACTTGACCTTCTTTATCAATGTCTTTGTTTCTCTCACAAGTCTCCATATCTGTTACCTTCAACTAAAACCCTTCTAAACTTTCCAGCAGAAAAAAACACATTCTCAATCACTACTGCTAAGACACATCACTCTCAAACAATGTCCTGCTTTTACCCCTATTGCAAGGTTTTAAAAAATAAAATAAAAACATGATAACTTTCTCCATAATGGAAGGCATTGTTTTCATTTTAGTCTACCCTTACAATTCTCTTCCCTTACAATGTTACTGCTTCATATGATTATTTTAAGAGGAATATGTCATGCACCAAATTCATAAAATACATCGGCCAAATCAGAAGGGAAGAGAAACTTTGGAGGGAGCTTCCTTTTTGAGGTAGCTCTCGAGACTAGAGTATTATAACTAGGCTAACACTACTGATCAGTCCACAGTAGATGGAGTGATCTGTCCATAATAAGTCTGGCACAGGAAACAGGATAGACTGGGCCTTAAGTTTAGTTAATTAACAAGTCTCTACGTGTTCAACATGAATTGGTTCAATATAAAGGGCATGGGTTTTGTTGGTAGAGGAAATCCCATAAGCATTTATAGTTTTATTGGTTAGGGGTAAATCAGGTCCCGTACATTAACCAAAAGTGGATATAGTGGCTCTCGTATCTACCAACCATAATGTTTAGGCCAGACTAATCTACTTTTACCCGTGGGCATTGCTGTACCAAAGATTTTGTTTCCCCTAAGGAGTGTCCCTATAGTGGCTGGTTAATTTAATTTCTAATAAAGACTCTGATTAACGTGGCAATTATATTTTTCAGTTAAATGCTGTTTTAAAAGCATAGAAAACATGCCAATCTTTGTTTGAGACTTTATTTCCCGAGACCATTTAGGCAGTCATACAATGCTTTGATCTTATCTTTATCAAATGATCCATAAAGGGACCACTCTGAACATTTCTCAAAATACTTTTTACACCACTTACGTACATCTACGTGTGGGTATACAAGTTGTATATATATTGTTTTTTCCATTGTTTATCAAATCCGTGGGGCGACGCACAATTGGCCTAGTGTCATCCGGGTTAGGGAGGGCTTGGCCGGTAGGGATGTCCTTGTTGTCACGAATATTACCGAAGGTGACTCCCCTTCTTGTTCGGGTGGCGCTCGGCGGTCGTCGTCGCCGGTCTACTAGCTATCGCCGATCCGTTGTTCTGTGTTCGTTTAGTTTTGTCTAATTGGTAGCACTTGTTTCTAGTTTGGTTGTTAGGATAAGGTTATATATAGTCTGTTCAGCCCGCTTCTGTTTCGTGCGGGCTTGTTCGTCTGTTTTGTTGTTTGAGTGTATTTTTGTTGGCATTTGGGTTTCACGCTGTCCGTTTATATATCTGTTCATTTGTGTTTCCACTTTTGTACATGTTATGTTTCCGGGACATTAAAGCGTGTTGTTTTTCCCACATCTTTTGCTCTCTGCGCCTGACTCCACACCTCTTCACTCATTTATCGTAACACTTGTCTCGCACACCAGCGACTCCTGTGGCGGCCCGGGCGCAGTGCGCGCTAACCAAGGTTGCTAGGTGCACGGTGTTTCCTCCGACACATTGGTGCGGCTGGCTTCCGGGTTGGATACGCGCTGTGTTAAGAAGCAGTGCGGCTTGGTTGGGTGGTGTATCGGAGGACACATGACTTTCAACCTTTGTCTCTCCCGAGCCCGTACGGGAGTTGTAGCAAAGAGACAAGATAGTAGCTACTAAAACAATTGGATACCACAAAAAAGGAGTCAAATTAAAATAAATAAAAATTTAAAAATAGTTTAACTTGGGTCAAACAATTTGGGTAGCCTTCCACAAGCTTCCCACATTAAGTTGGGTGATTTTTGGCCAATTCCCCCTGACAGAGCTGGTGTAACTGAGTCAGGGCTTTTTCAGATCTGCCCACAAATTTTCTATAGGATTGAGGTCAGGGCTTTGTGATGGCCACTCCAATACCTTGACTTTGTTGTCCTTAAGCCATTTTTCCACAGCTTTGGAAGTATGCTTGGGGTCATTGTCCATTTGGAAGACCAATTTGTGACCAAGCATTAACTTCCTGACTGATGTATTGAGATGTTGCTTCAATATATCGACATCCTTTCCCATGATGCCATCTATTTTGTGAAGTGCACCAGTCCCTCCTGCAGCAAAGCACCCCCACAACATGATGCTGCCACCCCCATGCTTCACGGTTGGGATGGTGTTCTTCGGCTTGCAAGCCTCCCTCTTTTTCCTCCAAACATAACGATGGTCATTATGGCCAAACAGTACTATTTTTGATTCATCAGACCTGAGGACATTTATACAAAGAGTACAATCTTTGTCCCCATGTGCAGTTGCAAACTGTAGACTGGCTTTTTTATGGCAGTTTTGGAGCAGTGGCTTCTTCCTTGCTGAGCAGCCTTTCAGGTTATGTCAGCATCATTTTCTGGAATTTTCCAAGCTGTTTAAAGGCACAGTCAACTTAGTGAATGTAAACTTCTGACCCACTGGAATTGTGATACAGTGAATTATAAGTGAAATAATATGTCTGTAAACAATTGATGGAAAAATTACTTGTGTCATACACAAAGTAGATGTCCTAACCGACTTGCCAAAACTATAGTTTGTTAACAAGAAATGTGTGGAGTGGTTGAAAAACTAGTTTTAATGACTCCAACCAAAGTGTATGTCAACTTCCGACTTCAACTGTACATATGAATGGATAAAACAGTATGTAAACATTTTTAAAGTGACAGTGTTCCAAATGACAGTGTTCCATGTCTATGTACATAGGTTGCAGCATCTAAGGTGCAGGGTTGAGTAACCGGGTGGTAGCCAGCTCGTGACAGTGACTAATGTTCATTGCAGCACTGTGGGCGGAGGCCGATTATTTAACAGTCTGATGGCCTTGAGATAGAAGCTGTTTTTCAGTCTCTCGGTCCCAGGTTTGATGCACCTGTACTGACCTTGCCTTCTGGATGGTAATGGGGTGAACAGACCGGGAGTCGGGTGGCTGAGGTCCTTGATGATCTTTAAACCTTAGGGGTCAAGCCGAATTTCTTCAGTTTCCTGACGTTGAAGAGGTGCTGTCACGCCTTCTTCGCTACACTGTGTGGGTGGATCATTTCAGATTGTCAGTGATGTGTACGCCGAGGAACTTGAAGCTTTACACCTTCTCCACTGCAGCCCCATCGATGTGGATGGCGTGCTCCCTCTACTGTCTCCTGAAGTCCACGATCAGCTTTTTCATTTTGTTAACATTGAAGGAGAGGTTATTACCTTTGTAAGACCATCATGCACATTCAACAGAGGTTATCAGCATTCAGTTCACTCTTCTTACACCGTTGCACCCGTAGCACACGCTCCAGCAGGTGTATCTCACTGACCATCCCTAAAGCCAACACCTAATTTGGCCGCCTTTCTTTCCAGTTCTCTGCTGCCTGTGACTGGAACGAATTGCAAAAATCGCTGAAGTTAGAGACTTTTATCTCCCTCACCAACTTTAAACATCTGCTATCTGAGCAGCTAACCGATCGCTGCAGCTGTACATAGTCCATCGGTAAATAGCCCACCCAATTTACCTACCCCATCCCCATATTGTTTTTATTTATTTACTTTTCTGCTCTTTTGCACACCAGTATCTCTACCTGCACATGATAATTTGATAATTTATCACTCCAGTGTTAATCTGCTAAATTGTCATTATTAGCCTACCTCCTCATGCCTTTTGCACACAATGTAAATAGACTATTTTTTTATTTATTTTTACTGTGTTATTGACTTGTTTATTGTTTACTCCATGTGTAACTTTGTGTTGTTGTCTGTTCACACTGCTATGCGTTTATCTTGGCCAGGTCGCAGTTGTAAATGAGAAATTGTTCTCAACTAGCCTACCTGGTTAAATAAAGATGAAATAAAAAAATCAAATAAAAAATGTAACATCGTCCCCCCATCTGACTCCACACTGAAATAACAATTGTCTGATTGCCAATGTCAGGCTGGGTCTGTAGCTCTAAGGCCATATTTAGACAGGAAGCCCAATTCCCATCAGATCATTGTCAGAACTGATCTGATTGGTCAAAAGAAAGAATTGGGCTTCTTGTCTAAATGCAGCCTATTTAGCCAATAATTAAAATGAACATTTATTAGCTAGCTTGTAAAGTGTCTAATTAAGTGGCTCGTTCCTAAAAACAGGTAGCTTAGTACTCAAACTCTGGAAGAACTTCATCTAATTCTTTATTTTCTCATTTAAAAACTTTTTTTCTCCCCAATTGGTAGTTTTACAGTCTTGTCCAATCGCTGCGACTCCACTACAGACTCGGGAGAGGCGAAGGTTGAGAGCCATGAGTCCTCCGAAACACGACCCTGCCAAGGCGCACTTCTTCTTGACACACTGCTCGCTTAACCCAGAAGCCAGCCACACCAATGTATCGGAGGAAACACCATTCAGCCTGCAGGCTGACTTTCTATCTTCAGAGGCTTGAACATTTTTCGAATAAAAGTTAACATTTTGACCAACGACCCCAAAAGTTCTATATAGAAACCAAATGAACCATTTTTTTCTAAATGGGGTTCAAGCCCAGTCAGTGGCAAGTGGAGGGAGAAAGTGAAACAAATAATCTAGCACAGTGATGCTGGTTATATGAACCAATTACTGTATTTTTCCCTGTTTAAAGCAGTCCAACTGTAGATTTGTACAACAGATTCTGACCAAAGTATCTAAATTAGTCACATTGTAGACATATCAGATGAAATGTTAAAGAACAGAATATCACAATGTTTTTTTCATTAAATGTCAAGCAAGGAGCTGAGCAATCACAAGACATTACTTGAACATATGGCTATAGTCAGATTAGAATCAAAGGATTCACTCCTTACCCACTGGGCACACACTGATTGAATCAATCATTTCAATGAAATTACGTTAAACCGATGTGGATTAGAGGTCTGTGGCCAGTGGGTATCTTGTCCATTAATTTGGAGTTGTGGCATAGCTTATATTTTCTATTAATTTAGATATAAAATATCAATAGAACAATAATCATCCATAGAGAAATAGTTTTATTTTCGAAACATTTCAAAGTAATAAACATTGCATTAATATTCACAGTGACTCACACAACTCAAGAAGACAACAACAAAACAACAAAAATATAACAGCAAATGCAAACCAGTAAAATTACACTTTACTGAAGTAATAAATGGAAACATACAAACAACAACATTTTTTTTAAACTCCCCGACGGACACAGGTGCTGCCCTGTAGATCTGTTGTCCACGGCTTGTTTTTGAGTAGTTGTATGAATATCCCCTGTAAGACAAGCAGGGTACAAAATATTGGTCAACAATGATTTCTTTGACTAGTTCATGTAACAGATGGGAAATCGTTAGCTAACTAGTGTTGGCTAGCCATCACCTGCCTGGAGACCTGAGATAGCGTTGTCCTCTCTTTGCCCAACTAAGACCATGGTTTTGGTAGGATAATGGTTAGCTTGCGCGTTAGCTTTGGGAGTAGGAAGTGTCTTTGGTTGCATCCCAAATGGCTATATAGTGCACCACTTTTGACCAGAGCCCTATACTGCACTATATAGGGATGCATGTGTAATTTGGGACTCAACTTTGTGGGCGCAATTACTCACCCTGTTGGTGGTGCTGGTGGACATCTCTTACAGGAACAGCAGAGCATGACCCCACCTAGAATGGCCGACCTGTATAGACCTGTACCCAGCTCAAACCTACAGGGACAGAGAATGAATCAACTTTATGTGTGTGTGTATCCAAATAAGAATGATTCCTTCAATAAAAGGTTTTTATTAACAAGGTTTTAATTGATTGGTTAAGGATCTAACTAGAACGCCAATTCCCAGGCAGTACCTTCAGCTTTTGGGATGTGTATTCACCTTACTCCTGCAAGGAATGGATCATGGAACTCCTGCACCACCCGCGCAGCGTACCATGACACAGCAGTCAAGGTGGAAAGACCTGCAGGAGAGGCAGATTGAGATGGTTGATAAACGGCAGAAGAAAGAGAGATGCGGAGTGGGGGGGGGGAAGCGAGAGAGAGAGATTGGTACTCTGGTGATGATGCTGGCAGTTGGGGACACACCTGATAAGATGAACAAGCTGCCGCCGGACAGAATGATTTCGCCCTTGGCCTGTTCAGAAGTGCTGCCGATCTCTGTGCATTTCAGCCCCCGCACTGACACAATGATGGACGCTAGACCCAGGAGCAGAGCGATGATCATCAGGGCTCGACATGCCTGTATGTAATCTGACCACAGGAAGAAACAGAGTTCCAGTCAACAACAGACATTGGATCGATAGAGGGCCTGAGCAGACTGGGCCTTGGAGTCAATACGGGAAATGTGCTCAACTCTATCCCCTTGCGTGTCTCACAACACACACACACTAAAGAAGGCATAGCATACATTTTGCAGGGTGTGCTAGTGGGACATGTTGCCTAAAGAAAATAAACAGACTTCAATTGATGCTATCAAGCAAGTTCTGGTGGCCTTTTTTCATTGTTAGACACCGCTAAATGCCTATATCAACTTCCTGTATGTCAACTACAGAACACACATTAAATCAGATGTAGGGTGTGTCTAAGATACAGAACTGTAGCAATACATGGATCATTCATGTTTGCTGAAGTGACACTCCATTGAGAATATGAAGACAGATTGTGTTCCTCTTATTCTTAAAACATTTGGCAACATCAGGAATCCAACAAAGCGGACTAGTTAAGGTTGCTGTATGTAATTGACTGACCTTCACACAGCAAAATCGCATCGCATAACATTAACCATTTGATTAAGAGGGAGTCGGCAAGTGACAGAGGAGCAGGAAACTTTTCCCTTTACAGTTCCCTTTGACAAGGGGTGTCAAACTCAGCTTGGGGGTAGTCTAAGGAGATAAACAATATGACAGATTGGTTAATCGAAAGCAATGACACTGTTTGACTTCCTCAACTATTAAATCAGGAGTTTCACAATAGATACCTGCCATTGGAGTTTGCCATTGGTATCTCCTTAGAATATGCTCACTATTATTTTCAGGTTAGACAAAACTTTTATTCTCTCTCTGTAACAATGAAAGTACTCTGACCTTTGGTGGTAAGGTGACTACAGTTCTGACTACAGTTCTTCATTCTTATGAACATGTGGTTATCTAGGAGCTTGTTTCTGTGTCATAGAGGTGAAAGGAAACCAAGGTCAGTGTGACTGTCAATGATTGACTGAGCGATGATACAATGATACATACTTGTGCGATTTACATCCAGGGTACTTTCATGGCCTGAAACTGAGACCATATGGCATGCATTCTTCAGTCTGGAGGTAGCCAGTTGAAAGTGTCCGTCACATTGGAAAGGAATTCAAAAAGACTACCATACTACAGTGTCCATTATGAGAACAGCTTCAAAAAGTCCTGCTGAGGCTGTCCTAATATAGAAGCAATACTACAGGCATGCTACAATTTATTTAACAGATACAGTATGTCAGCCTCAACTACACAATACTTTTGTAACGCAAATACTTCTTTAGATCTTAATTAATTTGTGCTGTATGGACACTTATCAAAGCAGCATATTCACCTTACAAATGTAAAACTACATCAAGAGTCTAAGGATTTTAATGTAACTGCTAGGGTCACACTGTTGGCTGGCATTAGTTAATCGAAAGGCGCCTTTGCAATGTTTATACATTGCTTTTGCCCTCAAACTAATGTCCGTGCATACACACTCCTCATTTTGAAACTTGAGACATCTACCAGGTGAAGGAAGTATGTCTTTGTGGTATCCGAGGAAGATATTTGACAGTTTATACCCTGTTGTAAAGTACAGGAGAAAGGGGGATCTTTCTCCCCTTTAGTATCAAGCAAAGGAATGTCTTTGTTAACAGACAGCTTTTCTCGCCAAAACTCTAACATGTCCAAAACTGAATACTGGATCAATATTTCTAACATAAGAATGTGGGGAATGGTCAGTGGAGAGCTATAGAAAACTAATGTCATGTTGTTATTTATTTTGTTATGTCATTAAAACTGGTATAAAAAAATACTGTAACTTGGAAAGTATATCCCCTTTATCTGTCAAGTTTCCATCCAATGTTGTGCATATAATATAATATGGAAAATTATTGAATAATTTTTGTTAAGATATGAATGTGATTTTAGGAGGGATAAGAGAATCTCCTATATACTGTTCATAGTAAGTAGCCACGCCCTGAATGAGGTCAGAGAGCATGTCAGACTGACGGAACCGTCCCCTTTTGACTTGAGTGCATAAAAGGATTGCCCACAGAAATTAACAGTAGACCAGGAAAGATGGGGAGTTGCAGCCCAAGTATAAAGTGGTTTAAACGCTGAATCTCAGAGACCAGGAAACATGAGGTGAGAGCTACATGTTTGAAATGGTTGGAACTTTAAACCTCAACATGAGGTGAAGAAATAAACTCACCTTCTTTGAGACCAGAGAGACGGTGAGCTGCAGCTCATGTCCACCGTGGTCCGAATCCTGAATACCAACACGAATGGTAAAACAAATTCCCCTCTCAGACAATCACTGGTACAGCTGATTAGCTGTCCTGAGTCAAATATCTCAAACTCTTCAAACCATCCTTACTACTCTTGTCAAATCACGAATGATTCCTTATTCCAAATGGGCAGTGGTTCATGTACAAACTATATGATAAATGTGAGGATAGTTCTGAAAAGTATCGACGATGAGTGTCTTTTTCTCTTTCTCCATGTTTTTGTGTAAAAAGCCACCGTATTGTATTATAAGATGACTGTTTATTGATGTGATAGGTAATGACATTTAAAGTTTAATTCAAGATGATAACTCTTTAAACGACCTCTTCCGTGGTGTCCCAAATCATTTACATTACATTACATTACATTTAAGTCATTTAGCAGACGCTCTTATCCAGAGCGACTTACAAATTGGTGCATTCACCTTATGACATCCAGTGGAACAACCACTTTACAATAGTGCATCTAAATATTTTAAGGGGGGTGAGAAGGATTACTTTATCCTATCCTAGGTATTCCTTAAAGAGGTGGGGTTTCAGGTGTCTCCGGAAGGTGGTGATTGACTCCGCTGTCCTGGCGTCGTGAGGGAGTTTGTTCCACCATTGGGGAGCCAGAGCAGCGAACAGTTTTGACTGAGCTGAGCGGGAACTGTACTTCCTCAGTGGTAGGGAGGCGAGCAGGCCAGAGGTGGATGAACGCAGTGCCCTTATTTGGGTGTAGGGCCTGATCAGAGCCTGGAGGTACTGAGGTGCCGTTCCCCTCACAGCTCCGTAGGCAAGCACCATGGTCTTGTAGCGGATGCGAGCTTCAACTGGAAGCCAGTGGAGAGAGCGGAGGAGCGGGGTGACGTGAGAGAACTTGGGAAGGTTGAACACTAGACGGGCTGCGGCGTTCTGGATGAGTTGTAGGGGTTTAATGGCACAGGCAGGGAGCCCAGCCAACAGCGAGTTGCAGTAATCCAGACGGGAGATGACAAGTGCCTGGATTAGGACCTGCGCCGCTTCCTGTGTGAGGCAGGGTCGTACTCTGCGGATGTTGTAGAGCATGAACCTACAGGAACGGGCCACCGCCTTGATGTTAGTTGAGAACGACAGTTTGTTGTCCAGGATCACGCCAAGGTTCTTAGCGCTCTGGGAGGAGGACACAATGGAGTTGTCAACCGTGATGGCGAGATCATGGAACGGGCAGTCCTTCCCCGGGAGGAAGAGCAGCTCCGTCTTGCCGAAGTTCAGCTTGAGGTGGTGATCCGTCATCCACACTGATATGTCTGCCAGACATGCAGAGATGCGATTCGCCACCTGGTCATCAGAAGGGGGAAAGGAGAAGATTAATTGTGTGTCGTCTGCATAGCAATGATAGGAGAGACCATGTGAGGTTATGACAGAGCCAAGTGACTTGGTGTATAGCGAGAATAGGAGAGGGCCTAGAACAGAGCCCTGGGGGACACCAGTGGTGAGAGCGCGTGGTGAGGAGACAGATTCTCGCCACGCCACCTGGTAGGAGCGACCTGTCAGGTAGGACGCAATCCAAGCGTGGGCCGCGCCGGAGATGCCCAACTCGGAGAGGGTGGAGAGGAGGATCTGATGGTTCACAGTATCGAAGGCAGCCGATAGGTCTAGAAGGATGAGAGCAGAGGAGAGAGTTAGCTTTAGCGGTGCGGAGCGCCTCCGTGATACAGAGAAGAGCAGTCTCAGTTGAATGACTAGTCTTGAAACCTGACTGATTTGGATCAAGAAGGTCATTCTGAGAGAGATAGCGGGAGAGCTGACCAAGGACGGCACGTTCAAGAGTTTTGGAGAGAAAAGAAAGAAGGGATACTGGTCTGTAGTTGTTGACATCGGAGGGATCGAGTGTAGGTTTTTTCAGAAGGGGTGCAACTCTCGCTCTCTTGAAGACGGAAGGGACGTAGCCAGCGGTCAGGGATAAGTTGATGAGCGAGGTGAGGTAAGGGAGAAGGTCTCCGGAAATGGTCTGGAGAAGAGAGGAGGGGATAGGGTCGAGCGGGCAGGTTGTTGGGCGGCCGGCCGTCACAAGACGCGAGATTTCATCTGGAGAGAGAGGGGAGAAAGAGGAGAGAGCACAGGGTAGGGCAGTGTGAGCAGAACCAGCGGTGTTGTTTGACTTAGCAAACGAGGATCGGATGTCGTCGATCTTCTTTTCAAAATGGTTGACGAAGTCATCTGCAGAGAGGGAGGAGGGGGGGGAGGGGGAGGAGGATTCAGGAGGGAGGAGAATGTGGCAAAGAGCTTCCTAGGGTTAGAGGCAGATGCTTGGAATTTAGAGTGGTAGAAAGTGGCTTTAGCAGCAGAGACAGAGGAGGAAAATGTAGAGAGGAGGGAGTGAAAGGATGCCAGGTCCGCAGGGAGGCGAGTTTTCCTCCATTTCCGCTCGGCCTTCCGGAGCCCTGTTCTGTGAGCTCGCATTGAGTCGTCAAGCCACGGAGCGGGAGGGGAGGACCGAGCCGGCCTGGAAGATAGGGGACATAGAGAGTCAAAGGATGCAGAAAGGGAGGAGAGGAGGGTTGAGGAGGCAGAATCAGGAGATAGGTTGGAGAAGGTTTGAGCAGAGGGAAGAGATGATAGGATGGAAGAGGAGAGAGTAGCGGGGGAGAGAGAGCGAAGGTTGGGACGGCGCGATACCATCCGAGTAGGGGCAGTGTGGGAAGTGTTGGATGAGAGCGAGAGGGAAAAGGATACAAGGTAGTGGTCGGAGACTTGGAGGGGAGTTGCAATGAGGTTAGTGGAAGAACAGCATCTAGTAAAGATGAGGTCGAGCGTATTGCCTGCCTTGTGAGTAGGGGGGAAGGTGAGAGGGTGAGGTCAAAAGAGGAGAGGAGTGGAAAGAAGGAGGCAGAGAGGAATGAGTCAAAGGTAGACGTGGGGAGGTTAAAGTCGCCCAGAACTGTGAGAGGTGAGCCGTCCTCAGGAAAGGAGCTTATCAAGGCATCAAGCTCATTGATGAACTCTCCGAGGGGACCTGGAGGGCGATAAATGATAAGGATGTTAAGCTTGAAAGGGCTGGTAACTGTGACAGCATGAAATTCAAAGGAGGCGATAGACAGATGGGTAAGGGGAGAAAGAGAGAATGACCACATGGGAGAGATAAGGATCCCTATGCCACCACCCCGCTGACCAGAAGCTCTCGGGGTGTGCGAGAACACGTGGGCGGACGAAGAGAGAGCAGTAGGAGTAGCAGTGTTATCTGTGGTGATCCATGTTTCTGTCAGTGCCAAGAAGTCGAGGGACTGGAGGGAGGCATAGGCTGAGATGAACTCTGCCTTGTTGGCTGCAGATCGGCAGTTCCAGAGGCTACCGGAGACCTGGAACTCCACGTGGGTCGTGCGCGCTGGGACCACCAGATTAGGGTGGCAGCGGCCACGCGGTGTGGAGCGTTTGTATGGTCTGTGCAGAGAGGAGAGAACAGGGATAGACAGACACATAGTTGACAGGCTACAGAAGAGGCTACGCTAATGCAAGGAGATTGGAATGACAAGTGGACTACACGTCTCGAATGTTCAGAAAGTTAAGCTTACGTAGCAAGAATCTTATTGATTAAAATTATTAAAAATGATACAGTACTGCTGAAGTAGGCTAGCTGGCAGTGGCTGCGTTGTTGACTTTGTAGGCTAGCTGACAGTGGCTGCGTTGTTGACACTACACTAATCAAGTCGTTCCGTTGAGTGTAGTAGTTTCTACAGTGCTGCTATTCGGGGGCTAGCTGGCTAGCTAGCAGTGTTGATTACGTTACGTTGCGTTAAAAGAACGACAATAGCTGGCTAGCTAACCTAGAAAATCGCTCTAGACTACACAATTATCTTTGATACACAGACGGCTATGTAGCTAGCTATGTAGCTAGCTACGATCAAACAAATCAAACCGTTGTGCTGTAATGAAATGAAATGAAAAATGTGATACTACCTGTGGAGCATGTAATCCTAATGAGTTAATTGTTACATGACTAATTTAATCGGGTAACAATTTTATTTTATATATAACAATTAAACATAGTTGGTTGATTAAATAAATAACATTCATAATATTAATGAAAGTAAAGTCATGACAGTGCCTTCAGAAAGTATTCATACCCCTTGACCTTTTAAACATTTTGTTAGATTACAGCCTTATTCTAAATTTGATAAAATAGGTTCCCCCCTCATTAATATACAAACAATAGCCCATAATGACAAAGCAAAAAACTTTTTTTTAGAAATGTTTGCTAATTTTTATATATATATATATATATATATGATATATATATAAATTATATTTACATAAGTATTCAGACCCTTTACTCAATACTTAATTGAAGCACCTTTGGCAGCCTACAATCTCCTTGGTTATGACGCTACAAGCTTGGCATAACTGTACTTAGGGAGTTTCTCCCATTCCTCTCTGCAGATCCTCTCAAGCTCTGTCAGGATGAATGGGTGTTACTGATGAGCTATTTTCAGGTCATGTTCGATCGCGTTCAAGTCCGGGTCACTCAAGAACATTCAGACATTTGTCCCAGGCCACTCCTGCCTTGCCTTGGCTGTGTGGTTAGGGTCGTTGTCCTATTGAAAGGTGAACCTTCGCCCCAGTCTGAGGTCCGGAGCGCTCTGGAGCAGGTTTGCATCAAGGATCTCTATGTACTTTGTTCTGTTCATCTTTGCCTCGAACCTGACTAGTCTCCCAGTCCCTGCCACTGAAAAACATCCCCACAGCATGATTCTGCCACCAAGATGCTTCACCGTAGGGATGGTGCCAGGTTTCCTCCAGATGTTACACTTGGCATTCAAGCCAAAGAGTTCAATCTTGGTTTCATCAGACCAGAGAATCTTTTGGCAAACTCCATGCAGGCTGCCATGTTTCTTTTACTGAGGAGTGGCTTCCGTCTGGTCACTAAAGGCCTGAAAAAGGCCCGATTGGTGGAGTGCTGCAGAGATGGCTGTGCTTCCGGTAGGTTCTCCCATCTCCATAGAGGAACTATAGAGTGACTATCAGGTTCTTGGTCACCTCCCTGACCAAGGTCCTTCTCCCCAGATTGTTCAGTTTGGCTGGGCGGCCAGCTCTAGGAAGTGTCTTGGTGGTTCTAAACTGTGTTCTTGGGGACCTTCAATGCTGCAGAAATGTTTTGGTACCCTTCCCCAGATCTGTGCCTCGACACAATCCTGTCTCAAAGCTCTGTGGACAACTTCTTCGACCTCATGTCTTGGAATTTACTCTGACATGCACTGTCATCTGTTGGACCTTATATAGACAGTTGTGTGCCTTTCCAAATCATATCCAATCAATTGAATTTACCACAGTTGGACTCCAATCAAGTTGTAGAAACATCAAGGATGATCAGTAGGAAACAGGATGCAGCAGAGCTCAATTTCGAGTCTCATAGCAAAGGGTCTGAAAACTGTTTTCGCTTTGTCATTATGGGGTACTCTGTATAGATTGCTGAGGATTTTTTTGAACATGGTTAAAACTATAGTTTGGATGGTCAGTTCATGCATCCATGGCGCTCTTTGAATTTGAAAGTGGTTACATTTCTCCAACAACATTCCTCCACTGTTTACCAAAACTATTTTGTTTTTGTTTAAACTAAAGATTGCCCCTTTAATAGTCCATGTGAGTATTGCACTGAGCCCTGCATGTGTCTCTCAACTGGTAGCCCCAGTACAGTCTTGTATCTCTGGCACTCCACAGAGCCCAGAGACGTGGCTGCGCAGGTCATCCACAGGCCCTCAAACTGCCAGTTGTTGGTTGTGACAGTCTGAGAGTGGCTGTGGACCCTCCAGGAATGGGAACGAGTGCCGCTGTTCTCCAGACACCAGCCCATCACCCCTAAAGACAGACCCAGGACCTGGAAGGCTAAAAGCATAGTGGTCGGTCATGCTGCCTGATTTACTTGGAAGAGGCAGAACAAAATGTTTTTGTTATGTAGTAGTTATTAACCTACAAACAATGAGTGTTAGCTATATCCCAGTTGGCAAAACTGGTTGCACCGTCGTCAATATGATGTATTTTATGTCATCATGGTCAGATTGTATGATGGTTGTACAAAGACGTTTTGTTAAAGTATTTTCCTGGTTGTTAAAACCACGTTATCTGAACTACCGACATATAGTGCCAATACCCTTTGACTTATTCCACATTTTGTTGTATAGTTTTACAGCTTAGTTAATGGTTTACTGGTGAAAGACTGAAGAGGGAGCAGTCCATCACCTTTCTCAGTTTGATAGACATGAGACTCTTTTAGTGAAATAGTAAAGACAATCCGTGAAAGCGGGGCCTCACGATCCTTCTGAATTTTTGGGTTTTAAGCAGGAGGTGTCAGAAAAGTTACCACAGTGATAACTGGCTTCTGGCGGCCAAGCGTTCATAGCGACGTCGCTTTTTGATCCTTCGATGTCGGCTCTTCCCATCATTGTGAAGCAGAATTCACCAAGCGTTGGATTGTTCACCCACTAATAGGGAACGTGAGCTGGGGTTAGACCGTTGTGAGACAGGTTAGTTTTACCCTACTGTACATATGGAAATAAATCCAAGTAGAGCTATAGCTTGGAGCAAGACAAATACACATTTTATTTGAATCAAATAAACTAAACGTTTTCTTTAATCTACAACAAATATTCCTGTACACACACTGAGTCTACAAAACATTAACACCTGCTCTTTGCAGGGACCAGTGAATAATGAGTGCCTTTGAATATAGACTTCATCATATAAAAACACATGTAGATGTGATATCGGTTTTGACATTGTAGCTCCCTAGCCATCCCCTGTACTGACAGTGGGAGGGGTTTCGTATCTTAGGGTTTAAACCTCCACCTCAGCATTTGGGGAGATGATGACGACCTGTAGGCTCCTGGGTCCGTATTCACATATAATCTTACGGATTATGATGTAAAAAGGTTCAACTAATTATAGATCAACACTTTATTGAGTTACACTAGGGCCTGTATTCACAATATGTCCCCATTGTGTCCTCTCTTCTCTCACAAACACATAAAAGCATGATTAACACAAAAGCCCTGCATTATTTTGTAGTATGTGTGTATAAGTGAGTGAGAGAGAGAGTACTGAATACAGATGGCATTTACATGTGTGAGTGTGAGAGACAAACATAGAGCTTGTGTCTGTGTGGGGTAAATGGAGAGTTTGGCTTTGGTTTGTGTGGCCAGCAAGGCTGTTGATACTATTGACAATCTTCTGCCATCCATATGCATTCACACAGTACAGTGCGCTCTACAGGGGGCCGCTGCCACCGTTTCCTCCCCCACCAGGACCCTTCGTCCTAAGGTCGTGCCACACCTTAACTAGAGGCTCGCGATTCTTCCATATCAGCTCGTGGCCATACATGATGTACCAGCTACAAAAAAAAGGAGAGAGAGAATAGGTGAGGAACATATAGAGATAGGAAGAGAGGTAGAATGACAGAGTTTAAACGAGAATACAATAACATATCTTAATTTGTCAATTTGGGCTGTCTTGGTACCCGATCCAATACCACACATGTACACGATAGGTTGGGAGCAGTATGGGGTAAGAGAAGAAGAGTGGTCACCCCTGGAGCAGTTTTTAGAGGGTGTGGGGGTAGAGGATTAAGTGACACCCAAACAAAAAACGGCAGAGCCGGGGTATTGTGGAGAAAATGGTCAAAGACAGCTAGCTTGATTAGATGTTGAGATGTTTTGTTGCTGCCCTGTGCAAGTCATTTTAATGGGGATGAGTGTGTGAGAGAGTAATTGAATAAGTGAATGAGAGCAGACAGACAGATGGACTTGAAGCTGACTTGCATGCCAAAAGGTTTTCCGCCTAGCTGAACAGAGTGAGACTTACATGCCAAAAAGAGCTCCGCCGAGATGGGCCGCGTGGTCGAAGTAACGCCATCCTAAAACTAGGCCAGCTGTGTCGATAGCTACTATGGCTTTCAATGCCTGGACAGGAGAAGAGAAAACAGATGGTGTGAATAAACAGGACAACAAATAACTTCCTGGACTCACACTTACATTTTAGTCATTTAGCAGACATGCTTATCCGGAGCATTCATCTTAAAACAGCTAGGAGGGACAAGCACAGAACACAGTAATAGTAAGTACATTTTCCCCAATGAAGTAGCTATCAGTAAAGTCAGAGCTACTAAGGGGGAGAAAAAATACATTTTTATTTATTTGGGAATATTTAAGATACACTTTTGCCAAGAATCAGTGATCCAAGTCTTGAGAGCTCTCCTGGTGTGTGTATCCTTCAAACAGCATGCTTGATGGCAAACACACCAATACAGCCGTGAATAGGGCACGACAAAGCCAATTCTCCCTCAGGAAACTAAAAAGATTTGGCAAGGGTCCGGAGATCCTCAAAAGGTTCTACAGCTGCAACATGGAGAGCATCCTGACCGGTTGCATCGCTGCCTGGTACGGCAATTGCTCGGCCTCCGACCGCAAGGCACTTCAGAGGGTAGTGTTTACGGCCCAGTACATCACTGGGGCTAAGTTGCCTGTCATCCAGGACCTCTACACCAGGCGGTGACAGAGGAAGGCCCTAAAAATTGTCAAAGACCCCAGCCACCCCAGTCATAGACTGTTCTCTCTACTACCGCATGGCAAGCGGTACCGGAGTGCCAAGTCTAGGACAAAAAGGATTCTCAAGAGTTTTTACACCCAAGCCATAAGACTCCTGAACAGGTAACCAAATGGTTACCCGGACTATTTGCATTGTGTGCCCCCCCCAACCCCTCTTTTACGCTGCTGCTACCCTCTGTTAATCTTATATGCATAGTCACTTTAACTATACATTCATGTACATACTACCTAAATTGGCCCAACCAACCAGTGCTCCCGCACATTGGCTAACCGGGCTATCTGCAGTGTGTCCCACACACCCACCACCCCCCCTTTTTATGCTTCTGCTACTCTCTGTTCATCATATGCATAGTCACTTTAACGATACCTACATGTACATACTACCTCAATAAGCCTGACTAACAGGTCTCTGTATATAGCCTTGCTACTCTTTTTTTCAAATGTCTTTTTACTGTTGTTTTATTTATTTTACTTACCTACACACATCTTTTTTTTCCACCATAAACTGATTTGATTTGATGTGCACAATGGGTCACATAAGACACCCTACTAAAGGCATTTAACAAAAGCCACAATAAGACCAAATACTAATTGTCAAAACACATACCAAATCAGACATGCAAACATACATCGTAACAAAAATCTGAAATACCAAGAATACTAAATCCCCAAGTAGCATAAAGGTGTGCAAAATGCATACGAAGGACAGTTTGACTACGTTCCAATTCTGTACCCTTCTCCTGAACTGTACACATGTACACTCTAGTGATGAGGGGGAAGAAAAATAGATATGTACACTGAACAAAAATATGAACGTAATATGCAATCATTTCAATGAGTTACAGGTTCATATAAGGAAATCAGTCAGCTGAAATAAATTCATTAGGCCCTAATCAATGGATTCACGTGACTGGGCAGGGGCGCAGCCATCAGTGGGTATCACTTGAGAGCCAGGCCCAGCCATTAAGAATGAGTATTTCCCCACAAAAGGGCTTTATTACAGACAAAAAAATACTCCTCAGTTTCATCAGCTGTTTGGGTGGCTGGTCTCAAGAGCTCGCAGGTGAAGAAGCAAAATGTGGAGGTCCTGGGATGGCAGTCACACGTGGTCTGCGGTTGTGAGGCTGGTTGAACGTACTGCCTCTAAATTTACGTTGGAGGCGGTTTATGGTAGAGAAATGAACAAAATTATGTTTGTCCCCAGCAGAAGGTGCACCTGTGTAATGATCATGCTGTTTAATCAGCTTCTTGATCTGCTACACCTGTCAGGTGAATGGATTAATTTGGCAAAGGAGAAATGCTCACTAACAGGGATGTAAACAAATTTGTGCACAAAATGAGAGAAATAAGCTTTTTGCGCATATGGAACATTTCTGGGATCTTTTATTTCACTTATAGTTCCTCTTATTTCACCATGAAACATGGGACAAACACTTTACATTTTGTATTTATATTTTTGTTCAGTATAGCTCAATATCACCATTTTAATTTTTGCATTAGTTTCCTGTACCTGTACCAAAATTCCAGTAATTTTCCTTCATAGCCGTTTCTCCATCTTTTAAATAGGGAACCAGCATTTGTGATTTCAGCACTTTTATTTCCATGACTGATCAAAATGTATTTTCTGATGGCTCTCTTGTCCTTATGCAGCAGAAATATGTTTGGAACATCGAATCGCCATAAAAACAGTATCGAGTTGCAATATATGGCATACAGTTGAAGTTGGAAGATTATATACTTAGGTTGGATTCATTAAAAATAGATTTTCAACCACTCCATTAATTTATTGTGAACAAACTATAGTTTTGGCAAGTCGATTAGGACATCTACTTTGTGCATGACAAGTCATTTTTCCAAAAATTGTTTACAGACAGATTATTTCACTGTATCACAATTCCAGTGGGTCAGAAGTTTACATACACTAAATTGACTGTGCCTTTAAACAGCTTAATATTTTGGGTCCATGGCCAGGAAACTCCCCAGACCTTAATCCCATTGAGAACTTGTGGTTAATCCTCAAGAGGCGGGTGGACAAACAACACCCACAAATTCAGACAAAGTCCAAGCATTGATTATGCAAAAATTGACTGCAATCAGTGTGTGGCCCAGAAGTTAATTGGAAGCGCAGGACAGACGGGAGACTCTGGCGGCGCAGGACAGACGGGAGACTCTGGCGGCGCAGGACAGACGGGAGACTCTGGCGGCGCAGGACAGACGGGAGACTCTGGCGGCGCAGGACAGACGGGAGACTCTGGCGGCGCAGGACAGACGGGAGACTCTGGCGGCGCAGGACAGACGGGAGACTCTGGCGGCGCAGGACAGACGGGAGACTCTGGCGGCGCAGGACAGACGGGAGACTCTGGCGGCGCAGGACAGACGGGAGACTCTGGCGGCGCAGGACAGACGGGAGACTCTGGCGGCGCAGGACAGACGGGAGACTCTGGCGGCGCAGGACAGACGGGAGACTCTGGCGGCGCAGGACAGACGGGAGACTCTGGCGGCGCAGGACAGACGGGAGACTCTGGCGGCGCAGGACAGACGGGAGACTCTGGCGGCGCAGGACAGACGGGAGACTCTGGCGGCGCAGGACAGACAAGGCGCACTGTAGGCCTGGTGCCGGCACTGGTAGTACTGGGTCGAGGACACGCACCTCAGGGCGAGTGCGGGGAGGAGTAACAGGGAGAACTGGGCTCTGGCGACACACAGGAAGCCCGGTGCGGGGCACTGCCACCGGAGGGCTGGTGCGTGGAGATGGCACCGGATAGACCGGACCGAGAAGGCTCACTGGAGATCTGGAGCACCGAGCCTGCCCAACCTTACCTGGTTGAATGCTCCCCGTAGCCAGGCCAGTGCGGTGAGGTGGAATAGCCCGTACTGGGCTGTGCAGGCGAACCGGGGATACAATACGTAAGGCTGGTGCCATGTATGCCGGCCCGAGGAGATGCACTGGAGACCAGATGCGTAGAGCCGGCTTCATGGCACCTGGCTCGATGCCCACTCTAGCCCGGCCGATACGAGGAGCTGGAATGTACCGCACCGGGCTATGCACACGCACTGGGGACACCGTGTGCTCCACCGCATAACACGGTGCCTGCACGGTACAACGCCTTCTCTCTCCACGGTAAGCACGGGGAGCTGGCGCAGGTCTCCTACCTGACTTCGCCACACTCCCCGTGTACACTCCCCCAATACATTTTTGGGGCTGCCACTCGGGCTTCCAGCCCTGCCGCCGTGCTGCTTCCTCATACCGGCGCCTCTCTGCTTTCGCTGCTTTGGGACGGCGATATTCCCCTGGCTGTGCCCAGGGTCCTTTGCCATCCAGAATCTCCTCCCAAGTCCAGAAGTCCTTTGATTGCTGCTGCTGTCTGTTACCACGCTGCTTGGTCCATTGTTGGTGGGTTATTCTGTCACGATCGTCGTATGGAGTAGACCAAAGCGCAGCGTCGTTAGAATACATTCTTCTTTATTAAATGAAGAATACGAAGAACAAAACGAATATGACGAATGTGACCTCTATATAAACAATGTGCCAACGTGCAACATAACATAGACAATAACCCACGAAATACCCAAAGAAGATGGCTGCCTAAATATGGTTCCACTTCTGACCCACTGGAAATGTGATGAAAGAAATAAAAGCTGAAACAAATTATTCTCTCGAACAGCTGATCTCTACTATTATTCTGACATTTCACATTCTTAACATAAAGTGGTGATTCTAACTGACCTAAGACTAGGATTAAATGTAAGGAATTGTAAAAAACTGAGTTTAAATCCATTTGGCTAAGGTGTATGTAAACTTCCGACTTCAACTGTAGATAGAGAAATAGTCGTAGTGTGAGTCGACCAAGCACAGGCTATTTCGATTTATTGAAACACTTTGTGTTAAACATTCCATATGTGTTATTTCATAGTTTGTCATTACTATTATTCTACAATGTAGAAAATAGTAAAAATAAAGAAAAACTCTGAAATGAGTAGGTGTGTCCAAACTTTTGACTGGGACTGTATATCGTATCGGCACCGAAGTATCATGATATTATTGTATTGTGAGGTGCCAGGCAATTCCCTGCCTTATTCCTCATACACATGAGGGGGAGGGAGTGTACTATGGTGAAAACTCCCTCCATCCATGCTTACACCAATCCAATACTTTTAAAGGGAAACTTCACAATTGTATTCATAGTCATCATCTCCAGCACCACCCTATCAACAGCGTATGTGAAAACGGTGCATTTCTATGTTTTGTAGTAAAAACGACTGAGGAAGATGAATAATACCAATGTCATTGGAAACACTTATGTGATTTTGACCAATTGTGAGCAGTGGTGGACAAAGTACTTAAGTATATTTAAAACTCAAGTATGACTTAAGTAACAAAAGTAAATGGAATTGCTAAAATGTAAAAGTATTAATAATTGCAAAATCCTTATATTATGCAAACTAGACAGCACAATTTATTTATTTGTATTTCCTATTTGCAGATAGCCAGGGGGCACACTACAACACAGACATTAATTTACAAACAAAGCATTTGTGTTTAGTGAGTCCACCAGATCAGAGGCAGTAGGGATGACCAGGGATGTTCTCTTGATAAGGGCATGAATTGGACCATTTTCCTGTCAAAATGTAACAGGCACTTTTGGGTGTCAGGGAAAATGTATGGAGTAAAAAGTACATTATTTTATTTAGGAAAGTAGTGAAGTAAAAGTTGTCAAAACTATAAATAGTGAAGTAAAGTACAGGTACACCCCAAAACTACTTAATGAATACTTTATGGTAGTTTTACTTAAGTACTTTACACCACTGGTTTTGAGTAGGCATTGTCTACTAATCTTTTTTACTACAAAACATAAAAACGTGACATTTTAACATATGCTGATGTTGGGGGTAGTTCTGGAGATGACGAATATGAAGTTGAAAATGTTCCTTTAAATCCCTGAGTGCACACTTCTGGAGATGGGTAGAAAATCAGAATGGAACTTCTGTGTGGTTAAGTGTGCTGTAAGGGTTGTTCACTCACATTGCCTGCAGAGAAAGCATACATCGGGAGGAAGATGATTGCCAGCTTAGCCTCTGGCATTTTGGTACAGACGGCAGCCAAGACTGTCATGATAGCTCCTGACTGGAGAGGACAGGAAGTGATGTCAGAAACAGGAAGTAAAGGGGAATTCCAAAAGGAGTCTAAAATGTTAGTGCTTACCGCTCCAAGAGAGGGACCCAAGCGCCCGCTGGCTGTCTTACACACATAGCTGAACATCGTAGATATAACACCTGGCAATGAGGAGATGATTGATTATTTTTCTGAAAATAAATCTGTACTTTCAGGATTAGTAATCTGTCTATTACAATCTGCCATTTGTCTCTCACACACGCGTGCTGGTACCTGCAGACACGTAGACAGCCATGAACTGCTCCCTGCCTAGCATGGAGACGATGCTGGAGGAGAAGCTCCAGAGGACGTACATGTTGGCCGCCATGTGGAAGAAGGAGTAGTGGCTGAACGTGGACAGGAGCATGGGGAAACACAGGGTTTCTGTGGATAGGGTAGAGACAGGAGGAGATGATTAGGGAAGTGTTCAATAGGAACGGGGAGGGATCTACCTGAATTTTTCCTATAAGAAATATTTTCATCGCAAAACGTTTCGCTAGGGTTTGCTACCGTGTGCACCATTTCTTATTGGACAAGTCTTTTCAGAGTATAAATCGGTCTATAGAGGCTGTATAGTTGTTAATATAATTTTTTTTATGCCGCTTTTTACTGTAGTTTTTTAATATACATGTCAAATAAACTGGATCTCTGTCAGTGTTAATAGTAATGAAGTGCCATGATTAGGGCCTCTAGTTTTACCTGACCAGGAAAAACTATAGCCTATAACAAGGGCTCCAGAGGCTCCAGATTTCCCTGGTCAGGTGAAGAAAAACTCAGGGCCCTAATCCTGACACTTATTACTATTAACACTTCCTGAGGCAGAGATCAAGTTTTGTGTGTATTTGTCATCATAGTTTCCCCTACTCACTGGAGGCAGGGTTGGATGTGAAGTATTTGATCATAGAGCGCTGGAGGGACGGCACCCTCCAACAGCAAAACACCACGGCATTAGCAGCTATGATCCCTGAGAGAGATAGGAGAGGAGTAGAAAAAGACAGAATGAATGAGAGATGAGAGATTAGTGGATAATGAAAGATGGGGGGAGGTGCTAACGGTTGGAAAAAGATGGCAGGATGTTCCCTTGAGCAAGGAACCTAAACTGCACATTGGGTGCTGCACTGCGGCTGCCCTCTGCTCCAGCCTTTCCATAATAATGTGTGATTTGAAGTGGTTGGGTACATTTCTGTCTCGTACAGACAAAAAGTAAATATTATCTTCAGTTAGAGAGGGTAGTAGTGAAAGTGACAATCATCATCTCCAAATATCTGTATCAACTAGTTGCTATCGAGAGGACACAAGAAAGAAAAAAAAAAGAATGGGCTTCAGTACAGACTAACCTGTAACAGTACGTTGTCCCTCACTCAAGCCGTTCCACCACTGGTTGATCTGTAACAGAAACAGAACCGGTCTGAAAAAACAGCCACACGTAGTGAAACCTGGGTTGTGTTCATTAGGCACTGAACAAAATAAAACTGACTGAAACAGGGAGGGACAACCTGGTCCAATAAGGAACGTACATTTTCGTTTTCTGTTGCAAAATGTTTTAAAACATTTTCTGTTGTGTGTAGTAAGGAACACGACCCAGCATAGGGAATCAACTCCCTAAGACATCAGTGTGACGACAGTTCAGCAAGAAAAGGGGGGAGCATTGCAATATTTGGCCTAGTGTGAGTGGCAAAGTCCACAACTTGGGCCAAATCAACCCTTTTCCTTATAAAACTTGAAAGAGGCCAGCACCGCAAATTCATAATTCGTCAAAATAATCACCAAAATAATTTCTCCTCGTAACCTTCAAATCCCATTCAGTTACAAATGGCGGAGAGACTATACACTTTAACCCCTGTTCCAGGGACCCTGCGCTGCTCCCAGCCTGTTGTACTGTATGTGTATGTTGTGGGGAGAGGCCGGGTAATGCGACAGCAAAATAAAAAATGTCCAGTATAATGTATCAATAAAGATGAATACAAAATAATGAGGCATGGTATAAAACATGAAAAAAAAGGATCAACCCAATATCACGCATGTTTTGACCCATCCTTCATCTCACCCATTTGCGAAGATCCCCCTGTTTCTGCGGCCGTAGTTTCTCCAGCCAGTCGGCACGGACCTCGTCAAAGTAGCTCTGGACCCGGGACTTTAGTGACTCATACTGCCAGATGGCCGCTGTGCCAAATGAACAGGCTGTAAACTAACATAGTTTTAGTCCCCCTTATTCCGTCAGTGCTGTGCTGAATTTGCCAATAGACTTACTGAGGCCTCTGTGACGGCAACAGTAATACCTGTTCAGTGTGTAACAGGTAATGCAGTTATATTGTACTGTGTTGTAGTATAGCTTATCGAATAGTGTTTGTTAAGTTAAAGAAATACCTACCCCTATTGTGAACACCAGGGGCTTGACCAGTCTGCCAAAGCTCCTGGGGTGTGTGTATGCCACTGAGGGATGAACGGGGGGAGTTGCACCCCTCTTGTGGATGAGCCCTTCACTGGGCTCTGTGTGTGAGGGCCCCGTCTCCTCTATGACCCCCTTCTTGGTCTTTGTCTCCTTCGCTGCTTTCCTGAAGCTACATCTCTGTTGAGTGTTGAGGGTGAATCTAGGGAAAAGCATAAACAGTGAAGAGTAAGAGCAAGATGATTGGTCAATTATTTAGCTATAATAACATTGAGTAAAAGGAGAAATGGTTTGAATCCTCCTTCTAGAGAAAAGAGAAGTGATCTTGAAAGTAAAAGGGAGGAACTTACTAAGTTACTCTGGATAAGAGCATCTGCTTAATCAGTGTTTTTTCATCCTGGTCCTGGAGTTATTGTTATTGCCCTAGCTCTACCCAATTCCACTAATAAAAAAGTTTGATAATGAGTGATAAGTGGAACCCGGGCTGTATTCACTAGTAACCAAATGGAGGCAAACTTAAGCAAAGGGAACGGGGAGGGACAGATCTACCCGAATTTTGTCCAATAGTAACTAGTTCTTTGCAAAACCTTCTGCAGTGTAAAACGTTTTTGCTACCGTTGTTGCTAATGAACACACCCCAGGTGTGTCGTGCTAGGGCAAAAACAAAAATGTGCAACCCTTTTGGTCCCCAGGACTAGTGGTGTAGAGTACTTAAATAAAAATACTTTAAAGTACTACTTAAGTTGTTTTTTACTTAACTACATTCCTAAAGAAAATAATGTACTTTTTACTCTGTACATTTTCCCTTATACCCAAAAGTAGTTGTTACATGTTGAATGCTTAGCAGGACAGGAAAACAGTCAATTTCACACAATTATCAAGAGAACATGTGGTCATCCCTACTGCCTCTTATCTGGGGGACTCACTAAACACAAATGCATTGTTTGCAAATGATGTCAGTGTACCCCTGGCATTCCGTACATTTGAAAAACAATAAAATGGTGCCGTCTGCTTTGCTTAATACAAGGAATTTGAAATTATTAACACTTTAGTATATTTTAGCAATTACATTTACTTTTGATACTTAAGTATACAGTGCATTTGGAAAGAATTTAGACACAGACTTTTCCAAAATGTTCTTATGTTTCAGCCTTCTTGTAACTTATTTTTTAAATTTCCCGCAATCTACACACAATTTCCCATAATGACAGAGCAAAAACTGGCTTTTAGAAAATTTTGCAAATGTATAAAAAAAAAAAACTTAAATATAACATTTACATAAGTATTCAGACCTTTGTTGAAGCACCTTTGGCAGCGATTACAGCCTCAAGTCTTCTTGGGTATGACGCTACAAGCTTGGCACACCTGTATTTGGGGAGTTTCTCCCATTCTTCTCTGCAGATCTTCTCAAGCTGTCAGGTTGGATGGGGAGCATTGCTGCACAGCTATTGTCAGGTCTCTCCAGAGATGTTCGATTGGGTTCAAGTCTGGGCTCTGGCTGGGTCACTCAAGGACATTGAGACTTGTCCCGAAGCCACTCCTACATTCTCTTGGCTGTGTGCTTAGGGTCGTTGTACTGTTGGAAGGCGAACCTCCGCCACAGTCTGAAGTCCTGAGACCTTTGGAGCAGGTTTTCATCAAGGATCTCTCTGTACTTTGCTCAGTTTATCTTTCCCTTGATCCTGACTAGTTTCCCAGTCCCTGTCGCTGAAAAACATCTCTTGCTGCCACCGCAATGCTTCACCGTAGGGATGGTGCCAGGTTTCCTCCAGAAGTGACGCGGAGTTCAAGCCAGAGTTCAATCTTGGCCAAAGAGTTCAATCTTGGTGTCATCAGACCAGAGAATCTTGTTTCTCATGATCTGAGAGTCCTTTAGGTGTATTTTGGCAAACTCCAAGCGGGGTGTTATGTGCTTTTACTGAGGAGTGGCTTCTGTCTGACCACTCTACCATAAATGCCTGATTGGCGGTAGTCCTTCTGGAAGGTTCTCCCATCTCCACAGAGAAATTCTGGAGCTCTGTCAGAGTGACCACCGGGTTCTTGGTCACCTCCCTGACAAAGGCCCTTCTCCCCCGATTGCCCAGTTTGGCCGGACGGCCAGCTCTAGGAAGAGTCTTGGTAGCCAGTCAGGGCTATGGAACCCTGACCTGTTCACTGGATGTGCTACCTTGTCCTGGACCTGCTGTTTTGGACTCTCTCTCTACCGCTCCTGCTGTCTCTAACGCTGAATGATCGGCTATGAAAAGTCGACATTTACTCCTGAGGTGCTGACCTGTTGCACCCTCTACAACCGCTGTGATTATTATTATCTGACCCTGCTGGTCATCTATGAACGTTTGAACATCTTGGCCATGTTCTGTTATAATCTCCACCTGGCACAGCTAGAAGAGGACTGGCCACCCGTCATAGTCTGGTTCCTCTCTAGGTTTCTTCCTAGGTTCTGCCCTTTCTAGGGAGTTTTTCCTAGCCACCGTGCTTCTACATCTGCATTTCCTGCTGTTTGGGGTTTTAGCCTGGGTTTCTGTACAGAACTGTGTGACATTGGCTGATGTAAAAAGGGCTTTATAAATACATTTAATTGATTGGTGGTTCCAAACTTCTCCCATTTAAGAATGGTGGAGGCCACCGTGTTCTTGGGGACCTTTAATGCTGAAGAAATGTTTTAATACCCTTTCCCAGATCTGTGCAGACACAATCCTGTCTCAGAACTCTACAGACAATTCCTTCGACCTCATGGCTTGGTTTTTGCACTGACGTGCAGTGTCAATTGTGGGACCTTATATAGACAGGTCTGTACCTCTCCAAATCACATCCAACCAATGGAATTTACCATAAGTGGACTCCAATCAAGTTGTAGAAACAGCTCAAAGATGATCAATCGAAACAGTTCTGAATACTTATGTATTTATTTATCCATTATTTTACCAGGTAAGGTGACTGAGAACACATTCTCATTTGCAGCAACAACCTGGAGAATAGTTTACAGGGGAGAGGAGAGGGATTAATGAGCCAATTGTAAACTGGGGATTATTAGGTGACCGTGATGGTTTGAGGGCCAGATTGGGAATTAGCCAGGACACCGGTGTTAACACCCCTACTCTTACAATAAGTGCCATGGGATCTTTAATGACCTCAGAGTCAGGACACCCGTTTAACATCCCGTTCGAAAGACGGCACCCTACACAGGGCAGTGTCCCCAATCACTGCCCTGGGGTATTGGGATATTTTTTTAGACCAGAGGAAAGAGTGCCTCCTACTGGCCCTCCAACACCACTTCCAGCAGTATCTGGTCTCCCATCCAGGAACTGACCAGGACCAGCCCTGCTTAGAAGCAAGCCAGCAGTGGTATGCAGGGTGGTAATGCTGCTGGCCATAATAATGTCAATAAAGCTATTTCTGTTTTATATTTTTAATACATTTTCAAAGATTTCTAAAAACCTGCTTTGTCATTATGGGGTACTGTGTGTATATATATTAAATAAAACAAAAAATAATACATTTTTGAATAAGGCTGTAATATAACGTGGGGGGAAAAGTCAAGGCGTCTGAATAATCTTCGAAAGCACTGTATTTATAACCAAATAATTTTACTCAAGTAGTATTTTACTGGGTAACTCACTTTTACTTTAAAAACTTTCTATTAAAAAGGTATCTTTACTTTTACTCAAGTTTGACAATTGGGTACTTTTACAAGCATTGCACAGGACCAGGATTAAGAGAAACTGTGCTAACTAAATTCATTCTTTCATATTTACACAGCAGAATTTGTAAACAACAAAGGACTTTTGGGTGCTCCCAAAAGATAGCTAGCTACATGGCACAGAAGAAGTCCAACTAATCAAACAATAATTCAATGGGAATACTGAGGTAACAAGCAGCCACCGATATTACTACAACTGTGGTTGCAAAGACTAGCGGACTGTGGCACCACTAGCAACGTGTCTCAAAGTGATCAGCTGTTCATCATCACGATAACCTACAGTAGCTAGCTATGGCAGCCGCTAGCTGAGTTTTAGCTATAATTTCTAGACTGACAATACATACATCAGTTGCCAAGATCTCAGCCAAGGGCAAAATACATTCCGTACACCATACCTGTTTCCTCTGGTTGCTGTACTAATGATGTCAGCCCTAGCCCATCTTAAAACGCAACCCCTCCACGCCATGTTGGTAAAACGAATGACCCCTCTTACATTCGCTACCGGGTCAACAGTCTAAAACAGCCAAACATAACTGGGTCATATGGTTAGAAGGTATCCAGCTTTTGTCAAATTTACGTCAAAAGTATAATATTTTTGCATTTTAGTTAACCCCCTACCCCTCATTCTCCTAACGTGCTACGCTAATTATCCAAACCTGCTACTTAAAGTTACATTTGACGAAAGGCTGGATCCCTTCTAACTATGACCACAACTGACAGGGACAACTAGTGGAAAACAGGGACATGGCAGCATAGTATAGTGTGTTTCACTAGAATATCATTTAATGTTGTCATTTTTTCAAAAAATATTCTGACCATTTTAAACATTTTTTCTAATAATATCTAATATTTTGAAAGTAAATGTTACAGTGATAACTGTTTTTATTTGAAGTGTTTAAATAGTGAAAACATCTCATCTTCCGAACAGCTCTTTCTTCTACGATAGGCCGGGCAACTTATCTGCTACATAAAATGCGCTCGAGCAATTACTTCGTCGCCCTAGAAGAGCTGATTCAGCCGCGACTTGACTTCTGATTTTATCACTCTCACACTAGCTATGACAAATACTTTGTCCACTATTCGACATACCATCCCCAACAGTAACGCTGATGAGAGCACTATGCACACCCCGCATACAATTTTGAAGGACCTCCGATTGGTTTGCTGCAAGCAGCGGCTGATGTTCTGAACTGAAGCCGAGGCAGCCATTGTGGGGCCTTGGGACGCTTGCGTTCACAGTGCTGTTTTTTTCTTGCAAACATGGCGGCCCCTGATCTAACCTGCCGGGCTGGGTCCGTAAATAGCTTGGGAAACAGCCCCACTGCGACTCCCAGCTCCACGACCAATAACAACAAGATCATCCCAAGCTACCTCGAGCTCGATTTCAGGTCCGGGGCCAGAATCGAGGATTTGAACCGATTGATTCAGGAATTTAGTAAACACGATCAGCGAGAATATGACGACCAGCGAGCGCTCGAGATCCACACCGCCAAAGATTTCATTTTCTCCATGCTCGGTAAGAGATTGTCGGTGGGGGGGATCACGTCTGTTTAGCTGTAATTTGAACCTACAACGAGGCTCAACCTTGTTTTATTATGCAAACTATTTATGACAATGCTCAATAACAACTACAGTCCGCTAGCTTCAGGGCCGGACCTAGACGTTCTACCATAAGGCATCACCGAGTTAAGCATTGATAAAAATGCTTGATATCATTTGGATACGTTTTCATGTATTTATTTCAAAATTTAAAGCAAACAATAGATATTATTTTTGCCCTTTTCTTTAACAAAGGGTATGTGGAACCCCCCACTCAATTCAAGCCCTGGGTTTAACCAAACACCGAGCCCTTCCCAGACACGGATACATTTAATCAGTGCATGAGATAGTGTTGGAGTATTTGGCTATACTGACATCTATGGATGGCATAACTGTGTCTATCAAGCAGGTATGATTACCACTTGTTTTTTGGAATTATGATTATGCCCATAGAAAATGTTGGTGCACATATAGGAGGTCCCTTACCAGGCAGAAGTGAATTTTACTTTAACCCCTGCACAGGAGACTTACAATGTTGCTATCACTATGCAGCCAACTGCCTACACTATAGTATGAAACCACGTTTCTTATTAATAATATACCACCTGTTGTCACACATGGCAAGATCCCATAATTGTTACAATTACAATATAAATAACACTTTTATATAACATATTTAACATATATTTTGATATTCCTGTAGAACTGTAAAAAAGAGTAAGATCATTTGAGCTTTAGAAACAAGTGCTTTCATAAGTGCATGGCGGGCCTCGTTTCGCTGGAGCAGTGTAAAATAAGCTTTATGTCAATGACCCAGCCTCAACGAATTTAGTTTGTTTACATATCGAGTTTGATTGTCCAACATCAGTTTCAGCATTTATTTATTTAGTCTCCGCCTAGAGTGGCCTCTTTCCTCTGCTGTGGTGCTGCATACAGTCAGAGATGTTTTAACTCGGTAGCTGTCCATCGTCCTGAAATCAAATTATCTGAGAGAGATCGAGAGGAAGAGAGAAAGATTAGGATGTTGTCTATTTAAATAAATAAAAATACAAAGTGAACAGGTGATAGATAATTGAGTAATCTTACAAATTTAATGCGAGTGGATGATTAACGCTTACCTTTTATTCAAAGACAGGTTGACTCGCCTGGCCTTCCTGGCAGCAAAAGCATGCACTGCTTGTTGGAGATTAAAAGTAAGCTAAAGAGATGTTGTAAGACAACTCATGCTCAATTGATATGGTGGCGAGTCCATTGAGTCTCTTGTTTTAAAGCAGAGCGCAGGCGTTTCGGGTGAGTTTGAGACATGGTTTCTGCTCTCTCCCTGTCGCCATCCTCCTATTGTAGTGGGACACTGAACTTTCATTGACCCTCATCTCTTAGGAAATTCCCCCCCTTATCCTGATGTGGCCCAGCCTGCACTAATAAGTCCCCTAAAGAACTATTCACCGGGATCTTTTATGTTTTTTGTCTGGGAGCCACTGTCATCTGGGATGGGGAGCGATGAATCTATGTCCGGGTCCAAGATAGTAGGGTCTTCACTGGCATTGTTTGGAGGTGTGGCAAGGACTGGTGCGACCACCTGTTCAGCCAGACGGCTGTCATCATCGGTGGAAGTGCATTGATCGGATACAGGCTGATGGAAATTGCTGCATGCTGCATGCTATATTTCAGCAGTGAATTTCTTTGTTTTCGAGATTGTGCTTTTCTCATTTTGTACAATTTTTTTATATTTGCTTCCTGATAGTTTTCGTCTGAGACATGGTAGCAAATAGTTTCCAATCTCTGTATCTTACTTTTATCTAGAATTATATCCACTAGTAGTAGCTAGCTAATGTTAACAGGCTAGGTTAGGCTACTGCCTTAATCACTAATTGTCTTCGTCACACACAAACATTAAAAAACAATAACATAATTGAATTTCATTGGAAGATTAATTTTTATGAATGTTTCACAATTGGATAATCCCATATAACACACACATCACCATAGCTACCAAGGATGATGGGAATGAACTTTGGGAGAAGCGGGAATGGGATGGGGATGGGAACTGCAGCAACGCTATGAACTGGGACTGGGGCACCGCCGGCGGTGTAGTAGCCGATCAGGGGCACCGGAGGGCAGCAGCCAATTGTCAAAATTCCGCTCCAAGTTCACTGCGGCTGCCTAATCTTGTCTAATGGGTTAGCTTAATTTCAGCGGGGAATGGTATTTTAATGGCTACCCGGACTATTTGCATTGTGTTCCCCTTCCCCTCAACCCCTCTTTTACGCTACTGCTACTCTCTGTTTATCATGTATGCATAGTCACTTTAACCATACCTACATGTACATACTATCTCAATCAGCCCGACTAACCGGTGCCTGTATATAGCCTTGCTACTGTTATAGCCTCGCTACTGTTATTTTTCACTCTTTTTTTACTGTTTTTTTTGTTTCTTTACTTATCTATTGTTTTGTTTTTTTACTTAAAAATTGCACTGTTGGTTAGAGCCTGTAAGTAAGCATTTCACTGTTGTATTCGGCGCACGTGACAAATAAACTTTGATTTGAATGGATGCAATAATGAAAGCAAGTGTGCTGCTGTTTTACAAATTTATCAGTGTAGATCAAATCAAGAGGCTGACTAAATCCTTAATATCTATTTATCTGACCCATCATTGTCCAGTCCTAGATACATTGATCAATATAATTAAGAATGGATTTAGTCTTAAATCATTCATAGGGCTGCAATGCCTGCAAACTGTATGCTCGAGGGCATACGGCGTGATAGACATATTTTTCTGTTTGGGAGGTTTTATAACCATATAGCAACCAGATTAAGATGTATTTTTCATAACATCATGAAAAATACGTATTATATTGGTTGAAATCTGAACTACTGACCAGTTATCTAAATGCTATTCATTTAACACCATTCTATATAAACATGTGCATAGTGTTATAAAAGTACTTAGTAAAAATACTTTAAAGTACTACTTAAGTCGTTTTGTTGCGGTATCTTGACTTTACTACATTCCTAAAAGAAAATAATGTACTTTTTACTCCATACATTTTCCATGACACCCACAAGTACTCGTTACATGTTGAATGCTTAGCAGCACAGGAAAATGGTCAAATTCACACACTTATCAAGAGAACATGTGGTCATCTCTACTGCCTCTTATCTGGCAGACTCACTAAACACATAAATCGTTTGTAAATTATGTCTTAGCGTTGGAGTGTACCCCTGGAAAACTGTACATTTTAAAAACAGGAAAATGGTGCCATCTGATTTGCTTAATATAAGAAATTTAAAATGATTTATATTTTTACATTTGATTCTTAATAAATATATTTAGCACAAAATACTTAAATTTTACTCAAGTAGTATTTTACTGGGTGACTAACTTTTTCTTGAGTCACTTTATAATAAGGTATCTATACTTTTACTCAAGTATGACAGTTGAGTTTGTGGGCCACGCACCCATTGGATATAAGACACTAGAACCATTACAAATGGTGGTAATGTTATTTTTCCAGCAGGGTTTCCATGATTCAGTTTAGCACAGTTGGCAAACAACAGTTGGGAGAGCGCACCAAAGCAGGTTAGGGTCTCATGTACTCCGTCAACACGCTGGGACTATTCCGTTTGAGACTCGGGACTCATGCGGGCCGAGCTCTTCCGAGTCCAGCATAATCATATTACTCTAGTCTGAGGCTAATGGTACTCTGGTCGAGTCCACTTCAGCTTATCTGGCAAGATTAATGTCTTCAGGAGTTGGGTCATTTTAGATTTTTATCCTGCAGGTGATGGAACACCAATAAATAAATATTTTTTATTTCACCTCCATCGAATTGGCTAGGTCATTAGCAAGCAATATTTTGTGACAGTCTCTGTGGCCCAATCAGAGATGGTCCCTAATTTATAGGATCTCTGATGCTTTAAATGCTTTTGATTTTACTACAGGCTATGGCAATGCTTTTTGTAGTTGCAGTCCACCGAATTGAAAAGTGCACATTCACTTCCAAAGCATTTGTTCTAGGCTACCAGCATGTAAGATAAACATGCACAATAATACAGGATATCCTTACAAAAATGCACTGTTGTTAAAATGCAGTGAAACTGCAGTTCAATTACATTATGTTTTTTAAATGAAGAATATCTGGTGGCTTGCTGTGTGGCTTCTAATGGTAATCATTTGTTTATTTTGCTGTGCATTTTCTTCTGTTTGTTTTCAGAATTCAACAAAATACACGTAGGCCTATATATTTTTATTTCAATATCCTAATACAATCCACCAATATTTATAAACCCTTATTTGTAATCCATTTATTTCCATCAATAATTAGTAAACATTTTTTTTTGTTATTTTCAGGGTCAAAATCAGGTGCAATCTATGTTTTCCTTTAAAGCTTTTGAGCAATTCAAATTACTGCACACATTGTTATTTTAATTTCAGTAGCTAAATGAAGAGGTAGGCATATCTGGTCCAACTCAAATTTGGATTGGAATCTGTGCCTTTCTCGCAGCAATGCATGTCTGTGCGCCTCGCAGGCAGCCTGCTTGCTCAAGTGTCAACACAGCTGGAAGACAATGACTGTTTCTCGAAATGTACACAAACATTTTACTTTTGCAAGTAGAGCGGCGGTTTGTTGGGGAGAATAATGTCAAGGAAAGTGTTTCTAGCAAGCTAGCGTTAGCTGGATATTTTTAGCTGGCTAACGTTAGCTCTCTAGCTAATCCTCCATGGATGTGGTAAGTTTGACTTTTTTTAACCTGTTGTAGCTAGCTAACTAATGTCTTGACATTTTGATATCTGTTTAATGACAGTAAATGTGTGTGTGTTCTGTCTGTTTGAGAGATGGACAGAGAGCGATGATGATCAATAACTTTAGAACACATTGTCAATGTCGTCATGCTTCCTTGGTGTGTGAGAGATGGTTGATGAATACAAATATAGGAAACATTGATTGTGTGTGAGAACTTTTTAGCTAACCTAATACTTGAAATATGGATGTGAAGTTTTTGTTGATTCATCAGGGATCCTTGTATTTGACAATATGATGCATTTTGCCTATCCTGACCCCCCCCCCTCACCATCAGTACGACCAAGAATATGACTTTCGCGAAGCGGATCCTGTGTTCCACCTTTCACCCAGGACAACGGAATGGATCCCAGCCGGCGACCCCAAAAAACGACTTCGTAAAAGTGGAAAACGAAGCGGTCTTCTGGTCAGACTCCGGAGACGGGCACATCGTGCACCACTCCCTAGCATTCTCCTCGCCAATGTTCAGTCTCTTGACAACAAGGTTGATGAAATCCGAGCAAGGGTAGCATTCCAGAGGTACATCAGAGACTGTAACGTTCTTTGCTTCACGGAAACATGGCTCACTGGAGAGACGCTATCGGAGTCTGTGCAGCCAGCTGGTTTCTCCACGCATCGCGCCGACAGAAACAAACATCTCTCTGGTAAGAAGTGGGGCGGGGGCGTATGCTTCATGGTTAACGTGATGTGGTGTTGCCACAACAACGTGACGTGGTGTTGCCTTTCGGAAAAGCTGACCACGACTCCATTTTGTTGATCCCTGCCTACAGACAGAAACTAAAACAAGAAGCTCCCGCGCTGTAGTCTGTTCAACGCTGGTCCGACCAATCTGATTCCACACTCCAAGACTGCTTCCATCACGTGGACTGGGATATGTTCCGTATTGCGTCAGACAACAACATTGACGAATACGCTGATTCGGTGAGCGAGTTCATTAGAACGTGCGTTGAAGATGTCGTTCCCATAGCAACGATTAAAACATTCCCAAACCAGAAACCGTGGATTGATGGCAGCATTCGCGTGAAACTGAAAGCGCGGACCACTGCTTTTAATCAGGGCAAGGTGACTGGAAAAAAACATATAAACGTGTCAACCCTCGCAAGGCTGCAGGCCCAGACGGCCCAGACGGCATCCCCAGCCGCGCCCTCAGAGCATGCGCAGACCAGCTGGCTGGTGTGTTTACGGACATATTCAATCAATCCCTATCCCAGTCTGTTGTTCCCACATGCTTCAAGAGGGCCACCATTGTTCCTGTTCCCAAGAAAGCTAACTGAGCTAAACGACTACCGCCCCGTAGTACTCACTTCCGTCATCATGAAGTGCTTTGAGAGACTAGTCAAGGACCATATCACCTCCACCCTACCTGACACCCTAGACCCACTCCAATTTCCTTACCGCCCAAATAGGTCCACAGACGATGCAATCTCAACCACACTGCCCTAACCCATCTGGACAAGAGGAATACCTATGTGAGAATGCTGGTCATCGACTACAGCTCGGCATTTAACACTATACTGCCCTCCAAGCTCGTCCTCAAGCTCGAGACCCTGGGTCTCGACCCCGCCCTGTGCAACTGGGTACTGGACTTCCTGACGGGCCTTCCCCAGGTGGTGAGGGTAGGCAACAACATCTCCACCCCGCTGATCCTCAACACTGGGGCCCCACAAGGGTGCGTTCTGAGCCCTCTCCTGTACTCCCTGTTCACCCACGACTGCGTGGCCATGCACGCCTCCAACTCAATCATCAAGTTTGCGGACGACACAACAGTGGTAGGCTTGATTACCAACAACGACGAGACGGCCTACAGGGAGGAGGTGAGGGCCCTCTGAGTGTGGCGTCAGGAAAATAACCTCACACTCAACGTCAACAAAACTAAGGAGATGATTGTGGACTTCAGGAAACAGCAGAGGGAACACCCCCCTATCCACATCGATGGAACAGTAGTGGAGAGAGGGTAGTAAGTTTTAAGTTCCACGGCGTACACATCACAGACAACCTGAATTGGTCCACCCACACAGACAGCATCGTGAAGAAGGCGCAGCAGTGCCTCTTCAACCTCAGGAGGCTGAAGAAATTCGGTTTGTCACCAAAAGCACTCACAAACTTCTACAGATGCACAATCGAGAGCATCCTATCGGGCTGTTTCACCGCCTGGTACGGCAACTGCTCCGCCCACAACCGTAAGGCTCTCCAGAGGGTAGTGAGGTCTGCACAACGCATCACCGGGGGCAAACTAGCTGCCCTCCAGGACACCTACACCACCCGATGTCACAGGAAGGCCATAAAGATCATCAAGGACAACAACCACCCGAGCCACTGCCTGTTCACCCCGCTATCATCCAGAAGGCGAGGTCAGTACAGGTGCATCAAAGCTGGGACCGAGAGACTGAAAAACAGCTTCTATCTCAAGGCCATCAGACTGTTGAACAGCCACCACTAACATTGAGTGGCTGCTGCCAACACACTGACTCAACTCCAGCCACTTTAATAATGGGAATTGATGAGAAATGATGTAAATATATATCACTAGCCACTTTAAACAATGCTACCTAATATAATGTTTACATACCCTACATTATTCATCTCATATGTATACGTATATACTGTACTCTATATCATCTACTGCATCCTTATGTAATACATGTATCACTAGCCACTTTAACTATGCCACTTTGTTTACATACTCATCTCATATGTATATACTGCACTCAATACCATCTACTGTATCTTGCCTATGCCGCTGTGTACCATCACTCATTCATATATCTTTATGTACATATTCTTTATCCCCTTACACTTGTGTCTATAAGGTAGTAGTTTTGGAATTGTCAGCTAGATTACTTGTTGATTATTACTGCGTTGTCGGAACTAGAAGCACAAGCATTTTGCTACACTCGCATAAACATCTGCTAACCATGTGTATGTGACAAATAAAATTTGATTTGATTTAAATGGTCAACATTGACTCCAATCCGCCCTACTTGTTGCTTATCTATGACTGATTGCTGGGGACTTTGAGATGTAATAATAGTAGGGGTTACCTGAGATGGCAGCGGCTTCCCTGAATGCTGATTGGCTGACAGCCGTGGTATATCAGACCATATACCACAGGTATGACCAGTTAATAATAGCAATAAGGCACCTCGGGGGTTTGTGGTATATGGCCAATATATCACAGCTAAGGGCTGTGTCCCGGCACTCTGCAAGGCGTCGTGCGTAAGAATATCCCTTAGCCGTAGTATATTGGCCATATACCACACCCCCTCGTGCCTTATTGCTTATTATAGTACCATGGAAATACTATTAGCCAGCTGGGTCCACAAAGTTTCTTCAGGAAATGGCAGCAGTTTTACGGGCGCCCAACCAATTGTGCTATTATGTGGGGGGGGGGGTTCACGTTATTTGTAACTTATTTTGTACATAATGTTTTTGCAACCGTATCTTACGGCAAAAAAGAGCTTCTGTATATTAGGACAGTGATCACTCACCTCGGAATAGACAAAGATTTTTTCTACAACAAAGATGATGCACAAGACATTCTCCAAACACCCCACAGGACCGACCTCCCCGTTATTTGCAAGAGGAAGCGGCGCAGGTACAGAGGACAAAGCGCCGGATGCCTGGTTAGGACCCGTAGAAGTCGACTTCGAAAGCTGCCGTTTACCGTCAATACTACTCGCCAACGTGCAATCATTGGACAATAAATTAGACGAGGTATGATCCCGAATATCCTACCAACGGGACATCAAAAACTGTAATATCCTATGTTTCATGGAATCGTGGCTGAATGACGACATTGATATTCAGCTAGCGGGATATACGCTGCACCGGCAGGATAGAACAGCACACTCCGGTAAGACGAGGGGGGGAGGGGTGGTCTGCATATTTGTAAACAACAGTTGGTGCGCGAAATCTAAGGAAGTCTCTAGATTTTGCTCGCCTGAAGTAGAGTATATTGTGATAAATTGCAGGCCACACTACCTGCCTAGGGAGTTTTCAGCTATACTTTTCGTGGCTGTTTATTTACCACCACAGGCAGATGCTGGCACTAAGACCGCACTCAGTCAGCTGTATAAGGAAATAAGCAAACAGGAAACCACTCACCCAGAGGCGGCGCTCCTAGAGGCTGGAGACTTTAATGCAGGAAACCTAAATCTGTTCTACCAAATTTCCATCAACATGTTAAATGTGCAACCAGAGGGAAAAACATTCTACATCACCTGTACTCCACACACAGAGACTCGTACAAAGCTCTCCCTCGCCACCCATTTGGTAAATCCGACCACAACTCTATCCTCCTGATTCCTGCTAACAAGGAAAATATAAAGCAGGAAGCACCAGTGACTCGGGTCTATAAAAAGTGATCAGATGAAGCAGATGCTAAACTACAGGACTGTTTTGCTATCACAGACTAGAGATTGAATCATACTACACTGGCACCGACGCTCATTTTATGTGGCAGGGCTTGCAAACTATTACGGACTACAAAGGGAAGCACAGCTGTGAGCTGCCCAGTAACATGAGCCTACCAGACGAGCTAAATCACTTCTATGCTCGCTTCGAGGCAAGCAACACTGAGGCATGCATGAGAGCATCAGCTGTTCCGGACAACTGTGTGATTACACTCTCCGTAGCCGACGTGAGTAAGACCTTTAAACAGGTCAACATGCACAAGGCTGCGGGGCCAGACGGATTACCAGGACGTGTGCTCCGGCATGTGCTGACCAACTGGCGGGTGTCTTCAATGACATTTTCAACATGTCCCTGATTGAGTCTGTAATACCAATATGTTTCAAGCAGACCACCATAGTCACTGTGCCCAATAACACAAAGGCAACCTGTCTAAATGACTACAGATCCGTAGCACTCACGTCCGTAGCCATGAAGTGCTTTGAAAGGTTGGTAATGGCTCACATCAACACCATTATCCCAGAAACCCTAGACCCACTCCAATTTGCATACTGCCCAAACAGATCCACAGATGATGCAATCTCTATTGCACTCCACACTGCCCTTTCGCACCTGGACAAAAGGAACACTGATGTGAGAATGCTATTCATTGACTACAGCGCAGCGTTCAACCCCATAGTAACCTCAAAGCTCATCACTAAGCTAAGGATCATTGGACTAAACACCTCCCTCTGCAACGCTGATCCACAACACTGGAGCTCCACAGGGGTGCGTGCTCAGTCCCCTCCTGTACTCTCTGTTCACCCACGACTGCATGGCCAGGCACGACTCCAACACCATCATTAGGTTTGCAGACGACACAACAGTCTGATCAACAACAAGACAGCCTATAGGGAGGAGGTCAGAGACCTGGCCGTGTGGTGCCAGAATAATAACCTATCCCTCAACGTAACCAAGACTAAGGAGATGATTGTGAATTACAGGAAAAGGAGGACCGAGCACGCCCCCCCCCCCCCTATTTTATCGACGGGGCTGTAGTGGAGCATGTTGAGAGCTTCAAGTTCCTCAGTGTCCACATCAACAACAAACTGGAATGGTCCAAACACACCAAGACAGTTGTGAAGAGGGCACGACAAAGCCTATTCCCCCTCAGGAAACTGAAAAGATTTGGCATGGTTCCTGAGATCCTCAAAATGTTCTACAGCTTCAACATCGAGAGCATCCTGCCTGACTGGTTACATCACTGCCTGGTACGGCAATTGCTCGGCCTCTGACCGCAAGGCACTACAAAGGGTAGTATGTACGGCCCAGTACATTACTAGGGCTAAGCTGCCTGCCATCCAGAACTTCTACACCAGGCAGTGTCAGAGGAAGGCCCTAAAAATTGTCAAAGACCCCAGCCACCCCAGTCATAGACTGTTCTCTCTACTACCGCATGGCAAGCGGTACCGGAGTGCCAAGTCTAGGACAAAAAGGCTTCTCAACAGTTTTCAACCCCAAGCCATAAGACTCCTGAACAGGTAACCAAATGGTTACCTGGACTATTTCCATTTTGGTCCCCCCCCCAACCCCTCTTTTTATGCTGCTGCTACTCTCTGTTTATCATAGTCACTAACTATACAATCATGTACATACTAACTCAATTGGGTCGACCAACCAGTGCTCCCGCACATTGGCTAACCGGGCTATCTTCATTGTGTCCCACAACCCCTCTTTTACGCTACTGCTACTCTCTGTTCATCATATATGCATAGTCACTTTAACCATATCCACATGTACATACTACCTCAATCAGCCTGACTAACCGGTGTCTGTATGTAGCCTCGCTTCTTTAATAGCCTCACTACTGTATATAGCCTGTCTTTTTACTGTTTTATTTCTTTACTTACCTATTGTTCACCTAACACATTTTTTGCACTATTGGTTAGAGCTTGTAAATAAGCATTTCACTGTAAGGTCTACACCTGTTGTATTCGGCACACATGACAAAAACTTAGATTTTCTTTTAAAATCTCAGATTGATACATTTTGTAATGCACTGATTCTCTTCACTCTAGATCTGACACGTCTCATTAGTCTTCAAGAGGACCACTACGATCCAGATCGCCTTCTCTGCTCTAAGGTCCTTGATGACAATCTACCCCATCACACCAATCTTATTAAACATTTTTTTTAAATCCCAATGTGCGTTTAATTTTTTTTATTTATTAATTGGGTGGTTCAAGCCCTGAATGCTGATTTGGCTGACTTCCGTTGTATAGCGTATACAAAACATGTATTTTTACTACTGTAATTACGTTGGTTAGTTTCTAATAATAATAAGGCACCTCTGGGGTTTGTGGTATATGGCCAATATACCACGGTTAAGGGCTGTATCCAGGCGTTTCGTCTTGCATAGCCGTGGTATTGGCCATACGCCACACCCCCTCTTGCCTTATTGCTTAAATATATTCTGTCCCAGTCTTTCTATGCATGTAATGTGTGTAGGTGAATTATGAAACAATTACTTTGCGATGTAGATTGCTTGATCTATTTTAAATGTAAGAATATGTTTCAGATTGAAACTTTAATTGGTGCCTATGGAAACAAATCCTTTTTACAGTAGGCAATACGCTGTAGACAGGTGGTCATTACCAGATTATGATGAGATCTTATGATCGGGTGGTCTACTGATGTCTTTTCAACCAGGTTTTGCTCACTAGGTAATGTAACATGGATAAATTATGACTGACTGATCTACAAATAATAATCAGTAGTTATTTATGATGGAAGGTGATTTACAGATCAGTCCGTTGGCAGTCTCTTAAACTGCTGCAATGTAGAACAAGCCCCGTGTGTCAGATCACAGTGGGCGCGTTCAAGCGGATCACTTTTGTTAAGTCGTTGGTCACAGCCTTTCAAAGTGTGTTGCATTATGGGGATTCAAATTGTACGACTAGCTCCTACATGTTCACTGCATGATCTTTACAAAAATCATGTGATCAAAGGTTATGAAGTTTTGACTGCAGCCAACTGCAAGTTTCTGCAGTTGCTCTTCACAAAGTTAATCTTGCAGCCATCATCTACATTGTGGGGGGCTCTATTGTCAACCAATCATTAGGGTGTTTTTGTTTGACTCACACGGACATGACCAAAAACATGACTGAAACAGGAACTAACTTTGCCAGGAATTATAAATATTAGTGGATATACAATTTAATGAGATTTTTGAGTCTCAATAATGAATTGTACACGCACATTAACAGTACCAGTCAAAAGTTTGGACACACCTACTCATTCAAGGGTTTTTCTGTATTTTACTATTTTCTACATTGTAGAATACAAGTGAAGAAATCGGAACTATGAAATAACACATGGAATCATGTAGAAACCAAAAGTGTTAAATCAAAATGTATTTTACATTTGAGATTTTTCAAAGTAGCCACCCTTTGCTCCCTCTTGGCATTCTCTCAACCAACTTCATGAGGAATGCTTTTCCAGCAGTCTTGAAGGAGTCATTATGCTGAGCACTTATTGGCTGCTTTTCCTTCACTTTACGTTCTGACTCATCCCAAACCATCTCAATTGGGTTGAGGTCGGGTGATTGTGGAGACCAGGTCATCTGGTGCAGCATTCCATCACTCCTTGGTCAAATAGTCTCTACACGGCCTGGAGGTGTGTTGGGTCAATGTACTGTTAAAAAACAAATGATAGCCCCACTAAGCACAAACCAGATTGGATGGAATATTGCTGCCGAATCCTGTGGTAGCCATGCTCATTAAAACCTCTACTGACTCCCTAACCCGCATGCGGGAGCGTAATCATTGCCTGACACTAACTAGCATAACGCAACGGACATAAATATCCCTAGAAAATATTCCTATTCATGAAAATCACAAATGAAATATATTGAGACACAGCTTAGCCTTTTGTTAATCACACTTTCATCTCAGATTTTCAAAATATGATTTACAGCCAAAGCTAGACAAGCATTTGTGTGAGTTTATCGATAGCCTACATAGCATTTTGTCCAGCTAGCAGCAGGTAACTTGGTCACGGAAATCAGAAAAGCAATCAAATTAAATTGATTACCTTTCGATAATATATGCGGTCGGGACAATTCATTTTTCAGTAGGACCGATTGGAGTAATGGCTACCTCTGTATTTTACACGAGAGTCACCCTGGGAGCCATCAGGTGACCACTTACGCAATGTAGCTGCCTACGGCTATTCTTCAACATAAATGTGTAAAACTACGTCACAATGCTGTAAACACCTTGGGGAATACGTAGAAAGCGTAAGCTGGTTGATAGCCCATTCACAGCTCAATAGGGACTCATTGGAATGCAGCGCATTCAAAATATGGGGCACTTCCGGATTGGATTTTTCTCAGGCTTTCGCCTGCAACATCCGTTCTGTTATACTCACAGACAATATCTTTACAGTTTTGGAAACGTTAGAGTGTTTTCTATCCAAAGCTGCCAATTATATGCATATTCTAGCATCTTGATAAAATATCCCTTTTAAAACGGGAACGTTTTTTTTTTCAAAAATGAAAATACTGCCCCTAGAGTCGCAACAATTAAGTGTGCCTTGAATTCCAAATAAATCACTGACAGTGTCACCAGCAAAGCACCATCACACCAAATCAAAGTTCTTACATCAGCTGATATCCCAAAGTGCTGTACAGAAACCCAGCCTAAAACCCCAAACAGCAGGAAATGCAGATGTAGAAGCACGGTGGCTAGGAAAAACTCCCTAGAAAGGCCGAAACCTAGGAAGAAACCTAGAGAGGAACCAGGCTATGAGGGGTGGCCAGTCCTCTTCTGGCTGTGCCGGGTGAAGATTATAACAGAACATGGCCAAGATGTTCAAATGTTCATAAATGACCAGCATGGTCAAATAATAATACCCACAGTGGTTGTCAAGGGTGCAACAGTTCAGCACCTCAGGATTAAATGTCAGTTGGCTTTTCATAGCCGATCATTAAGAGTATCTCTCCCGCTCCAGCTGTCTAGAGAGTTGAAAACAGCAGGTCTGGGACAGGTAGCACGTCCGGTGAACAGGTCAGGGTTCCATAGCCGCAGGCAGAACAGTTGAAACTGGAGCTACAGCATGGCCAGGTGGACTGGGGACAGCAAGGAGTCATCATGCCAGGTAGTCCCGAGGCAACGTCCTAGGGCTCAGGTCCTCTGAGAGAGAGAAAGAGAGAGCATACTTAAATTCACACAGGACACCGGTAAGACAGGAGAAATACTCCAGATATAACAGACTAACCCTAGCCCCCCGACACAAACTACTGCAGTATAAATACTGGAGGCTGAGACAGGAGGGGTCAGGAGACACTGTGGCCCCATCCGATGATACCCCGGGACAGGGCCAAACAGGCAGGATATAACCCCAGCCACTTTGCCAAAGCAAAACCCCCACCCCACTAGAGGGATATCTTCAACCACCAACTTACCATCCTGAGACAAGGCCGAGTATAGCCCACAAAGATCTCCGCCACGGCACAACCCAAGAGGGGGCGCCAACCCAGACAGGAAGACCACGTCAGTGACTCAACCCACTCAAGTGACGCACCCCACCTAGGGACGGCATGGAAGAGCACCAGTGACTCAGACCCTGTAATAGGGTTAGAGGCAGAGAATCCTAGTGGAGAGAGGGGAACTGGCCAGGCAGAGACAGCAAGGGCGGTTCGTTGATCCAGTGCCTTTCTGTACACCTTCATACTCCTGGGCCAGACTACACTCAATCATAGGACCTACTGAAGAGATGAGTCATCAGTAAAGACTTAAAGGTTGAGACCGAATCTGCGTCTCTCACATGGGTAGGCAGACCATTCCATAAAAATGGAGCTCTATAGGAGAAAGACCTGCCTCCATCTGTTTGCTTAGAAATTCTAGGGACAATTAGGAGGCCTGCGTCTTGTGACCGTAGCGTACGTGTAGGTGTATACGGCAGGACCAAATCAGAAAGATAGGTAGGAGCAAGCCCATGTAATGCTTTGTAGGTTAGCAGTAAAACCTTGAAATCAGCCCTTGCCTTAACAGGAAGCCAGTGTAGAGAGGCTAGCACTGGAGTAATATGATTCAATTTTTTGGTTCTAGTCAGGATTCTAGCAGCCGTATTTAGCACTAACTGAAGTTTATTTAGTGCTTTATCTGGGTAGCCAGAAAGTAGAGCATTGCAATAGCTTAGTCTAGAAGTGACAAAAGCATGGATACATTTTTCTGCATAATTTCTGGACAGAAAATGACACATTTTTGCAATGTTACGTAGATGGAAAAAAGCTGTCCTTGAAACAGTCTTGATATGTTCATCAAAAGAGAGATAAGGGTCCAGAGTAACACTGAGGTCCTTCACAGTTTTATATGAGACCACTGTTCAACCATCAACATCAATTGTCAGATTCAACAGATTCAACCACCTCCATATTCAACCACCTCCTGCTTCACAGTGGGAACCATGCATGTAGAGGTAATCACCAGTGGCGCAACTCAGTGCTTGAGGCATCACTACAGACCCTGATTAGATTCCAGGCTGTATCACAACCGGACGTAATTGGGAGTCCCATAGGGCGGCGCACTAATTCGTTAGTGTTTGGTTGGGTGGGCTGTCATTGTAAATAGTTAAATAAAGGAATTTGTTCTTAACTGATTTGCCTAGTTAAATACAGGTTAAATATTACTTTTTTATAAAAATCCATTCACCTACTTGGTGCCTCACAAAGACACGGTGGTTGGAACCAAAAAATCTCAAATTTGGACCAAAAGAGAGATCTATTGTCCTTTTTTCTTTGCAGCGATTCGACCCATGAAGGCCTAATTCACGCTGTCTCCTCTGAACAGTTGATGTTGAGGTGTGTCTGTTATTTGAACTCTGTGAAGCATTTATTTGGACTGCAATCTGAGGTGCAGTTAACTCTTACTTATCCTCTGCAACAGAGGTAACTCTGGGTCTTCCTTTCCTGTGGCAGTCCTCATGAGAGCCAGTTTCATCATAGCGCTTGATGGTTTTTGCGACTGCACTTGAAAAAACTTGACATTTTCCGGATTGACTGACCTTCATGTTTTAAAGTAATTATGCACTTTTGTTTCTCTTTGCTTATTTGAGCTGTTCTTGCCATAATATGGACTTGGTCTTTTACCAAATAGTGCTATCTTCTGTATACCACCCCTACCTCGTCACAACAAAACGGATTGGCTCAAACGCATTAAGAAGGAAAGAAATTCCACAAATTAACTTTTAACAAGGCACACCTGTTAATTGAAATGCATTCCAGGTGACAACCCCATGAAGCTGTTTGAGAGAATTCCAAGAGTGTGCAAAGCTGTCATCAAGGAAAAGGGTGGCTACTTTGAACAATCTCATATTACACACTTTTTTGGTTACTAAATGATTCCATATATGTTATTTCATAGTTTTGATGTCTTCACTATTAATGTAGAAAAGAATACAAATAAAGAAAAACCCTTGAATGTGTAGGTGTGTACAAACTTTTGACTGGTATTTTTATCATTTAGAAATAAAGAAAAATCTTTATAATCAATGCCAACACTGCCATGTTGATCTGACCCCTGTTGTTGGAAAACAACGTTAGTGTTCAACTTTCGGCTGTCACAGTTGCACCTCCCATGACTTCACGCCTCTGCTTTTGTCTAGAGTCGGTTGCTTTAGACTTACCACTTAAACTTGCCCACTAACTCAATGGTATTCAAAGTCTGGTCATGACCTCTAGTGGGGTCGCCAAAATGATTATACGTTTTAGTATATATAAAAAATAAAAAATTGGACAGATTATTGTATGGGACAATATACAAACATTTTTGAGAAAGATTATTTGAGAAATACAAGTTTGAGTAAATGTATTTATTGGTTTCATGAAAATGCAATGAATTGAAGGTTATTTGTTGAAAATAGTGTCCCAACAGAAAAAGTTTGAATACCACTTTTAACTAACTTGAATAACTTTGATTTGACTGGCATATTAGGCTAACTGTTGTGGTGGTGTACTGGTTCAGCAGCGGTGTTAGAAAAATGCATACCATGAAAAATCACTAAGATAATTTGAGCAGAAGATACAAAAGGAGTAGAAGACAGACGCACACAGTCTGACACACACACACAGCATATGTTTACTATCCTTGTGGGGATCTAAAATTGATTTACATTCAAAATCCTATTTCCCCTAACCCTTAACTCGAACCCTAATTGTAATCTTAACCCTAACTGTAATCCTAACCCCTGAGCCTAAAATAGCCTTTGTCCTTGCAGAGACCTGGGAAACGTCTACACGAGGGGAAAATATTCCTCGTTTTACTATCCTTGTGGGGACTTTTGGAGATTTCCGGTACCCACAAGGATAGTAATACAAGCCCACACTACACACACACTTGCGCTGTAGGCCTACACACTTAAGCTTCTTGCGCTCAGTGTCTCAAACAAACAGTGACAGTAGACCACAGCGCCGAGCCACTCGGGCCCGTCTCTTATGTCGGGGGTTATGGCTGCTGAGAGGGAACAGACACTTCCTGGAATCAGTGAAGAGGAAAAACAAACGAGGCAGAGCACTGCAGTCCACATAGATAAACTCAGCCAATGCGTATGGAGCATGCTAGGCCAGCTCAGTCCAGTGCAGTGCACACAGAACCCAAGAGCAAACTGCACAAGCTAATGTCAAGTTTTTTTTTACATCTGAAATGTTATGGAATGGCAGGATGCCTTTGACAGGGGAGATTTCTTTGGCCTGTGTTAATATTATGTCATGTAAATGTATCGGGTTGGAACCGGTTCAGGGAACAGAAACTCTCATTTTTAGAGGAACGGAACCAAAACCAGAAACGAAAATGATCTCTAGTGTTCCGGTACAGACCCGTTATTTTCAAATCTTGAGAACCGTTTAATCTTTAGTTCCAAAAATATTCCTAATGTCTAGTACCTTTCCCTCAACGTCATCAAGACATACAGTAGGAGATGATTATGGACTACAGGAAAAAGAGAGCCGAGGACCCCCCCCAATTCTCATCGACGTAGCTGAAGTGGAGCAGGTTGAGAGCTTCAAGTTCCCTGGTGTCCACATCACCAACAAACTATCATGGTCCAAACACACCAAGACAGTCATTAAGAGGGCATGACAACACCTATTCCCCCTCAAGAAACTGAAAATATTTGGCACGGGTCCTCGGATCTTCAAAAAGTTCTATAGCTGCACCATCAAGAGCATGGTTGCGTCACCGTCTGGTATGGCAAATTCTTGGCTTCCGACCGCAAGGCACTACAGAGGGTAGTGTGTACGGCCCAGTACATCACTGGGGCCAAGCTTCCTGCCATCCAAGACCTCTACATCAGGGGAAGGTCCTAAAAATTGCCAAAGACTCAAGCCACCCTAAGCGTAGACTGTTCTCTCCGCTACAGCACGCAAGCGGCACCAGAGCACCAAGTCTAGGGCCCAAAGGCTTAACAGCTTATACCCTCAAGCCATAATACTGCTAAACAGCTAATTGAATGGCTACCCAGACTACCCCTCCCCCCCCCGTGTCCATTTTTTTTTTTTTTTTTACATTGCTGCTAATCACTGTTTATTATCTATGCATAGTCACTTTACCTCTAGCTACATGTACATATTACCTGGATTACCTTGACTAACCTGTGCCCCTGCACATTGACTCAGTACCGGTACCCCCTGTATATAGCCTTCAGAACTTTATTTTGTGGTCAGAACGGCGGATGGATTTTTTTTTTAAAGGTTTGGTTCAGAACCAAACGATTGGAAAATAATTTAGCTTCCAACCCCTGAAATGTATATGCATAGAAATACTAGTGTAAAGATCAATATAGCCTAGTGTCTGGATCTGTATGTTATACCCCACTGGGCAGCGTGGTGGTTTGACTGCGACAGGCACCCTGGTGGGGATGCGAAATAGGCATCTTGTGTCCGAACTTGCAGCCTGGGGGGGATTAGGTGAAAATTGTCTTGCACTGCCCCCTAGTAGAGAGATGTAGTACAACACTAGTATCCAGAGGGATATATATATATTTGACATTTTAGTCATTTTGGAGACGCTCCTATCCAATTTCGCCAGTTATCAGATGCCATCTTCATCCGCCTTTCCAGCTGTTTGGGAGATGGGACTCCTGTATCTGCCTGGTCAGCAGCTTTGTAATTGGAGTTGTCCATCTCCTAGACTGGCTGCAAGTCAGGGTTTGAAAGCCCAGTCTACTCTAAATTTTCCCGTAACCCTGGGTGGGGGCCCTTACCGGTGTTGTGCGGGTAAGGGTCGTCACTCCCTGAGGTAGCATGCAAGGCAGAGCAATGCAAAGCAGAGCAGAGCAAAGCATGGAAAATTTACTCAACATTTCCAAGTTCAGCTTTCTTAATGAACCATAAAATGTAATTATTTCTAGTTGTTTATCAAGGTTAGCTGGCTAACTCATCCTGCTTTGTAGTATACCCTCTGGTCTACTGGTAATCGGTTAACTTACATTTAAACAACACTGATACAGGACCAGACGTTTTTCCACCCACATGAATATTAAGGTTAGTATTGGGGGTCGGATTATCTGATCCTAGATCTGTGGTTAGAGATTTCCTCTACCGCAAGTCTAGCCTTCAGTGTGTATTGTATTAACACATACTCACAGAGCCAGGAATGACATAGGCTACCGTATTACAGAGCATTTGCACTGCACATAATCATAGGATTAATCATAGTGCCTTGCGAAAGTATTCGGCCCCCTTGAACTTTGCGACCTTTTGCCACATTTCAGGCTTCAAACAAAGATATAAAACTATCTTTTTTTGTGAAGAATCAACAACAAGTGGGACACAATCATGAAGTGGAATGACATTTATTGGATATTTCAAACTTTTTAAACAAATCAAAAACTGAAAAATTGGGCGTGCAAAATTATTCAGCCCCTTTACTTTCAGTGCAGCAAACTCTCTCCAGAAGTTCAGTGAGGATCTCTGAATGATCCAATGTTGACCTAAATGTGATAGTGTGATAGTCTCAGAGGTCCGTTAAAAGCGCAGAGAGCATCATGAAGAACAAGGAACACCAGGCAGGTCCGAGATACTGTTGTGAAGAAGTTTAAAGCCGGATTTGGATACAAAAAGATTTCCCAAGCTTTAAACATCCCAAGGAGCACTGTGCAAGCGATAATATTGAAATGGAGGGAGTATCAGACCACTGCAAATCTACCAAGACCTGGCCGTCCTTCTAAACTTTCAGCTCATACAAGGAGAAGACTGATCAGATGCAGCCAAGAGGCCCATGATCACTCTGGATGAACTGCAGAGTTCTACAGCTGAGGTGGGAGACTCTGTCCATAGGACAACAATCAGTCGTATATTGCACAAATCTGGCCTTTATGGAAGAGTGGCAAGAAGAAAGCCATTTCTTAAAGATATCCATAAAAAGTGTTGTTTAAAGTTTGCCACAAGCCACCGGGGAGACACACCAAACATGTGGAAGAAGGTGCTCTGGTCAGATGAAACCAAAATTGAAATTTTTGGCAACAATGCAAAACGTTATGTTTGGCATAAAAGCAACACAGCACATCACCCTGAACACACCATCCCCACTGTCAAACATGGTGGTGGCAGCATCATGGTTTGGGCCTGCTTTTCTTCAGCAGGGACAGGGAAGATGGTTAAAATTGATGGGAAGATGGATGGAGCCAAATACAGGACCATTCTGGAAGAAAACCTGATGGAGTCTGCAAAAGACCTGAGACTGGGACAGAGATTTGTCTTCCAACAAGACAATGATCCAAAACATAAAGCAAAATCTACAATGGAATGGTTCAAAAATAAACATATCCAGGTGTTAGAATAGCCAAGTCAAAGTCCAGACCTGAATCCAATCGAGAATCTGTGGAAAGAACTGAAAACTGCTGTTCACAAATGCTCTCCATCCAACCTCACTGAGCTCGAGCTGTTTTGCAAGGAGGAATGGGAAAAAAATCAGTCTCTCGATGTGCAAAACTGATAGAGACATACCCCAAGCGACTTACAGCTGTAATCGCAGCAAAAGGTGGCGCTACAAAGTATTAACTTAAGGGGGCTGAATAATTTTGCACGCCCAATTTTCAGTTTTTGATTTGTTAAAAAAGTTTGAAATATCCAATAAATGTCGTTCCACTTCATGATTGTGTCCCACTTGTTGTTGATTCTTCACAAAAAAATACAGTTTTATATCTTTATGTTTGAAGCCTGAAATGTGGCAAAAGGTCTCAGTTCAAGGGGGCCAAATACTTTCGCAAGGCACAGTATATGCTGTCTATTCATCCCCATATTTATTTTTTAAATGTATTTTTATTGAACAGAAAGGATAGATAAGGAAATGTAGGAGGAGGTTGAGTCAAAGGGCAGTAGGCCAGATTCGAACCCATGCCAACTCTAAACGCTGGACCACACAGGCCACCAATAATCCCCCTTTATCCTTCTCCCATCAGGTATGGTGCAGAAACTGGAGCAGAAGCTCCCTGTGGCCAACGAGTACCTACTGCTGTCAGGTGGCGTGCGAGAGGGTGTGGTCGACATGGACCTAGACGAGCTGAGCGTCTACGCCCGCGGCACCGACTATGACATGGACTTTACCCTCCTCGTGCCTGCTCTCAAGTTGCACGACCGCAACCAGCCGGTGACTTTGGACATGCGCCACTCAGCCCTGTGCCACTCGTGGCTGAGCCTGCGCCTCTTCGACGAGGGCACCATCAACAAGTGGAAGGACTGCTGCACCATGGTAGACCACATCAACGGCGCCACCAACTACTTTTTCTCACCCACGCTGGTGGCTGACTGGTTCTACGAGTCCATCAGTGTGGTCCTGGTGGAGATCCAGAAGAAGCCCCAGCGCGGAATGCCCCGCGTGGAGAAGGTGGAGCGGAACGGCACCATCATCTCCGTCATCCTGGGCGTGGGCAGCAGCCGCATGCTCTATGACATCTTGCCTGTGGTCTCCTTCAAGGGATGGCCGGCGGTGGCCCAGAGCTGGCTGATGGAGAACCACTTCTGGGACGGCAAGATCACAGAGGAGGAGGTGATCAGCGGCTTCTACCTGGTGCCTACCTGCTCCCACAAGGGCCGTAAGGAGAATGAGTGGCGCCTGTCGTTCGCCCGCAGCGAAGTGCAGCTCAAGAAGTGCATCCCGGCCAGCCTGATGCAGGCCTACCAGGCGTGCAAGGCCATCATTATCAAGCTGCTGTCAAGGCCCAAGGCCATCAGCCCCTACCACCTGCGCAGCATGATGCTGTGGGCCTGTGATCGGCTCCCCGCCACCTACCTGTCCCAGGAAGACTTCTCAGCCCACTTCCTGCTAGGCCTCATCGACGACCTGCAGAACTGCCTGGTCAACAAGATGTGCCCCAACTACTTCATCCCGCAGTGCAACATGCTGGAACACCTCTCGGATGAGACGGCCATGCTCCACGCCCGCAAGCTCAGTTCGGTGCGCTCTGACCCGGCCGAGCACCTGCGCACCACTATCGAGCATGCCAAGGCGGCCAACCGGCTGACCCTGGACCTGCATTGGCGCGGCAGCGCCTTAAACCTGCCGTCGCCACAGTCGGACGCGGGCGGCGAGCACCAGCCAGATGACCGATTGGCTAAGAAGCTGCAGCAGTTGGTGATGGAGAACCCCAGCAAGTCCATCTCGGTGTTCATCAACCCCGACGATGTGACGCGGCCGCACTTCCGCATCGACGACAAGTTCTTCTGAGACTTCAAAATATAAAAATACTACTCTCCTTTGACTAGATTGGTCGAGTCATCAAATTAGTCGGTTTCCCAAGTAACGGTCGCCACAGAGCGGTGTGAGGTGCTTTTGTCCAATAGTGTCTTCCCATTTTGTTTCTCTGTCCCTGACACCTGTCCCCACACCCCACCAACCCTAACCCTGTCACCTTTATAAGGCCTTTACAGGACTACATGAAACAGGTGGAAGAAGAGGTACTGCGTCTTGCCTCGGATGGTTAAGGAATGTCTTAGTCCCTGTAGGAGAACTGATGGTACTAACGCCATAACTGTACATAGAGAGAGTTGAGTGGATATGTGTGTGTGTACTTTGATCTTATTTTGCGCAGAATGTAGAGGCACACAGTTATCATGTTGGAAGTGCTATGAAGTGAAGTCTGAAATGTTGCTTATCTTTTAGGAAGGCAATTTCAATGGTCTTTTTTTCTCCACTAGGCTAAATGCTCTGAATTTATACCTACTGGTTTAGAGTATGTTTAGAGCTGTTATTCCAATAAGCTGTATCACAATGACAAGTTATTTCTAACTTAACGTTCTCTGTAGTCATGTCCATGCCCTATTTGTATAGTGAACAGTTCCAGACGTATCCCGAATATGCCAAAAACCTGCAGATATCTGACCGGCAATGTGATACACATATCTTCATCCTCAAGTGCAATTAGTAAACAAACACACACCACACCATACATAAATGTGCTAACACTCATCATACACACTCCTGATCAGTGAAATGGTGTATTTAATACGTATTTGTGATATTCTAGAACTCTGGGACGTTGTCATTTTGTTTGTCTTTGTTATATGGAACTCAAACATTTTACTGCGAGTCTTATTTTCCAGATTTGCTGCTGACCTTAAGATGTTTTTATGATTAACTGGTTAAACAAATTAAGTTAACAAACACAATTATGAATTTTAATTGTACCTGTGCTTAGCTACTTTGTACACACGAATCCTGTTGAGTCAAACCTGGTCCTTCTGTAGCTCAGTTGGTAGAGCATGGCGCTTGTAACGCCAGGGTAGTGGGTTCGATCCCCGGGACCACCCATACGTAGAATGTATGCACACATGACTGTAAGTCGCTTTGGATAAAAGCGTCTGCTATAAATGGCATATATTATTATTATATTATTATTATAAACCTGTCATGGACCAATCAGAATGGACCAACCGTGCAACCTCACCATTGGCAGGGATCTAACACACTGCTTTATCATTAATTCAGACCAATCACTGCAGTGGCCGGAAGAACGTGTTCTGTGCCTCTACTTTTTCAAATGCATACTGGCCGCGTTTCCCGGGCTGACTACATTACAGATGCCTGTCAAATCTCACAATGCCTGAAGAGCTGTCATATCACATCATATGATATGCAATCTGATGCCTGACTGTACAAATCGATCGACCATGGGTTGATGCAATGTAGTTGGCCTGAAACGTGACCATACTGTATGAGAGGGAGAGCAAGTCCCGCATTCGACCTACAATGACCACATCAAATAAAATTGTGTGAATAATCTGAGAGCTGTGTAGATGGTAACACTATAAACAAGCTAAAATGTAATAAAACATTTAACAACCCTAAAGAGAAACTGCTGGAAAATAATTGACAAACAATGTTGTATAACATTTAAGTCACTTGTCTGATGCACATTAATGATGTGCATCGCAAGCCTAATAAGATCACTATGCGCAATGCCAAGCGTCGGCTGGAGGGGTGTAAAGCTCGCCGCCATTAGACTCTGGAGCAATGGAAACAAATTCTTTGGCGTGATGAATCACGTTTTACCATCTGGCAGTCTGGGTTTCCCAGATTCCAGGAGAACGCTACCTGCCGAATGCATAGTGCCAATTGTTACGTTTGTAATCGCACAACCTTGCTAATGCTCTTCTCGCTGAATGGAAGCAAGTCCCTGCAGCTGTAACGGGATTCTTCCTGGGAAGGAGAGGAGGACCAAAATGCAGAGTGGTTATCTTTATACATCTTTAATGAAAGCTGAACAATATACAAAACAAGAACCGTGAAAAACCGAAACAGCCCTATCTGGTGCAACAAACACAAAGACAGGAAACAATCACCCACAAAACCCAACACAAAACAGGCTACCTAAATATAGTTCCCAATCAGAGACAATGACTAACACCTGCCTCTGATTGAGAACCATATCAGGCCAAACGTGTCTGGGACAGTTTTTAAGATCCTAGACAAAATCCCCAAGTCGCTGTTTACTCGGGGCACCGAAGCTCATTTCATGTGAGCGGTTCAGAGACAATCAAATTGTAAATGTCACATGCCCCAAATACAACAGGTGTAGTAGACCTTACTGTGAAATGCTTACTAACAAGCCTTTAACCAACAATGAGGTTTTAAGAAACTGAGCGTTAAGAAAATAATATGAGGCTATATACAGGGGTTACTGGTACAGAGTCAATGTGCAGGGGTACAGGTTAGTCAAGGTAATATGTACAGGTAGGAAGGGGTAAAGTGACTATGCATAGATAATAAACAGTGAGAAGCAGCAACGTAAAAAAGGGGGGGTCAATGCAAATAGTCTGGGTAGCCATTTGATTAACTGTTCAGCAGTCTTATGGCTTAGAGATATAAGCTGTTAAGGAGCCTTTTGGACATAGACTTGGTGGTCTGGTACCGCTTGCCGTGCTGTAGCAGAGAGAACAGGACTTGGGTGGCTTGAGGCTATGACCATTTTTGGGGCCTTCCTCTGACACCTCCTAGTATAGAGGTCCTGGATGGCATGTAGATAGGCCCCAGTAATGTACTAGGATACCGAGGAACTTGAAGCTCTCGACCCGCTCCACTACAGCCCCGTCGATGTGAATTGGGGCGTGTTCGGCACTCCTTTTCCTGTAGTCCACGATCAGCTCCTTTTTCTTGCTCACGTTGAGGGAGAAGTTTTTGACCTGGCACCACAATACCAGGTCTCTGACCTCCTCCCTATAGGCTGTCTCATTGTTGTCGGTGATCAGGCCTACCATGAAAACTTAATGATGGTGTTGGAGTCATGCTTGGCCACACAGTCATGGGTGAACAGGAAGTACAGGAGCACGCACCCCTTAGGGACCCCCATGTTGAGGATCAATTTTTTCTTTTGGAAATGTTTTATTGACACAATTCCTTTAAAAACAGCTCATACATTTTTTACATCATTTACACACATAAAAACGGCAACAAAGCCATTTAAAATGTGTGCTGATGATCTAACAAAGGTAAAACATTTTTAAGGCATGAAAAACATGTTAAAAAGTCACTTTGTTAAAAGGCTGTCTTCAATCACTTGTACAGGAGCGGGGTGAGTCCTTATCAAACTCGCCTCATCCTGCTCTCCCGAATAGACCATCGTCCCGTCCTTCGGGGCCCAGAGGAGATCCCTCCCCTAGGCGCATCGCCCTAGGCGCCGCAGCGCTGTCAGGCCGTGGCCGCCGGGACCTAGGGTGTTGTGGGGGACCCTTCGCCTGGGGTCGAGGCCCCCTTCCGTTCGTACCACCCCAGGGCTTCCGTGGCTACCATGGCCACTGCCTGGGGGGTGGTCTCTACGCTTTTTGCTACCAGCAGGTTACGGGAGGACCACAGTGCTTCCTTCAGGCACGTGAGGGTGGGCCAGAGCTTGGTGAAGGCCTTCGGTGGAATGGGCCTTCGGCCCACCCCGTACAGCACGAGCTGAGGTGTTAGGTCCTCCCCTGCTGGTAGACACGATGTAATCAGGGGGCCTGCTTCCTTCCACAGGTCCCTGGCGGCTCTGCACTCCCAGAGCATGTGCCTCACCGACTCATCTTGGCCGCAGCCCGGTCGGGGGCACGCGGATGTCCTCGCCATGCCCCGTGAGTGCATAACGGCCCTGACCGGGAGGATCTCGTGGGCGACCATCCAGGACAAGTCCCGATGCCGATTCAGGAGTGCAGGATGGGCCACGTTGCGCCAGACCGTTGTGGGCTCGCCTATAGCGAGCCCGCGCACTGGACACACTGGTTCCCGTTCCTGCACAAGAGAGAGAAGAGAGCGGTGTTTAGTTAAAACCGTGACTGCTTCCTTTTCCAGTTTGAAATGTCTTAAAAATTTCTGGAGCTGGACGTAGTGGGTGGGGAGCAGGAAAGAGACTGGGGCTCGCAGGTCGACTGGGATCAGCCTCAGAGTCCTGAGGTAAGATCCCAGCCAGAACCGTGCGAGGGCCTGTGTCTTGTTATTGACCGGGGAGGTGGCCAGAGTCAGATGTAACGCTGTGTAGCGGCTGCCCAGGAACAAGTAGAGGTCAGGCAAGCCTTTCCCCCCCCTTGGACCTGGGCCTCTTGACCACCTCCCTCCTCAGCCTCTCCCACTTGCTTCCCCACAGAAAGTAGAACAGCATCCGCTCCAGGGCTAAAATACTCCTTCGGGGGGGGGGATAAAAACAGAACTGATTAATAAAAGCACAGGTAAAATCACAGCTTTTATGATTAAAACCTTGCCCTCAAAAGTCAGCTGTCGTAGTCCCCAAAAACGCAGTCTCTGTCTTACTGTCCCCAGGATCCCACTCCAGTTCCCACTCCCTCCTCCCTCCTGGTCAAACTTTACCCCCAGTACCCTTATGTCCATCAGTTTAACTGTCAAAGGTAGTCTGGTCAAGTCTGGGTCTGCCCACGGTCCGAAGAATTGGGCCTCTGTCTTGTCTCTGTTCAGTCTCGCCCCAGAGGCTCGTCCGTACCAGTCAGTCCTGTCCAGAGCCCTGTCGACGGATAAAAGGTCAGTGCATAAAATGTTGACGTCGTCCATGTAAAATACGCACTTGGCGGTCATCCCCCCACTCCCCGGGATACCCACCCCACTGATCCGTTGGTCCCTTCTCAAGACCTGTGCCAGTGGTTCAATGCAGGCCACGAACAGAAGAGGAGATAAAGGACAGCCCTGACGGACGCCGCAGTGTACTCCCACTGCTTTTGACAAATGCCCGTTTACAAAGATTTTGCTGGTGATATCCCCGTACAACAGTCCCACCCAAGCTAAGAACCTGTCCGGGAAACCCATTTTTTGCAGTACCTTAAAGAGGTACTGGTGCGAGACCCGATCAAAGGCTTTTTCAAAATCTAAATTTAGGACTACAAGCCGCATATTTCTGTCTCTCGCATAACAGATGGCATCTCGGATCAGTATCAGGCTGTCCGTGATCTTCCTTCCGGGCACGGCACAGGTTTGGTCCGGGTGGATCACCTCCCCTAAAACAGAAGACATTCTGAGTGTTAAAACTTTGGTAAAAAGTTTACAATCAAAATTTAAAAGGGTAATCGGTCTCCAATTTTTCAAGTCTGTCCTGTCGTTTTTCTTGTATAAAAGAGTCACGATCCCCACTCTAAAACTGTCGGGTAGTCTGTCGAGGTGTTCGAAGTCAGTAAAAACAGTCAGAAGTTCGTCGGCTAAAACATCCCAAAAGGTCAGATAAAACTCCAAAGGGAGGCCGTCCTCCCCCTGTGATTTACCCCTCTTAAAACGTTTCAGTCCTTGGTCGATTTCTGTCCTCGTCAGGTCTTTTTTCAGGTCGTCCGTGTTGGGTAAGGTCTTGTCAAGATACGTTAAAAGGTCCCCCATTGTTCCCTCGCACACATCTTTTTCCCCAAACAGTTCCCCATAAAAGTCCTCGACCACTTCCTTTATTCCCTCTGTGTCTGTTTTTAAAACCCGTCCTTGTTTTTCAATCCTGTCATTATCCTACCCTGGCTAACTATTTTCTTAAAAAAGTACCTAGTGCACTTCTCCCCCTCTTCTAATTCCCTTTCCTTACTTCTTAAAATAACCCCCTTACTTCTCTGTTCTGCTAAAAGTACCATTTCCTTTTTTACTTCTTTGATTTCTTGGTTAAAATCAAAGCCCTGTTGGCGTAAGTTAAAATACCTTTCCAGTCACTTTTGCAGTCCCACCATGTGTCTATCTTTTGCTTTGCTTTTTTCCTTTCCTATCTCTCTAAAGAAGGTCCTCGTCCTTCCCTTCACCATTTCCCACCACTGTGCTCGTGTGTCAAAAAAGTCCTGTAGCGTCTGCCACTGGCTGAACTGCTCTCTGTACTGGCTAACTACTCTATCATCTTCTAGCAGGGAGCAGTTCAATTTCCAGGGCCCTCTTCCCACAGTCACACCCGAGGTTAGTGAAAGGGTGCACGTCAGCATTGCGTGATCTGAGAAGAAAGCAGGGGTTATTCTAGCATCAGTTGGGGGACAGTCCCGGGTAAACAGATAATCAATGCGAGAGGCTCTGGTGCCGTCACCACTGGTCCAGGTGAAGCCCTCCTCTCTTGGATGCAGGGTTTTAAAACAGTCAGTCAGCTTAAAATCCCTGCACAACCCTTGCAATAAAACACTTGACCTGTCTACCTTAAAATCCTCTCCTGCCCCTCTCCTGTCTGCTCTACTTAAAACACAATTAAAATCCCCACCCACCACTAGAGGATCCCTCCCTAGCATGTGGGACTGCAGGTCCTCTAAAAGTGCGCACCGGTCATGTTTGTCATTAAACCATATACGTTTAGCATGTTAAAATCCCTCCCCATAAAAGTACAATTGGCTAAAAGAGCACGCCCACCTACCACCACCGTGCTCCCCTTCACCACCACCTGTGGGGTCTTGATTAAAATGGCAACACCGTCGTTCTTGTTAAAATTTGAGCCACTCCAAAGGGAGGGCCCGTGCTGCCACTTATCCTCCCATTTGCTGTAAGAGGATAAAAAGGGTAGACCACACTCCTGTAATAAAAACACATCTGAGTTAAACCTTTCTAAAAAGGATAAAACCGACTGTGCTCTCATTGCTGTTTTCACGCTCCTCACGTTTATAGTGGTGATTTTAAAAGCCATAAAAGGGGTGAGTAAAAACAGTGCTGAAAGAAAAGGTATTGAACAGTTAAAAAGGGGTTATTTTTCTGGTGATTTCTCTCTCTCCCTCTGGGGTAAAGGGGGGGTGGAAGGGAGAGGAGGTTAAAACTGGGTTTAAAAAAGGAGACTTGATTGGGGGAGTTGGAGGGGAAGGTTCTAAATTCTTCCTCCCCCTGGGAGCTCTCCCATTCCACCTTTCCTTTTTTCTAGTCGGTGGGGTGGGTATCCCGGGGAGTGGGGGGATGACCGCCAAGTGCGTATTTTACATGGACATGGACATGGAGCTCTCCTCCACCACCACTACCGGCTCCACCACTACCTCCTCCTCCACCACCACCGGCTCCTCCACTACCACCTCGGCAACTGCCGCTTTCGGCCCTCCGGCGCTCAGAAGCCCGGTCCGCGGCCGCCCACTCCCTCCTTCCGAACTTGGCCCTGTTGGCCCAGGAGGAGGGGCAGTCGCGGATGAGGTGGGACCGCTCGCCACAGAGGTTGCACGACCTTCCATTCGTGCATTCCTCGTAGTGGTGGCCCACCTCCCGGCACTTCATACAAACCACCTTCTGACAGGCGTCTGCCAGGTGGCCATGTTCACCACACTTACGGCACAGCTTGGGCTGGTCCTGGTAGTGAACATGGCCCCTGTTCTCTCCGAGGACTATGGTGGATGGGATGGCTTTCAACCCACCATAGCCCCCAGGGTCCTCCCTTTGCTGGACAGTGACCCTCCAGGCCCCTGTCCAGATCCCATCGAGGTCTTTAACCTGGATCAGGGGCCCCTTTACATTGCAGTACCTGTCCAGCCATACTGCAACGTCCTCCGGCTGTACGGTTTCGTTGTACATACGGACAATAACGGTTTTGATGCTATTGTCCGTCAGCTTGGTGACCTCGAACATTGCTGTGAGGGACCCCTGGGTGTTCAGGGACTTCTGGAGTTTCCCCCAGAACTCCCTCAGGAAGCTGGTGTTGGCAAAACTGACATCGAAGCCCTTCCTATAGGGGAGGGCTAGGATGCAGTTTACCTGCGCGGGGTGGAAGCCGAGTTCTTTCTGGAGGAATTTTCTGGAGAAATCCAATCGGGATAACTCCATTATTTTCCCTCCCTTCTCCTTTAAAAGGAGGCGCACTGCATGGTGCCTCCTCATGCCAGCCTGTGCTGCTGACATGATGGAGGCCCACTCCCTTTACAACCCAACACCAGTGAAAAGGGGGAGGGGAAGGGCAAAAAGGGGAGGGGGTTGGGAAGGGGGAGGGGCAAGTGAAGGGAGTGAGGGAAGGGTGAATGGAGTGGGGGAGGGGAGGTGGGGTTGGGGGAAGGGGAAAAAAAAAGGGAAAGTGTAGGACAAACCAAGGGAGCTGGCTGGCTCAGCTAGGCTAAGCTAAACAGGGCCTACCAGCACCCCGGAACACACAACAAACTATCTAGCACAGCACCAAGCTAAACTTATTGACAATGGGAAGGGACACAAGGGGGGGAGGGTTTTTTTTATTTATTTTTTTATGTTTTTCTAGATTATTTTTCACACAAGGGCAGGACACAAGGAGGAGACAAGGGTAAATGACACTAAACACAGGCCTGGAGGCTAGCAGGCCACACCAGCCGGACAGACTAAGCTTACCAGCTGACAGGCCCACAAGCCAAGAGGCCTCACAAAAAAAAAAAAAAAAAAAAGCACAGAGATATGGGGATGACAAACGGAGACACACTAACCAGCGACACCTGCCAAAAGCTTGGGGGCAATTAAGCTAGCAAGCCTCACCAGTAGGCCAGGCTAAGCTAGCCAACTAGCAGGCCAGCCAGCAAAAAAGTCCCCCAGTTGGCAACAAAAAACAACAGAGGCTAGCCAAACAAAACAGACAAACACACAGACAGACAAACAAACAAACAAAAAAAACCTGCCTCGCCTAAAGGGCCAAGAGGCTAGCCGACTAGCTAAAGCTAGCAGGCAACAAGCCAAAAGGCAACTCCGGCTAGCAGGCCACACGAAACTCAAAACAATAGGAAGAGCAAAAGGGGGGAGGGTAGGATACAAGGGGGAGGAGAGATGCAAAACAGGACAACAAGGGAAAAGACTACAATAAAATAAAATAAGAAAAGAAAAGACCAGAGGGCCTTTTAAACTCACCCTACAGGTGCTGGTGCACCTGTAGCCCTCCACCAAAACCACCACCTAACCCAGGACAAAAAGAAACAATGGTGAAACAATACAACAAAATGACAATAATTTTAAACAGAAATAAAAACACAATTTTCCCGGGCGCCCTCCGGCCTACGATCGCTTCTCCGATCAAGTGCAGCACTGTCAAAGTAACTACACTTGATCTTAGCCAAAAGGCCGAGAAGCGATGTTGAGGATCAATGTGGCAGATGTGTTGTTGCCTATCCTCGCCACCTGGGGGCGGCCCGTGAGGAAGTCCAGGATCCAATTGCAGAGGGAGGTGTTAAGTCCCATGGTCCTTAGCTTAGTGTTGAGCTTTGTGGGCACTTGGGTGTTGAACGCTGAGCTGTAGTCAATGAACAGCATTCTCACATAGGTTTTCCTTTTGTCAAGGTGGGAGAGGGAAGTGTGAAGTGCAACTGAGATTGCGCCATCTGTGGATCTGTTGGGGCGGTATGCGAATTGGAGTTGGTCTAGAGTTTCTGGAATGATGGTGTTGGTGTGAGCTATGACCAGCCTTTCAAAGCACTTCATGGCTACCGAGTACTATGGGGCAGTAGTCTTTTAGGCAGGTTACCTTGGCATTTGTGGGCACAGGGACTGCTTGAAACATGTTGGTATTTACAGACTTGGTCAGGGAGAGGTTGAAAATGTCAGTGAAGACACTTGCCAGTTGGTCCGCGCATGTTCTGAGTACACGTCCTGGTAATCCGTCTGGCTCCGTGACCTTGTGAATGTTGACCTGTTTTAAGGTCTTACTCCCATTGGCTACGGAGAGCGTGATCACACAGTCGTCCAGAACAGCTGGTGCTCTCATGCATGCTTCAGTGTTGCTTGCCTTGATGCGAGCATAAAAGGCATTTAGCCCGCCTGGCAGGCTTGTGTAACTGGGCAACTTTCGTCTGGGTTTCCCTTTGTAGTCCATAATAGTTTGCAAGCCCTGCCACATCTGATGAGCATCAGAGCGTTGTAGTAGGATTCAATCTTAGTCTTGTATTAAAGCTTTGTCTGTTTGATGGTTCGTCTGAGGGCATAGCGGGATTTCTTATAAGCGTCCGAATTAGTGTCCCGCTCCTTGAAAGCGGCAGCTCTAGCCTTTAGCTCTGTGTGGATGTTGCCTGTAATCCATGGCTTTTGGTTAGGTTATGTACGTATGGTCACTGTGGGAGACCTGTGTGTAGGTGGCAGGGAAGTCAGGCGCAGGAGAGTCAAACGGAGTGTAAAATGGAGTCTTAATAAATGTCCAAGTAACATGCTCCATAACACTAATAAGAAAACTGAATATAAACAAATATTACAAAGACATGAGGGGAAACAGAGGGTTAAATACACAACCGGTAATGGATGGGATTGAAAACAGGTGTGTGGGACCTGACAAAACCAATGGAAAATGAAAAATGGATCGATGATGGCTCGAAGAGCGGTGACGTCGACCACTGAGCACTGCCCGAACAAGGAGAGGCAATGACTTCGGCAGAAGTCGTGACACACACATTGATGAAGCCGGTGACTGAGGTGGTATACTCCTCAATGCCATCGGATGAATCCTGGAACATAATTCCAGTCTGTGCTAGCAAAACAGTCCTGTAATTTAGCTCATCTGACCACTTCCGTATTGAGCAAGTCACTGGTACTTCCTGCTTTAATTCTTGCTTGTAAACAGGAATAAGGAGGATATAATTATGGTCAGATTTGCCAAATGGAGGGCGAGGGATAGCTTTGCATGCGTCTCTGTGTGAAGTGGAGTAAAGGTGGTATTTTTTCCCCTCTGGTTGCACATAAGACAAGGTAAAGAATTAGGTAAAACAGATTTAAGTTTCCCTACATTAAAGTCCCTCGCCACTAAGAGTGCCTCTTCTTGATGAGTATTTTCTTGTTTGCTTATGGCCTTATACAGCTCATTGAGTGCTGTCTTAGTGCCAGCATCGGTTTGTGGTGGTAAATAGACAGCTATGAAAAATATAGACGACAAACTCTTGATAGATAGTGTGGTCTACAGCTTATCATGAGGTATTCTACCTCAGGCGAACAAAACCTTCCTTAATATTTCCTTAATATTAGAGATTGCGCAACAGCTACTATTGACAAATACACACAGACCACCACCCCTCGTCTTACAGAAGGTGGCTGTTCAGTCTTGCCGATGTGAGGAAAACCCTGCCAACTGTATAATATCCATGTCATCGTTCAACCACAACTTGATGTTACAGTTTTAATGTCCTGTTGGTAGGATAGTCTCGAACGGAGCTCATCCAGTTTATTTTCCAGTAATTGCACGTTAGCCAATAGCAGGGATGGTAGAGGCGGGTTACTCGCTCGCTGACAAATTCTCACAAGGCACCAGGATCTGCAGCCCCTGTATCTCCATCTCCTCTTCATGCGAATTATGGGGATTTGGGCCAGGACTGGGAGCAGCAGCATAACCTTTGTGTGTCAGACTCATTAAAGAAAAAAATCTTCATCCAGTTTGAGGTGAGTAATCGCTGTTCTGATGAACAGGAGCTATTTTGGTCATAAGAGACGGTAGCAGAAACATTATGTACAAAATAAGTTACAAACAACGCAACAAAACACACAAAAATAGCACAATTGGTTAGCAGCCCATAAAACGGGAGTCATCCCCTCCAGCGCCATTATCAGTTGACACCCGGCTTAAGATGTGGGAGCTGCTGTCCTTTGAGTACTTGACTCTTTTACAATTGTCTTTCCTCGATTCCACGTGTCCTCTCTCTCCTCACATCCTTCTCAAAGTGCATTGGATGGTAGTCAGAGATAATCCAGAACCTTGGATTTTATCCTCCAATCTATACAACAAAGTTTATTTGATATTGTAAACATTCACAGCTTAAAGCTGAATCCCATATACTGCCAAACAAAGACAAAACATAAATACATAAGTTGATTTAGATAAGGGAAAATGTAGAGAGATGGCTGAAGGGTTGATTGAAGCAGTTCGGGATGACTGGACATTTGTAATGTAGCCTACTTTATAGGTCCTCAACTTTTCTTGTAGATTTAATAAAAAGTATTTCTGAAAGGAAGGGGTTGATGAAATTGACAGTTCTTTAGGTGCAAGTATGTTATATTATCTGAATGTATACTGATTATATATGTGTTCTCTGTATTTGTCCTCACAGACTGGCAGCTCTGGCCTAAAACATTCAAATGTGTTGGGATAATCTATTTCCATTTTGTGTACACCCCCACCAGCCTCCTCTCCTCTCTACCTCTGCCAGGTTATTTTTGCTTCCTGTTGTCACAGCACCTGTCAGGACACCTGCGGCCCAGGCTCCGACCAAGCAGCCGCACACATCTCTTCCCAGCCCCACCCTCTCTGCATGGGCGGCAGGGTAGCCTAGTGGTTAGAGCGTTGGACTAGTAACCAGATAGTTGCAAGTTCAAACCCCCGAGCTGACAAGGTACAAATCTGTTGTTCTGCCCCTGAACAGGCAGTTAACCCACTGTTCCTAGGCTGTCATTGAAAAGAAGAATTTGTTCTTAACTGACTTGACTAGTTAAATAAAGAAAAATTTAGATGTGAAGTTAGATCTAGGATGAGCTCCCCCAATCCTAACCATTAGTGGGGGAAATGTTAAACTGACCTAAGATCAGTGTCTAAGAGTAACTTCACCCTACGCCCACGCACACTGTTGTGGAGGTGGTGTTTACAGAGGGCTGTGTTCATCACTGTATATTCTAGGACAGTGAGGTTTATGAGTAAAAATAAGCCTATCACTTTTTTCACTTTTTTTTTAAAGAACATGACAAATACTGTATCTTGTTGGTGCCAACACACAACACAAAAAACTTGCACATTTAAAATAACAATTACATCCAAGGTCCAGTAAGAGAGTAGCCTTGTAAACATTGACAGACAATAATACAAAGTGATGTACAACCCACAGCATAGTGGATTTTTTTTTTTTAAATGTAGGTTTACAGGCAGTATTCCACATCTCACTACGTTCACTTTTCTCCCTCAGTGGTTTTAGGGTGCTTCCCAAATAGCACCTTATTCCCCTACACTCTTACAAGTAAAGGAGCATGGAATAACCTTTTTTGGGGTTCCAAAAATTGCCACATGGGGAAACTTTCCAGGTCACAAAAGTTAATCAAGCAACCCCTCTGAAAAGGTTATTCGAGGGACCCCTTGGACATGATGAGTATATTCTTGCAAAAGTGCCACAGATTGACTCTTATACGCTGATACTAGGCTGGTTCAAACAGGAACCTGTTTGCGATGGGAGGGGTTTAATGTTGAACCTTTTTAATTATATATTGTAGCAGCATTCTAATGGAACATTAACATTGTCATGGCTCTATATAATCAGCAATCATCTGAAATCAATGACCTCCTCCTAAAGTAATAAAGTGGTAAGTAATCAACATTGGGATTTGCATAGGCTCTTGAGGAACTCATACACACCTGTAAACCTCATTGAAGCTACAAAACTGTCAGTGTACAACCTTAATATGTGGTGACATTATAACAGAACAGAACAGATAGACAGGAATTATGTTCACAGTGGCCAAGAAGAAGTATCTGAAAGCCACGCTTTTACTAACCCACATCCCCAGCATCAATAACCCAGCATCAACAACCCAACCTGGCTCTTTTTAAGGAAAACAATTCAACTAAGTAACCTAATGCCTGCAACCTGGCAGTTGGGTCATCCAAATAACCAAGCATTTTTAAGAGTGTAGACTAGGTTATCGTCGTAAGCAAACGTCATTACCATCACAATACACTTTTCGGAATTAAAATAGGAGGCTGCAGTCATTATTTAATTGGCTTGACAGGGCATGTTCTATTATTCAACATCGCTATTTAAATAGTATTCATATAGGAATGGGTAACTGTTTATACGTCGCTAGCTATCCCATAAAGCCATCGCCGAAAACTACATATTTTCATCTTCTGCGCAGGGCCAACGCCAGAATGATTCAGTTGGACGGGCATTTGATCCACGGGACCTCCTATGTACAGTATGTGTGAATGAATTATTTTTATTTTTGTAGTAAAGACGTAATTTAACTGTAAAAATGAATTACCTTTTAATATGGCAAGAAAACAACCAGTCATGATGTTTTCATCTCATTGTCAAACAAATCACTTCAAAATGTAGGTTACCTTCACACGTTCGTCCAAAATTCCAGCATCCAATCTGAGCACTGTGCACCCGCCAACTTTCCTTCAATTTGCAAGTGGCCAAACAGCGTCCATGTGTCTTATGCTCTTCTTAGCACGACAGCATCAGATAACTTGACTACACAGAGGGGCTCAGTTTCGCTCGCCCGAATGCTTTATCTGACATTGATGCGCCTTCCTGTCGGCACCCGTCTCTGTCAAATAAATTATCAATATTCCATGTTTCTATTTGGACAGGCAATGAGGTACAGCGGGCCAGGCCCCCTAAGGCCTGCTCATAATGTCAGCTCTGCTTCTGAGTCTAGCAGCACAGAAAATCAATTTGCTAAGTAAATTATAAGTGCTCTGCAAGCCCCAGCAAAAAGGTTCGTCCAGAAACCTTTGCAACATTGAAACATTAAAGGTTCCTCCAAGAACCCCTCAACTAACCAATGCTGCTAATATGAACCCATTGACTGCAATGTTTTTTGAGAAACTCCAGGGTTTGTTGAAAATCTCAAGGGTTCCTTGAGTTACCCCTCATTCTAAGAGTGTATAGTGCACTACTTTTGTCCAGAGACATATGGGCCCTGGGAAAATATAGTGCACTACATAGGGAATACAGTGCCATTTAGGACATAGCCTTAGAGACATTGAGAACTACACACTAGTACCATATAGGCCTATATGATCTGCAATGCATAACATGTAGCCCTATTTGTCCCAAATAAATATTTATTGAAATAGGGCCTTAACTACACTGAACAAAAATATAAATGCAAATTCAAAGATTTAACTGAGTTACAGTTCATAGAAGAAAATCGGTTAATTTAAATAAATGTATTAGGCCCTAATCTATGGATTTCACATGACTGGACAGGGGCGCAGCCATGGGTGAAGAAGCTGAATGTGGAGATCCTTAGCTGGCGTGGTTACACATGGTCTGCGGTTGAGAGGCCAGTTGGACGTACTACCAAATTCTCTAAAACAAAGTTGGAGGTGGCTTATGGTAGAGAAAGGAACAGCTCTAGTGGGCATTCCTGCAGTCAGCATGCCAATTGCTCCCTCAAAACTTGAGACATCTGTGGCATTGTGTTGTGTGACAAAACTGCACATTTTATAGTGGTCTTTTATTGTCCCCAGCACAAGGTGCACCTGTATAATGATCATGCTGTTTAATCAGCTTCTTTATATGCCACAAATAAATGGATTATCTTGGCTGAGGAGAAATGCTCACTTACAGGAATGTTCACAAATTTGTGCACAAAATTTTAGATAAATATATGCCTTTTGAGTGTATGGAACATTCGTGGGATCTTTTATTTCAGCTCATGAAACATGAGACCAACACTTTACATGTTGCTAGTAGAAAGAGGAGGAAAGGAAGCTCTACTAAGGTACACAATAGTACATTTTGGTAGACAGAAGGTGCTCTTTGGTAAACGGGGTGAATTGGTCATCAAAAAAGAAAGGAGGACCAAGGCACTCTTCATATAATTAATTAAAATGTCTTTATTAGTATGGTATGTTCAAAAGAAACACACTTTTTTTTATTACGCGTTTCAGCTGTATGGCCTTCGTCAGGGAGTGACGAAGGCCATGCAGCTGAAACGCGTCGTTTTAAAAAAACAACAACGTTTGTTTCTTTTGAACATGCCATACTAATAAAGGCATTTTAATGAATTATATGAAAAGTGTCTTGGTCCTCCTTTCTATTTTGACTTTACATTTTGCATTTATATTTTTGTTCAGCATATTTCAATTTCAATATTTTTGGGGGCAACTAAAATGCAATATGTCATCATCAGCCCTTAAGCCCCTACAGCCTTCAGGTCACCCAAAAGTATGCCCATCACAGTAACATCACTGTACTTGGGTGCTACCATGGAAACTCACACTAAACGTAGTTGATGACAGCCTACATCTGCACCCAATTGAGTCATCACTTGAGACTATATCTGGAAAAGAACAGGACTTGTAGTTTCTTCTTTATCCAGACATATTCAGCTTTCTAAAATAGCATAAATCTTAGGCCTATATACATGGGATCAAAGGGACTTCTGAGCTCAGCTAGATTATGTGAGAAGCAAACTTCTGAGTGCTCTGAATACAAATGAGTCGATGTAAAAATCGCAGAAGAGTAGGCTATGACGAGGAGAATGTTATTGGGCAGACTCTGATGCACCCTATCTCGTGATAGTCAACGCTTTCTCGAAGCTATTCTCACCTTGATTATGTAAAATGGAAAAAAGCCTTATTTAATATCTAGGAAAATATACAGCAGGTGTTTGTTGTCGGATTCAATAGTGGAAGTGACTCCCCCACTTTCTAACATGTAACGCACTTTCTAACATGTAATGTCTGTCGTGACGTCACGTCTGTATTTCACAGGAGCCCGAGCTGCAGCATAGACTTCAGCACCAAAGCGAGAGGACAGCCAGCCAGCTCCGGATAAGCAGCGCGCGGACACTGGTTTAATGCACGAGCGTGGACAGAGAAAATACAGACACAGCGTCCAATTTGCTCGGTCGGAAATTATCCCAACATCTCCAAGTCAGCCATTCTACCCTTCACTTATAACTAATATCAGTTGACTCACGGACAGTCCGGCCATTGACAAAACAGCTGTTCTCACCCATCACGCTTGTTGATTACAGAGCCAGGCAAAGCAGGGGGGAAGAAGAACCACATCCCGACCAGACCAGCTCTGACATCTTCCAGAAACGCACCGTCTCTAACTTCCCTCACTGATCAACCTAATCACAGCGGGAAATGGAGATCATTAAAGTAGATAAAGCAGACAAAGCACCCGGTAAGCCACTTATTTAAGTCATTTAATAACAGACTGGGTGTGTGTGAAATAATCACAGCGTGTGTTGTGTGTATTGAATAAGTGGGTCTGGTGGCGTGGCAGTGCGTGGCCCACGCCTTTGTGTGAGTAGACTGCGGTACTTGGAGCTCGTACACAGAACAGGCGCCTTGCCGCTTAGCCTTCATGAAAATAGCAGTGGTGGACTAAGGTGTGGTTTATTTGGCTACGAACATCTGTGTATGTCTCCTGCTGCTGAGGGCGTAGAGCATCCATAGGCTACGACCACTCGCCTTTGTAAGGCTACCTCGTTGCTTTTGTTTTCAGCGAATGGCTGACAGAAAGAACCCTGATGCAGCAAATTTACTCAGGTTAGCGTTTTTCGTCATGAATCTTGTTCTGGGGTAGCTCTGCAGAGCGGTCAACTGCCACAGACACAAAGTCATAACATCGGATTTTAAACATAACCCTAACGTTAACCCTAACCTTAACCACACGGCTAACTTGAATTCCTAACCCTAGCCATGAATTAAGACCAAAAAAATAATTGTTGTTTTCTTGAATTTCATATAGCCAATTTTGACTTTGCTGCTGGCCCATCTAGCGGGAATCGCTCAGTTCTGCCTCCAGGGCAAGATTCATGACAATAAACGTCAACCTGCCAAATGTACAGCTCCGTAGGGTTTCGGGAGGGGAAGGGTGGGTTCTCTCAATTCTCTGACTATGGGCAAGGCTAAAGGCCCACACGCATTATCATTACACATGTAGCCTGTGTTCTAACCTACTTCGACACCTGATATAAGAGGAGTAGCATATTGGTTGATAAAACGTGTTTTGAGTTGACCGGACTTTTATAATAATAATATTAAAATTAGGTTCAGTCAAATAATTTCTACACCTGCCTGAATTTCATCTGGGCTGCCTATTAAATACCCGTGCTTCATGGGCCATGGCACATGTTACATGTCAATAACGGATTACATGTAAGGGATTACAAAAACGGTAACAGTAATCTGTTATGTTACCAGCAAAAATATTGTAATCATATTACAGATACTCTTGACAAACTAGATGATTACTACGAGGATTTACTTTTAAATTCAGAAAGGATGTTTGGGCAAAAAATATTTGACACTTCTCTATTTTCTCAATAACATTCAAGTCAGCATTGAAAAAAGGCGCACGTTTAAGTTTGTTCCACCTGAGAGAGTCTGACCACAAGTCAGAGACACCAAATGTGTTTGATGGATCGCGGGAAAAGAGCAGGAATAGGCTACAGTCCAAGCTATGTTTTCCAATGGTGCGACAGCTGTCGGCATCCAAAGATTATCCAACTTGAATAAAAGCTTGGAGTTAAGGATGACAGCAGTGTTACTGATATAGCGCATGGATGTGAATCACACTCCTGCTCTCTCATTTAGCTATTTGCACCTTACGGATTGTGGTTGTTGTGGATGGCTGTTCACAAATCTAAATGTGTATTTGAACCCAATGTTTGAATTCAAGACGCCTATCAATCATTGTTTTTGAAACCAGTGGACAGCCAGACAGCCAAATGCGGTCTTGCAACAGCTGCTTAGTGCAAATGCAAGCCTATGGAATACAAGTGGGGCTTTTATTGCTCAAGCTAATTCATGTTGATCGATAAAACAAATCCATAGGCCTAATGGACACATGCTCAAACTTGCACACTTTTGATAGACTTAAAGAGTCGATCTGGAGATGCTACATCCATTTTTTGACTTATGAATTATGTACACAGTACCAGTCAAAAGTTTGGACACACACTCATTCCAGGGTTTTTCTTACTTTTTTACTATTTTCTACATTGTAGAATAAGAGTGAAGACATCAAAACTATGAAATAAAACATATGGAATCATGTAGAAACCAAAATATTTTATATTTGAGATTGTTCAAAGTAGCCACCCTTTGCCTTGATGACAGCTTTGCACACTCTTGGCATTCTCTGAACCAGCTTCATGAGGTAGTCACCTGGAATGCATTTCAATTAACAGGTGTGCTTTGTTAAAAGTTCATTTGTGGAATTTCTTTCCTTCTTAATGCATTTGAGCCAATCAGTTTTGTTGTGACAAGGTAGGGGTGATATACAGAAGATAGTCCTATTTGGTAAAAGACCACGTCTGTCACGCCCTGATCTGTTTCACCGGTCTTGGTTGGTTGTCTGTGATTGTCTCCACCCACCTCCAGGTGTCTCCTGTTTTCTCCATTAGTCCCCGGTGTATTTATCCCTGTGTTTCCTGTCTCTCTGTGCCAGTTTGTCTTGTTTTTCCAAGTCAACCAGCGTTTCTCCTAGCTCCTATTTTTCCCAGTCTCTGTTTTCTCGTAGCCCTCCTGGTTTTGACCCTTGCCTATCCGCCTGCCTGACCACTCTGCCTGTTCTGACCTCGAGCTGCCTATCCCCTTGTACTGTTTGGACTCAGACCTGTTCACTGAAACCCTGCCTGTCCTGACCCCGACCCTGCCTATCGCCTGGTACTGTTTGGACTCTGACCTGGTTTATGAACTCTCGCCTGTCCCCGACCTGCCTTTTGCCTACCCCTTTTGGTATAATAAATATCGGAGCTCAACCATCTGCCTCCTGTGTCTGCATTTGCGTCTTGCCTTGTGCCCTTATAAAGTCCATAGTATGGCAAGAACAGCTCAAATAAGCAAAGACAAAACGACAGTCCATCATTACATTAAGACATGAAGGTCAGTCAATATGGAAAATGCCAAGAACTTTGAAAGTTTCTTCAACCATCAAACCATCAAGCACTATGATGAAACTGGCTCTCGTGAGGACCGCCACAGGAAAGGAAGACCCAGGGTTACCTCTGCTGCAGAGGATAAATTCATTAGTTAACTGCACCTCAGATTGCAGCCCAAATTCATGTTTCACAGAGTACAAGTAACCGACACATCTCAACATCAACTGTTCAGAGGAGACTGCGTGAATCAGGCCTTCATGGTCGAATTGCTGCAAAGAAACCACTACTAAAGGACACCAATAAGAAGAAGAGACTTTCTTGGGCAAAGAAACACAAGCATTGGACAATAGATTGTTGGAAATCTATCCTTTGGTCTGATGAGTCCAAATTTTAGATTTTTGGTTCCAACAGCCATGTCTTTGTGAGACGCTGTCATGTTTTGTCATAGATTGTCATGTCTTGTCTCTGTGCTTTCTCTTCTATTCGTTTCCCCCTGCTGGTCTTATTAGGTTCTTTCCCTCTCTCTATCTCTCTCCCTCTCTCTCTCTCTCTCTATCGTTCCGTTCCTGCTCCCAGCTGTTCCTCATTCTCCTAACTACCTCGTTTACTCTTTCACACCTGTCCCCTATTTTGCCCTCTGATTAGAGTCCCTATTTCTCCCTCTGTTTCCGCTTCTGTCCTTGTCGGATCCTTGTTTGCTGTACTGTGTCCTTGTTCCGTCCTGTCGTGTTTTTGCCTTCTTCAGATGCTGCGTGTGAGCAGGTGTCTCTATCAGCTACGGCCTGCGCCAACCCGAAGCGACCTGCAGTCTGTGGTCGCATCTCCTGTTGTTCCCCTCTACTGACTAGAGGATTTCAGTTATTCCTGTTTGGACATTACCAGTGAAAGAATTCAGGATTAATCGTTTTTTGTTAATACTGGAATAAACTCTGTTTCTGTTAAGTCGCTTTTGGGTCCTCATTCACCTGCATAACAGAAGGATCCGACCAAGAATGGACCCAGCGACTACGGATCCTCGCAACTCAGCCGTCGAGATCCAGGGAGCGATGCTCGGCAGACACGAGCAGGAATTGTCTGCTGCTCGTCATGCCGTTGAGACCCTGGCCGCTCAGGTCTCCGACCTCTCAAGACAGTTTCAGAATCTCCGTCTCGATCCACCAGCTACTTCCTGGTCTTCCGAGTCTCCGGAACCAAGAGTTAATAACCCACCGTGTTACTCTGGGCAGCCCACTGAGTGCCGCTCCTTTCTCACCCAGTGTGATATTGTGTTCTCTCTCCAGCCCAACACATACTCAAGAGAGAGAGCTCGGATCGCCTACGTCATATCACTCCTTACTGGACGGGCTCGGGAGTGGGGCACAGCTATCTGGGAGGCAAGGGCTGAGTGTACTAACGAGTATCAGAACTTTAAAGAGGAGATGATACGGGTTTTTGATCGTTCAGTTTTTGGGAAGGAGGCTTCCAGGGCCCTGGCTTCCCTATGTCAAGGTGATCGATCCATAACGGATTACTCTATAGAGTTTCGCACTCTTGCTGCCTCCAGTGACTGGAACGAGCCGGCGTTGCTCGCTCGTTTTCTGGAGGGACTCCACGCTGAGGTTAAGGATGAGATTCTCTCCCGGGAGGTTCCTTCCAGCGTGGATTCTTTGATTGCTCTCGCCATCCGCATAGAACGATGGGTAGATCTTCGTCACCGAGCTCGTGGAAGAGAGCTCGCGTTAACGGTGTTCCCCCTCTCCACATCTCAACCATCTCCTCCCACTGGCTCAGGTGTTGAGCCCATGCAGCTGGGAGGTATTCACATCTCGACTAAGGAGAGGGAACGGAGAATCACCAACCGCCTCTGCTTCTATTGCGGTTCTGCTGGACATTTTGTCATTTCATGTCCAGTAAAAGCCAGAGCTCATCAGTAAGCGGAGGGCTACTGGTGAGCGCTACTACTCAGGTCTCTCCATCAAGGTCCTGTACTACCTTGTCGATCCATCTACGCTGGACCGGTTCGGCAGCTTCCTGCAGTGCCTTGATAGACTCTGGGGCTGAGGGTTGTTTTATGGACGAAGCATGGGCTCGGAAACATGACATTCCTCTCAGACAGTTAGGGGAGCCCACGCCCATGTTCGCCTTGGATGGTAGTCTCCTCCCCAGTATCATATGTGAGACACTACCTTTAACCCTCACAGTATCTGGTAACCACAGTGAGACCATTTCCTTTTTGATTTTTCGTTCACCTTTTACACCTGTTGTTTTGGGTCATCCCTGGCTAGTATGTCATAATCCTTCTATTAATTGGTCTAGTAATTCTATCCTATCCTGGAACATTTCTTGTCATGTGAAGTGTTTAATGTCTGCTATCCCTCCTGTTTCTTCTGTCCCCTCTTCTCAGGAGGAACCTGGTGATTTGACAGGAGTGCCGGAGGAATATCATGATCTGCGCACGGTCTTCAGTCGGTCCAGAGCCACCTCCCTTCCTCCTCACCGGTCGTATGATTGTTGTATTGATCTCCTTCCGGGGACCACTCCCCCCCGGGGTAGACTATACTCTCTGTCGGCTCCCGAACGTAAGGCTCTCGAAGATTATCTGTCTGTTTCTCTCGACGCCGGTACCGTTGTGCCTTCTTCCTCTCCCTCCGGAGCGGGTTTTTTTTTTTTTGTTAAGAAGAAGGACGGTACCCTGCGCCCCTGCGTGGATTATCGAGGGCTGAATGACATAACGGTTAAGAATCGTTATCCGCTTCCCCTTATGTCGTCAGCCTTCGAGATTCTGCAGGGAGCCAGGTTCTTTACTAAGTTGGACCTTCGTAACGCTTACCATCTCGTGCGCATCAGGGAGGGGGACGAGTGGAAAACGGCGTTTAACACTCCGTTAGGGCATTTTGAATACCGGGTTCTGCCGTTCGGTCTCGCTAATGCTCCAGCTGTCTTTCAGGCATTAGTGAATGATGTACTGAGAGACATGCTGAACATCTTTGTTTTCGTTTACCTTGACGATATCCTGATTTTTTCACCGTCACTCCAGATTCATGTTCAGCACGTTCGACGTGTACTCCAGCGCCTTTTAGAGAATTGTCTCTATGTGAAGGCTGAGAAGTGCGCCTTTCATGTCTCCTGCGTCACATTTCTCGGTTCTGTTATTTCCGCTGAAGGCATTCAGATGGATCCCGCTAAGGTCCATGCTGTCAGCGATTGGCCCGTCCCTAAGTCACGTGTCGAGTTGCAGCGCTTTCTCGGTTTCGCGAATTTCTATCGGCGTTTCATTCGTAATTTCGGTCAAGTGGCAGCCCCTCTCACAGCCCTTACTTCTGTCAAGACGTGCTTTAAGTGGTCCGGTTCCACCCAGGGAGCTTTTGATCTCCTCAAGAAGCGTTTTACATCCGCTCCTATCCTTGTTACTCCTGACGTCACTAAACAATTCATTGTCGAGGTTGACGCTTCAGAGGTGGGCGTGGGAGCCATTCTGTCCCAGCGCTCCCATTCTGACGATAAGGTCCATCCTGGCACGTATTTTTCTCATCGCCTGTCGCCGTCGGAACGCAACTATGATGTGGGTAACCGCAAACTGCTCGCCATCCGCTTAGCCCTAGGCGAATGGCGACAGTGGTTGGAGGGGGCGACCGTTCCTTTTGTCGTTTGGACTGACCATAAGAACCTTGAGTACATCCGTTCTGCCAAACGACTCAATGCGCGTCAAGCTCGTTGGGCGTTGTTTTTCGCTCGTTTCGAGTTCGTGATTTCTTATCGCCCGGGTACTAAGAACACCAAGCCTGATGTTTTATCCCGTCTCTTCAGTTCTTCTGTAGCTTCTACTGACCCCGAGGGGATTCTCCCTGAAGGGCGTGTTGTCGGGTTGACTGTCTGGGGAATTGAGAGACAGGTAAAGCAAGCACTCACTCACACTCCGTCGCCACGCGCTTGTCCTAGTAACCTTCTTTTCGTTCCTGTCTCTACTCGTCTGGCTGTTCTTCAGTGGGCTCACTCTGCCAAGTTAGCTGGCCACCCCGGCGTTCGGGGTACGCTTGCTTCTATTCGCCAGCGGTTTTGGTGGCCTACTCAGGAGCGTGACACGCGCCGTTTCGTGGCTGCTTGTTCGGACTGCGCGCAGACTAAGTCAGGTAACTCTCTTCCTGCCGGTCGTCTCAGACCGCTTCCCATTCCTTCTCGACCATGGTCTCACATCGCCTTAGACTTTATTACCGGTCTGCCTTTGTCATGCTGGTAAAAGAGGACCCAAAAGCGACTTAACAGAAGCAGAGTTTAATAATGTTCAAAACGGAATAACTGACATCCTCTAGATTTGTAGAGGGGAAAACAACTGGAGAAGCGGCCACAGACTGCAGGTCGCTTCGGGTAGGCGCAGGCCGTAGTCGACTGAGACACCTGCTCACACGCAGCGTCTGATGAAGGCACAAAACACGACAGAACAGGGTGATACACAATCACGGCAAAAACACGACAGGACAGGGCGAAACGCAATCACAGCATGGTGAATACAATATAAGGAACCGACGGAACAGGAACGGATTACAAAGGAATAAATAGGGAATCTAATCAGGGGAAAGGATCGGGAACAGGTGTGGGAAGACTAAATGATGATTAGGGGAATAGGAACAGCTGGGAGCAGGAACGGAACGACAGAGAAAGAGAGAGCGAGAGAGTGAGAGAGGGAGGGGGAGAGAGAGGGATAGAACCAAACAAGACCAGCAGAGGGAAACGAATAGCATGGGGAGCACAGGGACAAGACATGACAATAAATGACAAACATGACAGTCCCCCACTCACCGAGCGCCTCCTGGCGCACTCGAGAGGAATCCTGGCGGCAACGGAGGAAATCATCGATGAGCGAACGGTCCAGCACGTCCCGAGACGGAACCCAACTCCTCTCCTCAGGACCGTAACCCTCCCAATCCACTAGGTATTGGTGACCCCGTCCCCGAGAACGCATGTCCATAATTTTATGTACCTTGTAAATAGGTGCGCTCTCGACAAGGACGGGAGGGGGAGGGAGACGAACGGGGGTGCGAAGAAGGGCTTAACACAGGAGACATGGAAGACAGGATGGACGCGACGAAGATGTCGCGGAAGAAGCCGCACAGCGACAGGATTGACGACCTGGGAGACACGGAACGGACCAATGAACCGCGGAGTCAACTTACGAGAAGCTGTCGTAAGAGGAAGGTTGCGAGTGGAAAGCCACACTCTCTGGCCGCAACAATACCTTGGACTCTTAATCCTGCGTTTATTGGCGGCTCTCACCGTCTGTGCCCTGTAACGGCAAAGTGCAGACCTCACCCTCCTCCAGGTGCGCTCACAACGTTGGACAAACGCTTGAGCGGAGGGAACGCTGGACTCGGCAAGCTGGGATGAGAACAGAGGAGGCTGGTAACCCAGACTACTCTGAAACGGAGATAACCCGGTAGCAGACGAAGGAAGCGAATTGTGAGCGTATTCTGCCCAGGGGAGCTGTTCTGCCCAAGACGCAGGGTTTCTGAAAGAAAGGCTGCGTAGTATGCGACCAATCGTCTGATTGGCCCTCTCTGCTTGACCGTTAGACTGGGGATGAAACCCGGAAGAGAGACTGACGGACGCACCAATCAAACGACAGAACTCCCTCCAAAACTGTGACGTGAATTGCGGACCTCTGTCTGAAACGGCGTCTAACGGGAGGCCATGAATTCTGAATACATTCTCAATAATGATTTGTGCCGTCTCCTTAGCGGAAGGAAGTTTAGCGAGGGGAATGAAATGTGCCGCCTTAGAGAACCTATCGACAACCGTCAGAATCACAGTCTTCCCCGCAGACAAAGGCAGACCGGTAATGAAGTCTAAGGCAATGTGAGACCATGGTCGAGAAGGAATGGGAGCGGTCTGAGACGACCGGCAGGAGGAGAGTTACCCGACTTAGTCTGCGCGCAGTCCGAACAGGCAGCCACGAAACGGCGCGTGTCACGCTCCTGAGTCGGCCACCAAAAGCGCTGGCGAATAGACGCAAGAGTGCCTCGAACACCGGGATGACCCGCTAACTTGGCAGAGTGAGCCCACTGAAGAACAGCCAGACGAGTGGAAACAGGAACGAAAAGGAGGTTACTAGGACAAGCGCGCGCGACGCAGTGTGCGTGAGTGCTTGCTTAACCTGTCTTTCAATTCCCCAGACTGTTAACCCGACAACACGCCCATAAGGAAGAATCCCCTCGGGATCAGTAGAAGCCACAGAAGAACTAAACAGACGGGATAAGGCATCAGGCTTGGTGTTCTTGCTGCCCGGACGGTAAGAAATCACAAACTCGAAACGAGCGAAAAACAACGCCCAACGAGCTTGACGGGCATTAAGTCGTTTGGCAGAACGGATGTACTCAAGGTTCTTATGGTCTGTCCAAACGACAAAAGGAACGGTCGCCCCCTCCAACCACTGTCGCCATTCGCCTAGGGCTAAGCGGATGGCGAGCAGTTCACGGTTACCCACATCATAGTTGCGCTCAGATGGCGACAGGCGATGAGAAAAATAAGCGCAAGGATGAACCTTATCGTCAGACTGGAAGCGCTGGGATAGAATGGCTCCCCGCCTACCTCTGAAGCGTCAACCTCGACAATGAATTGTCTAGTGACGTCAGGAGTAACGAGGATAGGAGCGGACGTAAAACGTTCTTTTAGAAGATCAAAAGCTCCCTGGGCGGAACCGGACCACTTAAAACACGTCTTGACAGAAGTAAGAGCTGTGAGAGGGGCAGCAACTTGACCGAAATTACGAATGAAACGCCGATAGAAATTAGCGAAACCTAAAAAAGCGCTGCAACTCGACACGTGACCTTGGAACGGGCCAATCACTGACAGCTTGGACCTTAGCGGAATCCATCTGAATGCCTTCAGCGGAAATAACAGAACCGAGAAAAGTAACGGAGGAGACATGAAAAGAGCACTTCTCAGCCTTTACGTAGAGACAATTCTCTAAAAGGCGCTGTAGAACACGTCGAACGTGCTGAACATGAATCTCGAGTGACGGAGAAAAAATCAGGATATCGTCAAGATAGACAAAAACAAAAATGTTCAGCATGTCTCTCAGAACATCATTAACTAATGCCTGAAAAACAGCTGGCGCATTGGCGAGACCGAACGGCAGAACCCGGTACTCAAAATGCCCTAACGGAGTATTAAACGCCGTTTTCCACTCGTCCCCCTCTCTGATGCGCACGAGATGGTAAGCGTTACGAAGGTCCAACTTAGTAAAGCACCTGGCTCCCTGCAGAATCTCGAAGGCTGATGACATAAGGGGAAGCGGATAACGATTCTTAACCGTTATGTCATTCAGCCCTCGATAATCCACGCAGGGGCGCAGAGTACCGTCCTTCTTCTTAACAAAAAAGAACCCCGCCCCGGCCGGAGAGGAAGAAGGCACTATGGTACCGGCGTCAAGAGACACAGACAAATAATCCTCGAGAGCCTTACGTTCGGGAGCCGACAGAGAGTATAGTCTACCTCGAGGAGGAGTGGTCCCGGAAGGAGATCAATACTACAATCATACGACCGGTGAGGAGGAAGGGAGTTGGCTCGGGACCGACTGAAGACCGTGCGCAGATCATGATATTCCTCCGGCACTCCTGTCAAATCGCCAGGTTCCTCCTGAGAAGTAGGGACAGAAGAAATGGGAGGGATGGCAGACATTAAACACTTCACATGACAAGAAACGTTCCAGGATAGGATAGAATTACTAGACCAATTAATAGAAGGATTATGACATACAAGCCAGGGGTGACCCAAAACAACAGGTGTAAACGGTGAACGGAAAATCAAAAAAGACATAGTCTCACTGTGGTTACCAGATACTGTGAGAGTTAAAGGTAGTGTCTCAAACTTGATACTGGGAAGATGACTACCATCTAAGGCAAACATGGGCGTAGGCCTGTCTAACGGTCTGAAAGGAATGTTATGTTTCCGAGCCCATGCTTCGTCCATGAAACAACCCTCAGCCCCAGAGTCAATCAAAGCACTGCATGTAGCACCCGAACCGGTCCAGCGTAGATGGACCGACATAGTAGTACAAGATCTAGATGAAGGGACCTGAGTAGTAGCGCTCACCAGTAGCCCTCCGCTTACTGATGGGCTCTGGCCTCTTACTGGACATGAAATAACAAAATGTCCAGCAACTCCGCAATAGAGGCACAGGCGGTTGGTGATCCTCTGTTCCCTCTCCTTATTCGAGATGCGAATCCCTCCCAGCTGCATGGGCTCAGTCTCAAAGCCAGAGGAGGGAGATGGTTGCGATGCGGAGCAGGGAAACACCGTTGATGCGAGCTCTCTTCCACGAGCCCGGTGACGAAGATCTACCCGTCGTTCTATGCGGATGGCGAGAGCAATCAAAGAGTCCACATCTGAAGGAACCTCCCGGGAAAGAATCTCATCCTTAACCGCTGCGTGGAGTCCCTCCAGAAAACGAGCGAGCAGCGCCGGCTCGTTCCACTCACTAGAGGCAGCAAGAGTGCGAAACTCAATGGAATAATCCGTTATGGACCGTTCACCTTGGCATAAGGAAGCCAGGGCCCTAGAAGCCTCCTCACCAAAAACTGAACGGTCAAAAACCCGAATCATCTCCTCTTTAAAGTTCTGGAATCTGTTAGAGCAATCAGCCCTTGCCTCCCAGATAGCTGTGCCCCATTCTCGAGCCCGGCCAGTAAGGAGTGAAATGACGTAAGCAACCCGAGCTCTCTCTCTAGAGTATGTGTGGGGTTGGAGAGAGAACACAATCTCACACTGCGTGAGAAAGGAGCGGCACTCAGTGGGCTGCCCGGAGTAGCAAGGTGGGTTATTAACCCTGGGTTCTGGAGGCTCGGCAGGCCAGGGAGTAACAGGTGGCACGAGACGTAGACTCTGGAACTGTCCAGAGAGGTCGGAAACCTGAGCGGCCAGGTTCTCCACGGCATGGCGAGCAGCAGACAATTCCTGCTCGTGTCTGCCGAGCATGGCTCCTTGGAACTCGACGGCAGTGTAACGAGCGTCTGAAGTCGCTGGGTCCATTCCTTGGTCGGTTCCTTCTGTCATGCTGGTAAAAGAGGACCCAAAAGCGACTTAACAGAAGCAGAGTTTAATAATGTTCAAAACGGAATAACTGACATCCTCTAGATTTGTAGAGGGAAAACAACTGGAGAAGCGGCCACAGACTGCAGGTCGCCGGGTAGGCGCAGGCCGTAGTCGACTGAGACACCTGCTCACACGCAGCGTCTGATGAAGGCACAAAACACGACAGAACAGGGTGATACACAATCACGGCAAAAAACACGACAGGACAGGGGCGAAACGCAATCACAGCATGGTGAATACAATATAAGGAACCGACGGAACAGGAACGGATTACAAAGGAATAAATAGGGAATCTAATCAGGGGAAAGGATCGGGAACAGGTGTGGGAAGACTAAATGATGATTAGGGGAATAGGAACAGCTGGGAGCAGGAACGGAACGACAGAGAGAAGAGAGAGCGAGAGAGTGAGAGAGGGAGGGGGAGAGAGAGGGATAGAACCAAACAAGACCAGCAGAGGGAAACGAATAGCATGGGGAGCACAGGGACAAGACATGACAATAAATGACAAACATGACAGCCTTCGTCAGCGGGGAAGACTGTGATTCTAACGGTTGTCGATAGGTTCTCTAAGGCGGCTCATTTTATTCCTCTCGCTAAGCTTCCTTCCGCTAAGGAGACGGCACAAATCATCATTGAGAATGTGTTCAGAATTCATGGCCTCCCGTTAGACGCCGTTTCGGACAGAGGTCCGCAATTCACGTCTCAGTTTTGGAGGGAGTTCTGTCGTTTGATTGGTGCTTCCGTCAGTCTCTCTTCCGGTTTTCATCCCCAGTCTAACGGTCAAGCAGAACGGGCCAATCAGACGATTGGTCGCATATTACGCAGTCTTTCTTTTCGAAACCCTGCGTCTTGGGCAGAACAGCTCCCCTGGGCAGAATACGCTCACAACTCGCTTCCTTCGTCTGCTACCGGGCTATCTCCTTTTCAGAGTAGTCTTGGGTACCAGCCTCCTCTGTTCTCGTCCCAGCTCGCCGAGTCCAGCGTTCCCTCCGCTCAGGCTTTTGTCCAACGTTGTGAGCGCACCTGGAGGAGGGTCAGGTCTGCACTTTGCCGTTATAGGGCGCAGACTGTGAGAGCCGCCAATAAACGTAGGATTAAGAGTCCTAGGTATTGTCGCGGTCAGAGAGTGTGGCTTTCCACTCGTAACCTTCCCCTTACGACAGCTTCTCGAAAGTTGACTCCGCGGTTCATTGGTCCGTTCCGTATTTCTCAGGTCGTTAATCCTGTCGCAGTGCGACTTCTTCTTCCGCGACATCTTCGTCGCGTCCACCCAGTCTTCCATGTCTCCTGTGTCAAGCCTTTTCTTCGCGCCCCCGTTCGTCTCCCCCCCCCCCCGTCCTTGTCGAGGGCGCACCTATTTACAGGGTACGGAAGATCATGGACATGCGTTCTCGGGGACGTGGTCACCAGTACTTAGTGGATTGGGAGGGGTACGGTCCTGAGGAGAGGAGTTGGGTTCCATCTCGGGACGTGCTGGACCGTTCGTTGATCGATGATTTCCTCCGTTGCCGCCAGGGTTCCTCCTCGAGTGCGCCAGGAGGCGCTCGGTGAGTGGGGGGGGTACTGTCATGTTTTGTCATAGATTGTCATGTCTTGTCTCTGTGCTTTCTCTTCTATTCGTTTTCCCCTGCTGGTCTTATTAGGTTCTTTCCCTCTCTCTATCTCTCTCCCTCTCTCTCTCTCTCTCTATCGTTCCGTTCCTGCTCCCAGCTGTTCCTCATTCTCCTAACTACCTCGTTTACTCTTTCACACCTGTCCCCTATTTTGCCCTCTGATTAGAGTCCCTATTTCTCCCTCTGTTTCCGCTTCTGTCCTTGTCGGATCCTTGTTTGCTGTACTGTGTCCTTGTTCCGTCCTGTCGTGTTTTAGCCTTCTTCAGATGCTGCGTGTGAGCAGGTGTCTCTATCAGCTACGGCCTGCGCCAACCCGAAGCGACCTGCAGTCTGTGGTCGCATCTCCTGTTGTTCCCCTCTACTGACTAGAGGATTTCAGTTATTCCTGTTTGGACATTACCAGTGAAAGAATTCAGGATTAATCGTTTTTTGTTAATACTGGAATAAACTCTGTTTCTGTTAAGTCGCTTTTGGGTCCTCATTCACCTGCATAACAGATGCAGTGTAGGTGAACGGATGATCTCTGCATGTGTGGTTACCACCGTGGACGAGGAGGTGTGATGGTGTGCGTGTGCTTTGCTGGTGACACTGTCTGTGATTTATTTAGAATTCAAGGCACACTTAACCAGAATGGCAACCACAGCATTCTTCAGCGATACGCCATCTCATCTGTTTAGTGGGACTATCATTTGTTTATCAACAGGACAATGACCCAAAATGCACCTCCAGGCTGTGTAAGGGCTTTTTGACCAAGAAGGAAAGTGGTGGAGTGCTGCATCAGATTACCTGGCCTACACAATCACCCAACCTCAACCCAATTGAGGTGGTTTGGGATGAGTTGGACCTTAGAGTGAAAGAAAAGCAGCCAACAAGTGTTCAGCATGTGTAGGAATTCCTTCAAGACTTTTGGAAAAGCATTCCTCATGAAGCTGGTTGAGAGAATGCCAAGAGTGTGCAAAGCTGTCATCAAGACAAAGGGTGGCTACTTTGAAGAATCTCAAACATTTATTTTGATTTGTTTAATACTTTTTTGCTTACTACATGATTCCATATGTGTTATTTCATAGTTTTGATGTCTTCACTATTATTCTACAATGTAGAAAATAGTAAAAATAAAGAAAAGCCCTTGAATGAGTAGGTATGTCCAAACGTTTGACTGGTACTGTATATATCCATTGATTCTTGAGGAATATAACTTGTCTCATGAGCTTAGATTAACTGTCACACTCCACGAGAACCCAAAATATAAGCTTGTTTTTCTCCAATGTTTTTAAACATTGTAAATGTAAACAAACATTGTATAGCCTCATAACATGTTTAAAACAATCATTTTGATATCATGGATGGTCAGTCCTTGCATCCATAGCTCTGTCTTTTACATTTCTCCAGGCCCATCCCTCAGCTTTTTACCAAAACAGAGGCGGGGCAATCGTTTTGTTATTTTTTCATCTGTGCATTTCCCTTTAAACAGCTGCATATTATCAATATATAAAAGTGTCACCAACAAAAATGTTAACAGTAGGCCTATAGCAAATGCAACATATGGCATTCATTTTTCATGTGTAAATAGCACTTTCCAGTAGTGCTCAAAGCATGCCATTCCATGAGTGCAGCATTTATTTTTCAGCTCGAATCAATGAGCCCAATCAGTCCTCCATGACAACAAAATCATAAACAACAGAGTAGGGCTGGCTAATAAGTCCTTAGTTTTGAGGTTATGCTAGGTAAAACAATTTGGTTAATCTATACTTCCATATTTCCAAGTGTTATTTTTGAAGATCAAGGGGTATAACATTTATTGGAATGATTGGAATTCTGATACTTTGATTTTTTTGTAAATAAATAATTAAAAATTATTATTATACTGTATGTAGATGAAAGCGATGAGTTAGAAAAAGCCAACATAACCAACCCATAAAGTAAAATTTAACTTCCATATATGGCCAGCTATGTAAACTTTAACATTGATTTATCCTGCAATAGATGTTCTTCAATTGGTAACATACATTTGTGTCTTCTTCTAATTCCTCTTAATAAGGGCATTACAGAATGTAATCAGATTACGTTACTGAGTTTGGGTAGTCCAAAAATTACGTTACTGATTACAATTTTGGACAAGTAACTAGTAACTGTAACGGATTAGATTTAGAAAGTTACCTACCCAACATTGTCTATTCGTGTGTGTGAGTGTGCTTGGTTTGAGGTTAATGGCTGCCTACTTGTGTGACAAAGCTTATATGTGACGGATGCCCCATACACATAAAAGGTTACCTGACAATTCTAATGGGACACCTATAGATATCTCCATTCATTACTGGTTATAGGATGGACATTCCCTTACAAAGCTCCCTAATCTTATATCCAAACAGTTTTGCCTTAAAGATGGTATGTCACACACACACACAAAATCAACATTGGATAAATGTTTAGTGATATAATATAACCGCAGATGGTTATGTTCATTGTGCTGTGACTCGCTCATGCTCTGCGAACATTCCCATTTCATCATCCTCTATCCGCCTCTCAGGGCCATGGATGGTTAGTGCTACTGGTGTTTTTGTGTGTGTGCCCAGTGGTCCTAAACACCTCTGGAGCCTTGGTTCCATGGATCCTGCTGGCTCAGAACACACACACACACACACACACACACACACACACACACACACACACACACACACACACACACACACACACACACACACACACACACACACACACACACACACACACACACACACACACACACACACACACACACACACACACACACACTGACTGGAAGGTGGAAATTACTGTAGATGTTTTTGGGTCAAAACATGGTGTCTGATACCATCACAGATCAATATTTTGCTCCGGCCTCTTTCAGACAGGCTCTACTTCATCCTTCTTCTGTTTCTCAGTTTTGCCCTGGATTCTGTCCTGAATGTGGGGGAGTGCATGTGACTGTGTGTAAATGGGTTACATGTGTGTAAATGGGTTACATGTGTGGGATCGGAGTTATTTGCATAGAATTTTCATTCTAGATAAGTGTGGAAGAGAGCCATGTAATGTGAAAGATTGCAGATGCAGAGAAAGGGGGGAACTGGAGAATATAAAGTTGTGAGTTTGACATGGCCTCCAAGATGTCTGAAGAGAGGATGACTTGACATGCATTTCTGCAACAAACGTCTTGTGAAATAATTATACGCTTACTTTCTTTTCTTATCATGTGTTTGTAATGGTAGCTTTTCATTGAAACTCTATGGTGTTAAAGCTGCAATATACAACCTTTTGGGCCACCGGACCAAGTTCACATAGAAATGTGAGATATAGATCTGACATTAAATCTAGGAAAGGGTTGACGTGCACTATGTGTGGAGCGATTTCTACATAGCGCATCTTTAATGTTGTTCTAAATAGAAGAATCGACTATGGCAATAACTTTTCTACAGGAACATTACTTTAGGTGATAAAGAGTCAAACCCAGAAGCAATTGTGGTAATGCTTTATTTCATGGCGCACACACACACACACACACACACACACACACACACACGCACACGCACACGCACACGCACACGCACACGCACACACACGCACATACACACACACACACACGCTGGTGATTCAAGTGACAAAAATGTTATATTAGTTTTCCCATTCATATCTGGATCCTGCGAAGTAGTTAGCGTTAACGCTGGGAAAACTGATATATGTACAGGGATCCTTGCTCAGACAAGGCAGTACTACATTGGCGAAGCAGCTAGTTATCAAGCGCGGCAACCTGGTCTATTACTGCCGGATACCAAGAACCAGAGGTGTGGACTCGAGTCACATGACTTGGACTCGAGTCAGATTCAAGTCACAAATATGATGACTTGCAACTCGACTTTGACTTTAACACCAATGACTCGTGACTTAACTTGGACTTGAGCCTTTTGACTCGAACTGACTTGATACCCTCCCCAAGCTCAAATATATAAAATGATGCTATTAAATAAAGTGTGCAGTGCATCAACTCTTCATTTAACGGATTACAGTTTGAATCGGACAGCAGCCAATCAAATTGTGCTAGCTGAGAAAAAGTTGCGTGTGGAAATGCAGAGGAATGTCGGCGGGTGAATTCAGATGGAGCCCTTGGAAAGATGATACCCCAAATTATTATTTTGGGATATAAAGACTACAAAAAACTACGGACTACGGATTGCGACTTGCAAAACATGCGGGAAGAAAATTACAGACGGAGGCGCAACAACTTCCAACATTTGAAGCTACACAAAGAACGGTAAGTCGTGGCTAATATAGCCGACAGCTATATATAACTTTGCTTGTGTAGCATGTAGGCTAACAAAACATTAAGTCAATGACACTCCACACATTCAGTCAGTGCGGGAACGTGATCATTGCACCCAAGATTGAGCTACAACTGGCTAGGCAGTTGGTAGCCTAAATCCTGCCTGATGTTACTGCTGTTCCTAAAACCATTGATATACGTTAGCCTACTGTAACCACACACAGAGAGGGTGTGTGTGTGTGTGTGTGTGTGTGTGTGTGTGTGTGTGTGTGTGTGTGTGTGTGTGTGTGTGTGTGTGTGTGTGTGTGTGTGTGTGTGTGTGTGTGTGTGTGTGTGTGTGTGTGTGTGAGTGAAGGTTGGGCGATTGTGTAGAAGTCTACATCGCCCAATTGCGCCCCATAGCGATCCTCGATAGTCGATCAATCAGGACTAAATTGATGAAGTAAGGGGTGATGGGGAAAAACTGTGGAGACCGTTGAACACTTATGGTTAGGAATTCAAACACGTCCGCCTCTTTTGTTGAAAGAGGGTATATTTATTACAAAACCACACAACATCGTAAACTACTCTACTGAATATTTTACAGAGTTTACAGACAAGTTGAGGAAGGCTCTGATTCCAACTGATGGCTCTATGTCATATACCCTTGTAAAATATTATATCATGAAGGAGATGCAATGAATGTTCGAATTTCTTCAAGTCGAAAGGGAAGAGGTAGAAAGGATGCTGTTGTCTCTTTCGGATGACAAGTCACCTGGTACAGATAATCTTGACATCAAATTGCTTAGAGTTACAGCTAACCAAATATCAGCCCCAATCACTCATATTTGTAATAAGTGGAAGAAGCCTAGAAAGAGTCAAAGGTTATTCCACTATCTAAAGATAAAATCTGCATTCACTTGTCTTAATAATTGTCCTTTAAGCTTGCTGGCTGTGTTAAGAAAATAATTGGAAAAACTGGTATCAAATCAAGGATTATTTCTCATGTAATGGTCTGATAATGGGTTTCCAGCATGCATACAAAGAAGGGCATTCTATGCTGATGACTCTACAATGTATTGCGCAGCATCAGAATGTAACGATAATCAAATGGCTACCCAGACTAATTGCATTTCTCCCCTTCCCCCTTTGGAACGCTGCTGCTACTCTCTGTTATTATCTATGCATAGTCACTTTAATAACTCTACCTACATGTACATATTAACTCAATTACCTCGACACCGGTGCCCCCCGCACATTGACACATTGACTCTACCGGTACCCCCTGTATTTAGCCCCGCTATTGTTATTTACTGCTGGTCTTTAAATATTTGTTATTCTTATCTCTTACTTTTTTGTAGGTATTTTCTGAAAACTGCATTGTTGATTAAGGGGTTGTAAGTAAGCATTTCACATTTCACATGTGACAAACACAATTTTATTTTATTTAATGTACTGAGTAGTGAACTAAGAATGGTGTCTGAGTGGGTTGATATGAACAAATTGGTGTTGAACATATCTAAAACTAAATGTATTGTGTTTGGTTCAAGATACAGTGGGGCAAAAAAGTATTTAGTCAGCCACCAATTGTGCAAGTTCCCCCACTTAAAAAGATGAGTGAGGCCTGTAATTTTCATCATAGGTAAACTTCAACTATGACAGACAAAATTAGCATTTTTTATGAATTTATCCCCAATTGAATTTGTCGATGAATAGAACGCATGTAGAGCAAGTGAAAAAAACGAAACTACTCGGCATCATGTTGGACGCAGCTTTATCATGGTCAGGACACATAGATAATATTGTTATTAAGATGGGTAAGGGAATTGTTGTTACAAGAAAATGTTCAGAGTATGTAACATCTAGCACTCTGAATCAGGTGATTCAATCCCTGTCCTATCACACTTAGAGTACTGTCCAGTTATATAGTCAATCCCTGGTCCTATCACACTTAGAGTACTGTGTAGTTATATAGTCAATCCCTGGTCCTATCACACTTAGAGTACTGTCCAGTTATATAGTCAATCCCTGGTCCTATCACACTTAGAGTACTGTCTAGTTATATGGTCATCTGCAGCAAAGAAAGATATAAAAAAGCTCCAAATGGCTCAAAACAGGGCTGCCAGATTGCAGTTGAAGTCGGATGTTGACATACACCTTAGCCAAATACATTTAAACTCAGTTTTTCACAATTCATGACATTTAATCCTAGTAAACATTCCCTGTTTTAGGTCAGTTAGGATCACGACTTTATTTTAAGAATGTGAAATGTCAGAATAATAGTAGACAGAATGATTTATTTCAGCTTTTATTTCTTTCATCACATTCCCTGAGAGAGAGGAGAGGAGCCGACTTCGGTGGAAGTCGTGACATACTTTTACTAAGAGTATTAGTGTATAGGGAATTTACTGACTAGGTCTCTCCAGATCTCCAAACAATGCTATTTCTAGGGTCAATTTTAGATTAATATTATGCTTTTTCAGCCACTCCTAAACCTGAGACCAGAAACAGGCAATCTGAGGGCAATACCAAATCAGATGGTCTATTGATTCAGTATCCTCACAACAAAATCTGCAGAGCTTCGATGATTTTATGGCCCAAATATTCAAAATTTTGTTGTACAATAATTTTTGCTGAAAATCAACAAATCGTTACTCTTGCATCATTTTATATATCTACTCATACACCTGTGGCACAGATGTCAACATCCTGATCCTCAAATGAAACTGCTATACTTTCCTAATTGGACCTTTATATTGGGCAGACAGACCAGTTCCCTACCTCTTCCTGCTGCCACCTGCCTCCTCCATTTTTGGGGTAATGCTGTCATCAATTAGTTGTAATCTTGGATTGAGCAGACCTTCCCATACAATTCTGATGACTCCATAAAATACATAACTCTACCATTCCAATTTACATTGGTACATTGTTTGCTGCCTCCACTCATTTGGGATGCACTGTTTCAGTTTCAACTTGGACAAAAACAGATTCATGTAACTAAGGCTTGGAATGTCAATACAATCAAACTAGCAAGGGCAATTAATTAGTCATAATGTGGCTAATAGGCTAGCGCAGTGCTTCCCAAACTTGGGCCATGGGCCACCAGGGGGTGCACGTTTAGATTTTTGCCCTAGCACTACACAGCTGATTACAATAATCAACTAATCATCAAGATTTGATCATTTGAATCTGCTGTGTCGTTTTAAGGCAAAAAACAAAATGTACATCCCTTCGGTTCCTGAGGATCGAGTTTGGGAAACGCTGGGCTATTTATGTAGCTATTTAACAAGCTTAAAACACAGAGCCTAACGTTAGCTAACTAGATGCTGGTAGGATATCATGTCATTGAAGGAGTGTGTAAGTGACCGACTTTTCCCCCTCATATCGATTTTCGGTGGCTACAGCTAGAGATGCAGGTGTCATTTGGTTAGCTAGCAAGACATATGAATGCTTTGCTAGCTAGTTAGCTATGCAGAAATTGAACAACCTTTATCCAGCTAGCATATCTCTTGTGTTCTAATTTCACTCTGGCTATCTACTCCAATTTCAGAGCACTCTCGTCTGACTGCGCCAGAGTGCAGAATAACTGATGAATTTACGAACACGCAACACCCGCTGAATATGACCGGTGTCAGTCAACGTCAGTAAAAAAGTAATTCAATTGTTGCCAGCAGCACAGTTATTCAGTAACGCTCTAGATAACATGTAAACAGTCTAACCAGCTCTGCTCGGGTGAGTAACATGGCCAGTGAGGCGTTCTCTCATTTGTCTCTGGAAGTATCTAGCAAGCTAGCCAACTTTAGCCAGTTACCTTGGGTGCTTGATTGCCGTTGTGAGCAGGTAGCCTAGCGGTTAAGAGCGTTGGGCTAGTAACCAAAAGGTTGCTGGTTCAAATCCCAGAGCCAACTAGGTGAAGAGTCTGTTGATGTGCCCTTGAGCAAAGGCACTTTACCCAAATTTACCCTGTAAGTTGCTCTGGATAAGAGTGTCTGCTAAACTAAACTGTCATGAATGCTGTGATCAATCCTACTCCTCGGCCAGAGCATGCAGTGTGTGCTCTGAACACTTGGAGACTGAAACGCTCTGAATTCTTGAACAACCCAGGACACGCTGACATACTGGGGGCAAATTATGAATTAGTTGTCGATCAAATGTATTTGGATTTGGGCAGGCATGCAAGTTTCCATTCAGTTGTCAAAACGTGGTTTGGAGCTGCAGAAGGACGAACAGGCAACTATTACTCATTGTTTATCAGTTAAATTATGACTGCCAACTAGCTAAAAATGTTTGAGAGGGATTATCTAATGTTCCCTCTAGATTTTTTTTCTCAACTTGCTCTGGCTAGTATTAGTTGTTGTGCATAACTGAGGGAGAGAGAGCCTACCTTTTCATGGTTGTTTGATCAATAGGACTGTAAATTTCCCAAATACATGAGAACTCCTGTGATATATATTTACAATGTGCTCTATTGATCTAAAGTCACACTGTTGCTACTGCCTGTAAATACACATGCCAGTTCAAAGTGAATGATTGCAGGCCCATGTGGCAAATGGCTTATTTGCATAAATGTAGCTCTGGTTGGCTATGGCGCACTGGTCTGCGTAGACTCTGGTCATGGAGGAGACAATATGTTTTTATTAGGCTTTATTTACAACAGTTTCTAATAATTGTCCAAACGCACGGCCGCTTTCCCACTCTATATTCCTATAGAATTTTCACAAATTCCTTACTATACATCGTTCCCAAACATTCTATGAATTTATGAAAATGTGAAAATGACCATATCTAATAACCCTTTCTAAATAACCATATTCGTCCTGGGCCTGTATATAAACAGATTTGAATATGATTTAATGTTGCTAAAACGCTGTCAGTTCCACTTTCAGTACCTGGTAAGCAGGAGCCTTTTGGATATTTACCAACAAGTCAATATTCTTTGTTGGATCTCAAGCATTGTTGCTGAGCGAGACGAGAGAGAAAGAGAGAGAGGGAGAGAGAGAGTGAAAGGAAGATGGAGACAGAAAGGGAAAGAGGGGTCATAAAGATTCTCATTTAGATCCACCTCCACAGCAGAACAGTGAAAATGAAACAGGGTCTGTTGAATAATTCGTCTTGGGGAACAGTTCAGGTTGCTATCACAAGACATCCCTGTAGAAACCATCCACCAAAACGAATGATGAGCACAATCTAGAGCACTACTTTTGACCAAGGTCCATAGGTAGTAATGCACTACATAAGGAATAGGGTGTTATGTTGGTAGCATACATGGACACACAGTGAACTAAGCCCTTTGTACCATGCTGTTTCATTTTAGAAATGTTATAGTCATTTCGCAGACACTCTTATCCAGAGTGACTTACAGGAGCAATTAGGGTTAAGTGCCTTGCTCAAGGGCACATTGACAGATTTTTTTCACCTAGTCAACACAGGGAGTCAAACCGGCAACCTTTTAGTTACTAGCCCAGCAGTCTTAACCACTATGCTACCTGCTGTTTCAGACAAAAAGCTGCACCCTACTGCATTTTATATAGTGTAATGCAATTGGAAAGTCTTGGCTCTGCCTATGTCAGTACTTGATTGCATTATACGATGTGCACCGCCACTGACAAATCAACCTTGCTAAATGCTTCCGTACACAGCTTTGCAAAAATAACTTGAATATAGACAGGGCAAGGGCAATTGTGTGTGTGTGTGGGGGGGTTCAAAGCAGGTGGGGAGACCGAAATTCCTTTACGTTGAGGACTTTTGTCAAATGATATCAGGTAGCGAGCGGGAATCACATCACAGACAATTTTAGCTAATTATCAACTTTTCAACTACTTGGCATGTTAGCTAAATCTTCCCCTAACCTTAACACTTTTAGCTAACTCTTGCTCTAACCTTAACCTTTTTAGCCAACCCTAACCTTAACGGTAATCCTAACCTTAAAAACCCTTTAACCTAACTCCTAAATTTAACCTTAACCCTTGTTATGCAGGTGAATGAGGACCCAAAAGCGACTTGGCGAAAACAGAGTCTTTATTCCAGTAAAGGAAATAGGCAATACTCCTAGACAAATCAGAGCAGAAAACAAAACATAAAAAACTAATTCCACTCGTAGTGACGAGGACAGACTGGAGACTCGACCATAAACTGTAGGTTGCCTCGGGAAGGCACCGACCGTAGCAGACTCAGACACCTGCTCACACGCAGCATCTGAGGGAAACAAGACACGACAGGGCGAGACAAAGACACAGCACGGCGAACAATATACAAGGATCCGACAGGACAGAAACGGAAGACAAGGGGAGAAATAGGGACTCTAATCAGAGGGCAAGATACGGAACAGGTGTGAAAAGATTAGATGATTGAGTAGGGGAATAGGAACAGCTGGGAGCAGGGACGGAACGATAGAGAGAAGAGAGAGAGGGAGGGAGAGAGAAAAAAGGGAACGAACCTAATAAGACCAGCAGGGGGAAAACGAACAGAAGGGAAAGCAAAATGACAAGACAATATAAGACAAAACATGACAACCCTAGCCCCTAACCGAGCTAATGTTAGCCAGCTAGCTAACGTTAGCCACCTAGCTGCCAAGTTAGAATTCGTAACATATAAGTTTGGTAAATTCTTAACATATTGTACGTTTTTCAATTTGGTAATATATTGCACATTTATAAAATAAATTATAATTCGTAACATCATAAGAAATGGGTGATGGACATTCACAAATTAATACATACCATACGAAACGTAGAATATTATACTAAAGGAAGTGTCTTGGATTTAGATACAGAATAATATGAAATGCTCTGAGACCAGGTTGGGATGTCTAGTCAGTCAGTTTCTAGGTGTGGTTAATAAACTAAGCCAAAGCTGTCATAAATGTTTAGGGTGGGTTTACTGGGCACAGATTAAGGCCAGCCTTGGACTAAAAAGAAAGCTCAATAGAGAATCTAATGCTTCATGGTCTGGGATTAGTCTTAATATGTGTCCGGGATTCATTTGGTTCAGGTCAGCATCACAAACACAACAATTTCAAGGAATTTAGAAATCATCATTTCCAGACACATCATTTTCATTGAATCAGTATCAATACAATCCCATACAAATAAAATGTTATTTATTGATCCATTACACAGACAACTGAAATGGTTAGTTTTATTGTCATAGTACCCAGTCCCACCCCACAACAGTACCTCTCCATTCCTCACCTACAGTTTTACAAAGGGGGAGGCCCTGTCTGTGAGAGGGTGTTTAGGTTCTCCTCTGCTGCTCGGAGTGTAACCTGATGGGACAAAAGGGTTTCCGTCTCTCCCTTTCTCACACTCTCCATCAGCCGACCTGCTAGCTAAGAGCCCAGGAGACCCAGACACACACAGTCAAACAAGGTGCTGGGTTACACAATCAATGTCTGTCTGTTGCCCAGATGTAGTGGGGAAAGAACCCAAACAACTTTGGTTGCCAAGAGTGGGACAGTCCCCAGGTCCCCAATGCAGAGTAGTGTTGTGGCTGCTCTGTCAAAGATTGTCATCTGAATGTTAGACTGATGTTATGTTTGTTTCCCCTACCAGCCACCACCGCCCTGTCTTGGGAGGCCTGGGTTAACATAGTTTTTGAGTAAAAGTGCAAGCACAGTCAAGCTTTAGCTTAAGTATTTGAATAATAGTATTGGAAACCAGGGGCCCTATTTTCGGCGGCCGTTAAGGTGGCGCTAATATCAAACGGCATGTTAATTTGCAATTTCGTAATGTAAAAACTGCCGCACTGGCATTTTCCAGCCCTAATGCCAGGTTTGGCTATATCCCTGTCTTAGATAAACTCGCTTGCACTCAGATGGTTGGGTGGAAATATTTGAGGTGTGTCCTTAAACATGATCCAAAGTGTTAATTTCAGGCAGCGCTGATAGGGATATTTGAGGCCAACCAACAGCTGATTTTAACGGTAACGCAGTTGGTTATGGCATGCTTCTGACAGCGGAAACGCAGCCTATCCAGCCGTGATGCACACTGCCCATATGCGTATGGAACGACAGTAGTCTAATGTGCTTTTAGTGCCTGTATAATTCATATTTAGAAACATAAAAACAAATGTTTTTTCCCATTCTATTTGTTTTTATTACAAACCAAGTGCTCTCAATTGCATTTTTTTGTGTCTTTCTAATGCAATCGTGAGGTAATCAAGACTATCGATGAACGGTTTGGCCCCTGAGACCGCTTGGAAATAAATCTTAACCACCAAAGCTTTATTAAAATATCAAGTTTTAGAGGAGTAAAACTGTGAGTTGACGTTATCATTTTATCTGTGTAGCCGATGTGAAATGGCTAGCTAGTTAGCGGTGGTGCGCACTAGTGGCGTTTCAATCGGTGACGTCACTTGTTCTGAGACCTTGAAGTAGTGGATCCCCTTGCTTTCCAAGGGCCTCGGCTTTTGTAGAGCGATGGATAAACGATGCTTCGAGGGTGACTGTTGACGTGTGCAGAGCGTCCCTGGTTCGCGCCCAGGTCGGGGCGAGGGGACGGACGTAAAGTCTATACTGTTACATATGCATTGTAGGCAGGCCCACATTATTTTAGCTATGCAGGTCCCGTTTTGGACGTGTGTAAAACCCTCCATAATCTGCTTTGTTTTAATATTATATGCCCGTGGGATAAATTATGGTGCCTGTAACATAAACTGTTTAAAACAAGTTTTTGTTTTGTTTAGAATTTGATTAGTGTAAGGGTTTTCCTCTTCGTCTGAAGAGGAGAGGCGAGAAGGATCGGAGGACCAATATGCGGCGTGGTAAGTGTCCATGGTTTTTTATTAAAACACATAAACTGAACACTCCATACAAAAACAATAAACGTAACGTGAAATACCGAAACAGTACCGTGTGGTGTAAAACACAGACACGGAAACAATCACCCACAAACAAACAGTGAAACCCAGGCTACCTAAGTATGATTCTCAATCAGAGACAACTAACGACACCTGCCTCTGATTGAGAACCATACTAGGCCGAACACAGAAAAACAACCTAGAAACACAAAACATAGAATGCCCACCCAACTCACGTTCTGACCAATTCAAACAAATAACACAAATACTAGGGTCAGAACGTGACAATTAGAATTATTCATTCTCTTTTTATGCCTTATCAATAATTAATTGAATCTTGCTGATTGACAATGTTTTGCATGTCCATGTTCAGTCATAATGCAAATTACAGTAGGCCTAGACCCTATATCAGTATGAATGCTATTGAAGCCATGCAATTACTTAAACCCATTTGCAGTCCACATTGTTCTAAGTTAACCTATTTAGCAAAGATGGGATAGGTCTACATTTTGTTATTTAGTTTCTGTAAGCCATTTAACAAACTATAACGGACTAAGGCAGTACATAAAAGACTGTAAATACACAACCTGAAGCAAACACAGATTTCGCCATGGAGCACGTTCTGATTGGCCAGTGAGGGGCCAAGCCTCGACAGCCACAACTTGTTTATTCATCAAAACCCATTCATTCGCGGCAATGCCATCAAGTGCGTCGGTAATTATGATAGTGTAAATAGCTAAAATATTTCGGACACATCCTTGAACCTGTGCGTAGATCTACCATTGGGTTAGGTGTATTAAAATAGAACCCCTAATAGAGTCTGTTATTCATACTTTCTTTACAATAAAACAATCTACATCCATATGATAGGCCCACAAAGAGGTAGGCAGATTGAAGTGGATGATCTTGCCATGCTTGCTTCTGTGACTCTCCAGACTGGGTCATAGAACAGAGGGTGAATGATTCTTTCATAGGCGATTACACAAACACTCTCTCCCTTTCTTCCTTTCTCCTTCCCTCCCTCTCTTTTTCTCTCTCTCTCCATTAAACAAACTCACACAACAAACACTATCTCCTCCCTTTAACTCTTTCTCCATTACACAAACACGTACAGCACACAAAAACCCTCCCCTGCCTTCCTCGGTTTCTCTCTCTCTCTACCCCCTCCACAACCCCCCTAATTGAGTCCTTGTTAGTTCCACTCAGATAATGAGATATGAAGAGTTTCTTTCCAAAAAGCTATACACTGACTATACAAAACATTAAGGACACCTGCTCTTTCCATGACATAGACTGAACAGGTGAAAGCAAAAAGAACCCAATTGTCATACTTGAGGTAAAGTAAAGATACCTTAATAGAAAATGACTCCAGTAAAAGTGAAAGTCACCCAGTAAAATACTACTTGAGTAAAATTCTAAAAGTTTTTGGTTTGAAATATACTTAAGTATCAAAGTAAATGTAATTGCAAAACATACTTAAATAGCAAAAGTAAAAGAAATTATAAATCTCAAATTGCTTATTTTAATTAAACCAGACGGCACAATTGTATTTTTTAAATGTTATTTACGGATAACCGGGGGCATACTACTACACGCAGATATAATTTACAAACTAAGAATTTGTGTTTAATGAGTCCTCCAGATCAGAGGCAGTAGTGATGACCAGGGATGTTCTCTTAATAAGTGATTGAATTGGACCATTTTCCTGTACAGCTAAGCATTCAAAATGTAACGAGTACTTTTGTGTGTCAGAGAAAATGTATGGAGTAAAAATTGCATTATTCTCTTTTGGAATCTAAGTGAAGTAAAAGTAGCCAAACATTTTAATAGTAAAGTAAAGTACATATATCCTAAAAAACGACTTAAGTGAAAATAATTTAAAGTACTACTTAACTACTTTACACCAGTGATAATCCCTTATTGATGTCACGTGTTAAATCGACTTCAATCATTGTAGATGAAGGGGAGGAGACAGGTTAACAAAAATGATTTTTAAGCCTTGAGACAATTGAGACATGGATTGTGTATGTGTGCCATTCAGAGAGTGAATGGGAAAGAAAAAATATTTAAGTGCCTTTGGTACTAGGTGCCAGGCGCACCTGTTTGTGTCAAGAACGGCAGCTCTGCTGGGTTTTTCATGCTCAACAGTTTTCCGTGTGTATCAATAATGGTCCACCACCGCAAGGACATCCCTCCCAACTTGACACAACTGTAGGAAGCAACAACGTCACCATGGGTCAACATCCCTGTGGAAAGCTTTCGACACCTTGTAGAGAGAATGTAGGCTGTTCTGAGAGCGAATGTGTGTGTGTGGGGGGGCTAGCATGCTCTAATTGTAACGGTCACATTAGCTCCCTGTTAATTCACAGATTGTTCCATGCTAACAGACTAATCACAAATCTACAGCCATCAATATACTTTAACTTTTTTATTTAACCTTTATTTAACTAGGAAATTCAGTTAAGAACACATTCTTATTTTACAATGATGGCCTACCCCAGCCAAACCATCCCCTAACCCAGACCACGCTTGGCCAATTGCACGCTGCCCTATGGGACTCTCGATCACGGCGGGTTGTGATACAGCCCGGTATCGAACCAGGGTCTGTAGTGACGCCTCTAGCACGGAGATGCAGTGTGTTAGATCGCTGCGCCACTCGGGATGTGCACCTCTAATTTGCTTCCTTATCTATCGTCAGGTACTTACATTTATTGTATTGTGTACTATTTTTGTCAATGTTATGATGTTTGATTACAAAATACCCAGTCTGATATTGACACGCAAGCAACGAATCACAAATCTACAGTCATCAACATAATGTTGTCCTGCACATCTAATGTGCTTCTTTGTGTCTATTGTGAGAATTAACACCAATCAAATGGGACCGCTGGCTGGAAAATATTTTCTTTAAAACATAACGCAAGAGTTACGAAGTACGATCCCATCTGTTACACTCAGCACCTTTTCTGTTTACCCATCCCAGTCCTATTTCAGGAGGAGCCGTGTGAGCCCGGCCATCGGAAAAACCTTACTGCTCTCTAGCGCTATACAGTGCATTCGGAAAGTGCTTTGAAAGGCTGGTCATGGCTCACATCAACACCATCATACCAGTAATCCTAGACCCATTCCAATTTGCATACCATCCCAACAGATCCACAGATGATGTAATCTCTATTGCACTCATTTTAACATTTACATTTTAAGTCATTTAGCAGACGCTCTTATCCAGAGCGACTTGCACTCCACACTGCCCTTTCCCTTCTGGACAAAAGGAACACCTACGTGAGAATGCCATTCATTGACTACAGCTCAGCATTCAACACCATAGTGCCCTCAAAGCTCATCACTAAACTAAGGACCCTGGGATTAAAAACCATAAAAACCACCCCCTGCAACTGGATCCTGGACTTCCTGACAGGCCGCCCCCAGTTGGTAAGGGTAGGTAACTACACAACTTCCATACTGATCCTCAACACAGGGGCCCCTCAGGGGTGCGTGCTCAGTCCCCTCCTGTACTCCCTGTTCACCCATGACTGCATGGCCAAGCAGGACTCCAACACCATCATTAAGTTTGCTGACGACCAGACAGTGGCCTGATCACCAACAACGATGAGACAACCAATAGGGAGAAGGTCAGAGAACTTGCAGTGTGGTGCCAGGATAACAACCGCTCCCTCAATGTGATCAAGACAAAGGAGATGATCGTGGACTACAGGAAAAGGAGGGCTGAGCACGCCCCCATTCTCATCAACTGAGCTGTAATGGAGCAGGTTGAGAGCTTTAAGTTCCTTGGTGTCCACATCACCAACGAGCTGTCATGGTCCAAACACACCAAAACAGTCGTGAAGAGGGCCCAACAATGCTCATTCCCCCTCAGGAGACTGAAAAGATTTGGCATGGGTCCTCAGATCCTCAAAGTCCTACAGCTGCACCATCGAGAGCATTCTGACTGGTTGCATCACCGCCTGGTATGGAAACTGCTTGGCCTCCGACTGCAAGGCACTACATCACTGGGGCCAAGCTTCCTGCCATCCAGGACCTAGTGGGGATAGGTACCTTGTTCCTTGTCAATCATTGGCTTATTGGTGAAATCAGCAATCAGACAATATCTTCAAGTAAATCAATCAAACCTTTATTAATGCAATTGCAGACAGAAGTTGACAATGAAAACACAGCGTGCATGTTTCAGAGTAAGTTTTGCAAAATAAAAAAGGTCCAAGTTGCTTTAATATGCTTGCAGTCAACCCCTAGTGATGTAACTGCCTACGTCAACACCTTCTACTCATGAGACCAAGCACATGCATATACAGTTATACAAACTTGCAGGAGAGAACAATAGTCCGGTGTTTTCTAAGGGCTCAGCAGTAATTTTCCACTCCCGTGTGGCTTACAGTGGTATGTCTGACTTGTCTCTTATCTATTTACTCCCCATGCAGGGTTCTGTGTCTATGAATCTCTTTTAGACTTGAGGCGCTTTCTCACAGACACCCTGTTTTGACAGCAATAACTCACGCATCTCTCAGACCGTTTCTTATAAGAGGCAGAGACTGGAAAAGAACTGTGGAACAGTATTTAAAACTTAATTAAAATGTCTATGGTCCAGGACCCTGTAACTGTAATGGGGGTGGGGTCTTATAGCCCTTCCCCTTCTATTAATACAACAGAAGCATAATCCATTATTATAATACATCAATTATTTGGTGCAGCCCCTATCATGTCCCCATAATATGCTCTAGTATCTCCTTCAGCTTTCACCAACACCATCACTCCAGCATGTTCAAGAGCAGTTAGTCATTTTCATACAAATATAAACAGAGACTAGAAAAGAACTGTGGAACAGTATTTAAACCTTAATTAAAATGCATATAATGCTAATCTATGGTCCAGGACCCTGTAACTGTAGTGGGGGAGGGGTCTTATAGCCCGTCCCCTTCTATTAATACAACATAAGCATAATCAATTATTATAATACATCAATCATTTGGTGCAGCCCCTATCATGACCCCCAAGATGGCCCCATCAACCTCCTTAATAGGCGATGTCAGAGGAAGGCCCTAAAAATAGCCAAAGACTCCAGCCACCCTAGTCATAGACTGAACTCTGTCACTGAATGTCCTTGATTGGCCCAGCCAGAGCCCGGACTTGAACCCGATCGAAGATCTCTGAAACCTGAAAATAGCTGTGCAGCGATGCTCCCCTTCCAACCTGACAGAGCTTGAAAGGATCTGCAGAGAAGAATGGGAGAAACTCCCCAAATAAAGGTGTGCCAAACTTGTAGCGTCATACCCAACGTAACAAAATGTGGAACAAGTCAAGAGGTCAGAATACTTCCCTAATGCACTGTACATCACATCCTGTCCCCACCTGTCACAGACCTATCATACGGGCCCCGCTCACCACTCATGCCTCGTATCAGCCATCTTCCATTTGTCTCCTCGTGTCAGCCATCTTCCAATTTTCTCCTCACTCTCTCCTGCGTTTTATCTCTCCACCCTCCAATCCCCCATGCTCTCTCTCCCTCTGGTTAATACCTCCTTCCTCTTCTCTCCCCTGTCTATCCCTTCTTCTCTCGCTCTCTCTCGCTAGAGTGTTTGATGGCTCTGCAGTAGTAGAGGGGAAATGCTGCAGCCATTGAAATCCCTGATGCATTAATGTTGAGAGGAGGCAGATAGAGACCCTGTCTCATTTTGAGCTCTCTATCTCCCCTCTCTCTCCCCTCTTTTCACACACACACGCACTTCAGCGCATACTGCCTACACTCCCAGTACATGCTTTCTACATGCTATTTAGTTGTAATATATGCTGTAATTTTATTATAATTTACATTGGCCTGGAATTCCCTAATCGTGAGGGCAGTCATACAAAAGGTTGCTTTCTATTGGAACATTGGCGTGTTCTGTGCTGTGTGATGCACAGTGCTGTTCATCACATGATTGATAGTATATTCCCATGTGTCCTCCCCATACAGTCCTATAGATAAACACATTAAGGTGCACAGCCATGCAGTCCTGCATAGCCATTCTCTCTCTCGCTCTCCCTCTATGCAGAGTAATGAGCTATATGAGTGTGCCACTGAATGGTGGCGCTAAGTAGACCTCTTAATTATTTACAGAGCTCTGCAAATGGACTCGCTCACATCGGAACGAGCAGGCTGGCTGCACTCTGCCTCAAATTCTCCATCCCAGCTGGAAGTGGTTTGATGGATACTCCTCCTCCTCTTCACACCGGTCTGATAAAAAAAATAGTTTCAAACTCTTTCCTATACTAATTTGTCTCAATTTTACCAATATTCAATGGAAATCTTAAAGTGGCATTCAGCAGTTGAAACAACAACAAAGTGAACACCCCGCACTGTTTTGGTTAAAAGGTCAGGGATGGGGCTGGAGAATTGTAACCAATCAAATTCATAAACAGAGTTATGGATGCAAGGATTGACCATCCTTGATATCAAAATGATAATTTTAACCATGTTTTGAGAATACATGTACTTTGTTTACAAACATTGGAGTAAACAAGTTGATATTTTGAGTTCTGATTGGGTACGACAGTTGAAATAAGCTCATGAGTCATTTCTAATATTCATCAAGAATCAATGGGTACATATCATTAATTTAGTCCAAATATAGCAACTGGTACAGATCCTCTACTCCAGTTGTTAATTTTTTAAATATTGTTTTTGTCTCAATATAATTTTCACTTGGGAGTGTTAGTAGGACTTCCACTAAACTCATTTTGGACAATGACAAACACGCAAATAAATACTTGACACTATGATTCATTGTGATTACGCATACAACAACACCCACGTTAAGCACTCCTACAGCACTAAGTATGATTAGTTGCGACCAGTGGTGACCCGTCATTCAGGGCAGGTGGGTGTTGTATGCGTAATCACAATGAATCATAGGTCAAGTGTAAGTATTTATTTGCATGTTTGTCATTGTCCAAAATGAGTTTAGTGGGAGTCCTACTAACACTCCCAGGTGAAAATTATATTGAGGCAAATACAAATACATTTTTTTGGGGAGGGCGGTGGGGACTTGCCTATTTTGCATTTTATTTTGGTATTAATTCACATATCAGTTTGCAAACAATGTAAAAAATGCAGGTGTTTCTGCCTAGCTCAGTGCTTTCTGTGGTGGTAGGGCAAGCCAGCAGAAAATACGGAGCGTTGCGCCATGATTGCCTCAGTGTTCTGTCACTCATGGGGACACTAAGTCACTACGAAGTCTTAAGGGGGAGATCTCAAAAATCCTAGCCCTTTGGCTGCTGCGATAGTGTTACATTAGAAATGCCCATCCAAGAAGGCTCAAGGGCATTAATGTCTGTAAAAAAGTACCCTTTTGTGGGGAAAAACTCATGCTGATTGGCTGGGCCTGGCGCCCCTGCTCAGTCATGTGAAATCCATAGATTAATTTATTTCAATGGACTGATTTCCTTATATGAACTGTAACTCAGTACAATCCTTGAAATTGTTGCATATTGTGTATATATTTTTGTTCAGTATATATTTCATGCAGCTGTCTATTACAGTGCATTCGGAAAAGTATTCAGACCCCATGACCCCATGGCTGAAATCAAAAAATGATTCATCAATCTACACACAATACATCAGAATGACAAAGTGAAATAGTTACATTTTATTTTTTAATTTAAATAGGCAAGTCAGTTAAGAACAAATTCTTATTTACAATGACGGCCTAGGAACAGTGGGTTAACTGCATTGTTCAGGGGCAGGACAACAGATTTTTACCTTGTCAGTTCGGGGATTCGATATTGCAACCTTTCGGTTACTAGTCCAATACTCTAACCACTAGGTTACCTGCCACTACTGTATTAAATATATTCTATTAAAAATATTAAATTAATTAAATTAAAAACAGTACAGTACCAGTACATACAGTACCAGTCAAAAGTTTGGACATACCTACTCATTCAAAGGTTTTTATTTATTTTGACTATTTTCTACATTATAGAATAACAGTGAAGACATCAAAACTATGAAACACATATGGAATCATGTAGTAACCAAAAAAGTGTTAAACAAATCAAAACATATTTTATATTCTTCAAAGTAGCCACCCGTTGCCTTGACAGCTTTGCACACTCCTGGCATTCTCTCAACCAGCTTAACCTGGAATTATTTTCCAACAGTCTTGAGCATTCCCACATATGCAGAGCACTTGTTGGCAGCTTATCCTTCACTCCGCGGTCCAACTCATCCCAAACCATCTCAATTGGGCTTAGGTCGGGTGATTGCGGAGGCCAGGTCATCTGATGCAGCACTTCACCACTTTCCTTCCTGGTCAAATATCCCTTACACAGCCTGGTTGGGTCATTGACCTGTTGAATAACAAATGATAGTCCCACTAAGTGCAAACCAGATGGGATGGCATATCGCTGTAGCATGCTGTGGTAGCCATGCTGGTTAAGTGTGCCTTGAATTCAAAATAAATCAGATAAAAGCACCCCTACACCATAACACCACCTCCATGCTTCATGGTGGGAACCACACATGCGGAGATCATCTGTTCACCTACTCTGTCTCACAAAGACACATTGTCCAAAAATTTCAAATTTTAAAACTGGAACTAATCAATCAAACTCATGTAAAAAGGATCAAAGGAAATTTGTTATAGAGCAAAACAACCGACATGTACGTGTTAGTGAGAGTCTCACCTTTACACCTTTATTAGCGTGTAGCCCAAACCATTCGGACGCTACAGACAGAAGTTGGCAGATTGGCTGTACTGACTTCAGACGAGTCCCAAGACGCTTGTGGGGGTCGCAGAGCAGAACGTTGTGTTTGTGAGAGCCTCATCTTTCCATAGAGTGGTCATAATAGTTTGTAGACCGGAAGCCACAGACGACATTGTGAGAAGACGACAGTTTTCAGGATGTCTCATGGTCTGACAAACACCGCTCTGTCACCTTTCACAGCAGATGCAAAAGTGTTACATAGGCAGATGCGGTGGATTGAGATGCAGCCAATGTAAAAAAACAGATATCTCTAGCTTAAATTCACCGATTTTATTTTTATGGGGGATGTTTTTATTATGCTAATTCTCAGTAGCATCTGAGAACGGAGACTGTAAGTTTGTGATGACCTTGTAAGTGAGGAGCACAGATACTTTTGGTCATGAAGTGTATTTGGTCACCTGCTCGTCAAACATCTCACTCCAAAATCATGGGCATTAATATGGAGTTGGTCCCCCCCTTTACTGCTATACTAGTCTCCACTCTTCTGGGAAGGCTTTCCACTAGATGTTGGAACATTGCTTCCATTTAGCCACAAGAGCATTAGTGAAATCGGGCACGGATGTCGGGCGATTAGGCCTGACTTGCAGTCTGCGTTCCAATTAATCTCAAAGGTGTTCGGGAGGGTTGAGGTCAGGGCTCTGTGCAGGCCAGTCAAGTTATTCCCCAATCTCAACAAACCATTTCTGTATGGACCTCGCTTTGTGCACGTGGGCATTGTCATGCTGAAACAGGAAAGGGCCTTCCCCAAACTTTTGCCACAAAATTGGAGCACAGAATCGTCTAGAATGTCATTGTATGCTGTAGTGTTAAGATTTCCCTTCACTGGAACTAAGGGGCCCAAACCATTATTCCTCCTCCACCAAACTTTAGAGTTGGCTCTATGCATTCGGGCAGGTAGCATTCTCCTGGCATCTGCCAAATCCAGATTTTCCCGTTGGATGGCGCCAGATGGTGAAGAGTGATTCATCACTCCAGAGAACGTGTTTCCACTGCTGCCAATGGCGGCGAGCTTTACACCACTCCAGCCGACACTTGGCATTGCGCATAGTGATCTTAAGCTTGTGTGGGGCTGCTCGGCCATGGAAACCAATTTAATTAATCTCCAGATGAACAGTTCTTGTGCTGACGTTGCTTCCAGAGGCAGTTTGGAACTCAGTAGTGAGTGTTGCAACCGAGGACAGATGATTTTACATTTACATACATTTACATTTAAGTCATTTAGCAGACGCTCTTATCCAGAGCGACTTACAAATTGGTGCATTCACCTTATGACATCCAGTGGAACAGTCACTTTACAATAGTGCATCTAAATCTTAAGGGGGGTGAGAGGGATTACTTATCCTATCCTAGGTATTCCTTAAAGAGGTGGGGTTTCAGGTGTCTCCGGAAGGTGGTGATTGACTCCGCTGTCCTGGCGTCGTGAGGGAGTTTGTTCCACCATTGGGGGGCCAGAGCAGCGAACAGTTTTGACTGGGCTGAGCGGGAGCTGTACTTCCTCAGTGGTAGGGAGGCGAGCAGGCCAGAGGTGGATGAACGCAGTGCCCTTGTTTGGGTGTAGGGCCTGATCAGAGCCTGGAGGTACTGAGGTGCCGTTCCCCTCACAGCTCCGTAGGCAAGCACCATGGTCTTGTAGCGGATGCGAGCTTCAACTGGAAGCCAGTGGAGAGAACGGAGGAGCGGGGTGACGTGAGAGAACTTGGGAAGGTTGAACACCAGACGGGCTGCGGCGTTCTGGATGAGTTGAAGGGGTTTAATGGCACATTTTTACCTGCTACACGCTTCAGCACTCAGCAGTCCCGTTCTGTGAGCTTGTGTGGCCTACCACTTTGCGGTTGAGCCGTTGTTGCTCCTAGATGTTTCCACTTCACAATAACAGCACTTACATTTGAACGGAGCAGTTCTAGCAGGGCAGAAATTTGACTAAATGACTTGTTGGAAAGGTGGCATCCCTATGACGGTGCCACGTTGAAAGTCTCTGAGCTCTTCAGTAAGGCCATTCTACTGTCAATGTTTGTCTATGGAGATTGCATGGCGGTGTGCTCGATTTTATACACCTGTCAGCAACAGGTGTGGCTGAAATAGCCGAATCCACTAATTTGAAGGGGTGTCCACATACTTTTGAATATATAGTGTAAATAGGCAATATTCCATGCACTGCTTTGTACACAAAGATGAACCAGTGCTTCAGCCGTCTCGTAGAAAGGGAGGGCCATTTCACCATGTCTTATAGAGCACAGTGATGGGTGAGTGATCACAGTGTACAGTATCTTAGCATGCATATAAACAATATCACCATAATCTAGCACAGTTTTTAAATTTTTTATCCTGACTGACAAAAAACATGATTTATTCCTGAAATAGTAACCCAATTTCAGCTGTTTTGATGAAATGTCAACGTGCTGTTTAGAACTCAGCTTTTCATCTATCCAGATACCAAGATACTTATACAATCTGAAAGTGGCTCAATTTGTCTGCTTTGAGACTGGAACAAAACATGAACTGTTATTTTCTGGCATTCAGCACAAGTTTCAGTTGGTGAAGTTGTTTCTAAATGTCCTCAAATGCTTGTTGTAAGTTCTGAAAAGTTTCCTCAATTATTGATGCTCTTGATAAATATGAGTAAAAATGATTGTATGATTGTACCCTGAACAAGGCACAGTGAGGCCGAAACTTTGTTGATTTATACATGAAGTATGCGACTCTTTATTATTTATATAGCTTATAGTTTATTTGCCGTTAGTCAGCACCTCTACATCACATTATTTTCTCTGTGTGTGCGCCAGCTCATGTTTTTAATGTAAAAAAGTATTGTATAAAATAAATAATTAAAATACTGAGCTATATTGTATGCTAAAAATAACTGGGTTGGAAAACATACAGAATCCTTCCAGATCGTTGATATCCTTCATCTGCGCTCAATTCAATCCACAGGTCCAGAGACTGAGATGGCCATTGCAAAATGTTAATTTTGTGGACAATTAACAATTTCTTTGTGGATTTTGTTGTGCCTGGGGTTATTGTCTTTTTGGAATATCCACTTGTGATCACATTTCAGCCTCCTGGCAGAGGCAACCAGATTTTGGGCTAAAATATCCTGGTACTGGGTAAAGTCCATGATGCCGTTGACCTTAACAAGGGCTCCAGGACCAGTGGAAACAAAATAGCCCCATAACATCAGAGATCCACAACCATATTTTAGAATCGGTATGAGGTTATTTTCTGCTTATGCATTCTCATTCCGACAACAAACCCACCGCGGATGTGTATCGCTAAAGAGCTCTATTTTCACAAATAAGTTGAGTATTTCAGAGCTTGCCCCGAAATACATGCAGCTTTTCACACATATAGTCCACATGGACAGTCAATCTCAAGGCATGGTCAACATGTACTCCCTGTTCACTGTGAATGACGACCGGACTACGGTCTACCACTAACCTGGGTTCTGTCACGGATCCCTTCGGAACGGTGTCATTACGCACACCTGGTCCCCATTTCCACTGATTGTAATTGTATAAATGTGGTTCACTAAGGTTCACCATTGGGCTGTTGCTTATTGTTCCATTGTCCGTTGGTCGCGTGAGGACCTGTGCTGTGTTTGATTTGGCTCTCGTGCTGCGTGTCGTGCGCTTGTGTTTTCGGGTCTCGTCCCGTGTATGTATTCCAGGTACACCTCGCTTTTTTGGGGGGGTTCAACCCTGTGTTTTGGGTCCGTGTTTGTTTGGTCTTCGTCCCCATGCCTTTACATGGCACGCTGTAATTTGGGTGAAAAAAAAACGATTACGCATTCCTACGCCTGTCTCCCGACCCTTTATACCAACGTGACAGCTTCAAAGATAACTTCTTGTGTTTTTGTGACATTCAGGACCAGAGAGTTCACGTTACATCATATACCCATTGATCCTTGATGAATATAACTCTTGAGCTTAGTATAACTGTCTGTCCCCATCATAACCCAAAATATATGATTGGTTTACTCAATTGATTGTTTGTAGGATCATGTTGGTCCCACTTTAAACAAACTACAAATTATAAAGACTTTTTATAGAGCATTCATAAAGTCTTCATAAACACATCAGAGATGCTTAAATCCTTCAAAGAAAACAATTGGATGACATTTGTTTCTGAATGGTCAGTAGCATCTATATGCTTTGTAAAGTGTTTATGAAGGATTCATTAATTAGTTTGTTTGACAGATTGCTTGCAAGAAAGTTTAATAGCCATGTACAGGGTTACAAATATAATTACAGGGTACAAGGCCTCCCAAGTGACGCAGTGGTCTAAGGCACTACAGCCTTGGGTTCGATCACAACCGGCCGTGACCGGGACTCCCATAGGACGGCACACAATTGGCCCAGCGTTGTCAGAGTTAGGGGAGGGTTTGGCATGGGGGGGCTTTACTTGGCTCACCTCGCTCTAGCGACTCCTTGTGGCGGGCTGGGCGCCTGGAGGCACACACACACACAACCCCCAAAATGTCTGTTAATGAAGGCATCATTAAGTAGTTTGTTTTTTGTAAACAAACAATGGAATAAAGATAGAAATAAAATAAATTTTTATGTCATGAATTCTTTAGTGGCTACATTTCTCCAGCACCATTCCTCAACGTGAAGGTGAACTATGTGGCAGGTCTGCCATTTGGCTGAAAAATTAATTAAGGATTGTGTCTACCTGTGTGTGTGTGCAAGTAGGTGTAGGTGCCTGTTTGTGTGCATGAGCGAGTTTGTGTTTGTGTGTGTGTAGGCAGAGAGGTCTTGCAGGTCAATATTTGTGATGAAAGCCCTGCTACTATGAGTCTCTTCAGCTGTCCATAATACAGTCCAGGGCCCGGTTTCCCAAAAGTATCTTAAGGCTAAGTTCATCGTTAGTGCCTTCGTAGGAGCATCGTTAAGTTTCCAAGTTGTTTCCTAAAAACATCGTTATAAAGTTGAGCTTAATAACGCTCATAGTCTTAACACCTGCCTCAGACCGTATGCTATAGGCCTATTTTGGTCAATCAAGTTATATTTTGATACTTGTAGACTACTGTCTCAATATATTTCATGATGTGTAGTGTAACATGTGCGCAATGATATGCGAAATTGGTGATTTTGTGCATTTTTATTTGTAGGCATTAGCATAAGCCACGTCAATATTTGCAGCCATAGATAGATATTACCATCTAGTAGCTGATCCATTGTCAGTATTGTGCAATAATTCTAAAGTTAAGGTAAGATTTGAATTGAGAAAGCTGACCTGAGAGCAGCACTGCCTTTCATTCGATCAGTATCGACACATGCGCTTTGCGACCGTTCTCTTTGCGTGGTGTTTGGGACACACATGTAGGAAAGATGCAAAACCTGATTTTAATGTCTATGGTTAAAACACTCATAAGTTGAATCGCTATCGGAAACTGACCTGAATTGGAAGGAGACTGGAGTTATTTGCCACCATCATAACCAGTGTTGCTTGTGTCATCCGTTGCTATATAGGGCCCTCTGCTGGCCAATAGAAGACTTGCATCAGTCTGCAGGCTGTATTTTTTAAAATGTTATTTAACCTTCATTTAACCAGACTGAGTTGTATCCAATCACAGGTGAGCGTACATATTAATTCACAAGGAGACCATCTAATAAAATACCAAAGTATAACTAATAGATCCAAATAATGGGAACAGAAACAAAATTATGTTCTGGTCAGTTTGTCTACAAACATGTCTACACACAAGTGCATCTGCATTCATTCACACAGAAACTATTCAGACAAACAGTCACAATAACTAGCAATTTACAACCCTCATGCAACCTTTACTGAAACTCTTATTCATAAATTGGCAATCACACCCATGCACATGGATGCACATACACACACACACTTTTTAACATTGCTCTTGTAATGAAAAGGCCTGAGTTAAACATATCACTGAATAAAAAAACGTCATTATGAAAATCTATTTTGTAATTGAGTCATTACCGTAACACAACCTATTTGAATTGTTTTGCTGTTATAATCGCTTTTGTATACATGTTATAATTTGTATTTTTTTATGAACACATATTTAGATAAAGAGCAAAAGTCACACTATCAAATTAAGGCAAAATAGTTTTTTCCCCCTAATATTTCCTAAATATTGGTCCATTACGGTAATGATGAGCAGGTTTTGGAGAAGAGACAGTATATTTAGTTAATGAGTGTTGCATAGTTTGCCAAAACTGTACTGATCTCTATCAGAGATTCAGTAACCCAACAAATCATCAAAGTGTGTAGTTTGTTAATACCAAATGACTTGCATAATACTAAAATCACTAATCTAAATGCAATTGACTAAAATACCACTTACTTCAGTGCCTTCAGAAAGTATTCATACCCCTTGACTCATTCCACATTTTGTTGTGTCACAGCCTGAATACATAATGTACAAAAAAGATCTTACCGATCTACCCCATAATGATAATGTGAAAACATGTTTTTAGAAATGTTTTCACTTTTATTGAAAATGAAATGCAGAAATATCTAATTTACATAAGTATTCACACCCTGAGTCAATTACATGTTAGAATCGCAATTACAGCTGTGAGTCTTTCTGGGTAAGGATTGTACAATAGTCACCATTGGCCTCATGGTGAAATCCCTGAGAGATTTTAGAAATGTTTGAAAATGTATTACAAACAAAACCCAGAAATACCTGATTTACATAAGTTTGGAAAGGCACACACTCTTTTTAAGGTCCCACAGTTGACAGTACATGTCAGAGCCAGAACCAAGCCATGAGGTCGAAGGAATTGTCCATAGAGCTCTGAGACAGCATTGTGTCGAGGCACAGATCTGGGGAAGGGTACCAAAAATTGTCTGCAGCATTGAAGGTCCCCAAGAACAGTGGCCTCCATCATTCTTAAATAGAAGAAGTTTGGAACCGCCAAGACTCTTCCTAGAGCTAGCCTCCCGGCCAAACTGAACAATCTGGGGAGAAAGGCCTTGGTCAGGGAGGTGACCAAGAACCCGATGGTCTCTCTGACAGAGTTCTAGAGTTCCTCTGTGGAGATGAGAGAACCTTCCAGAAGGGCAACCATCTCTGCAGCACTCCACCAATCAGGCCTTTATGGTAGAGCGACCAGACAGAAGCCACTCATCAGTAAAAGACACTTGACATCACACTTGGAGTTTGCCAAAAGGCACCTAAAGACTCTCAGACCATGAGAACGATTTTTCTGGTCTGATGAAACAAAAATGTAAACCTTTGGCCTGAGTGCCAAGCGTCACATCTGGAGGAAACCTGGCACCATCCCTTCCGGCGCTGACAGAGATGGCTGCCTCGCTTTGCATTCCTAGGAAACTATGCAGTATTTTGTTTTTTTACATGTTATATCTTACATTGGTACGCCAGGTGATCTTAGGTTTTATTACATACAGTTGGGAGGAACTTCTGGATATAAGAGCAACGTCAACTCACAATTACCAGAAACTCCCTAAATAATGGTATGCCAAGCTTTTAGCGTCATACCCAAGAGGACTCAAAGCTGTAATCGCTGCCAAAGGTCCTTCAACAAAGTACTGAGGAAAAGGTCTGAATACCTAAAGTTGAAGTCGGAAGTTTACATACACTTTGGTTGGAGTCATTAAACCCGTTTTTTAACCACTCCACAGATTTCTTGTTAACAAACCTATAGTTTTGACAAGTGGGTTAGGACATCTACTTTGTGCATGACAAGTAATTTTTCCAACAATTGTCTACAGACAGATTATTTCATGTATAATCCACTGTATCACAATTCCAGTGGGTCAGAAGTTTACATACACTAAGTTGACTGTGCCTTTAAACAGCTTTCGAAAATTCCAGAAAATTATGTCATGACTTTAGAAGCTTCTGACAGGCTAATTGACATAATTGGCCGTCAAACTCAGTGCCTCTTTGTTTGATGTCATGGGTAAATCAAAAGAAATAAGCGCTGCTCAGCAAGGAAGGAGCCACTGCTCCATAACCTCCATAAAAAAGCCAGACTGCGGTTTGCAACTGCACATGGGGACAAAGATCGTACTTTTTGGAGAAATGTCCTCTTGTCTGATGAAACAAAAATAGAACTGTTTGGCCATAATGACCATTGTTATTTTTGGAGGAGAAAGGGGAATGCTTGCAAGCTGAAGAACACCATCCCAACCGTGAAGCATGGGGGTGGCAGCATCATGTTGTGGGGGTGCTTTGCTGCAGGAGATACACTCTTCAGCAAAATCATTCGCAAGGAGATTACTGCAAAAATATTATTTGAAGATAATATTCCATCCTCGTGATGCCATCTATGTGGATTTATTGAAGCAACATGTCAAGACATCAGTCAGGAAGTTAAAACTTAGACTCAAATGGGTCTTCCAAATGGACGATGACCCCAAGCATACTTCCAAATTTGTGGCAAAATGGCCTAAGCCACTTTGTTACCCTATCACAAAGCCCTGATTTTATTTTACTTTTATTTAACTTGGCAAGTCAGATAAGAACAAATTCTTATTTTCAATGACGGCCTAAACCTGACACAGTTACACCAGCTCTGACAGGAGGAATGGGCCAAATATTCACCCTACTTATTGTGGGAAGCTTGTGGAAGGGTACCTGAAACATTTGACCCAAGTTAAACAACTTTAAGGCAATGCTACCAAATACTAATTGAGTGTATATGTAAACTTCTGACCTACTGGGAATGTGATGAAATAAATAAAAGCTGAAATAAATCATTCTCTTTTCTATTATTCTGACATTTCACATTGTCTTTGGGCTTTAAAAAAGCATTAAACATTTTCCAAACAAGCAGAGGCGTCACGAAAGTCAGAAATAGCGATAAAATAAATCACTTACCTTTGAAGATCTTCCTCTGTTTGCAATATCAAGGGTCCCAGCTACAGAACAAATGGTTGTTTTGTTCGATAAAGTCCTTCGTTATATCCCAAAAAGGTCTGTTTATTTGGTGTTCTTGATTCAGTCATCCACCGGTTTCCCTCGTTCAAAAATGCATACAAAGGAATCCCAAATGTTACCAATAAACTTCGTCCAAACAAGTCAAACAATGTTTCTAATCAATCCTCAGGTACCCTAACATGTATATTAACAATCAAATTTAAGACTGAGAATAGTACGTTCATTACCGGAGATCAATAATGAAGTGTGCGCCCTCAGCCATGCGCGCCACAATACTACAGCCAAAATGGGAGTCACCTGGAAAACTACAAATTCTCACTAATTTTTCAAAAAACAAGCCTGAAACTCTTTCGAAAAACTTTTGACATCTAGTGGAAGCCCTAGTAACTGCATTCTGAGAGGTATTCCTTTGATTTTCCCATAGACAGCCATTTCAATGAGTCGTGACCTCAGAATAAAACAATTCCGGATTGATTCTCCTCAGGTATTTGCCTGCCATATCAGTTCTGTTATACTCACAGATATTATTTTAACAGTTTTAGAAACGTGATAGTGTTTTCTATCCAATACTACCAATTATATGCATATCCTAGCCTCTGGGCCTGAGTAACAGACAGTTTACTTTGGGCACCTCAGCCATCCAAACTTCTGAATACTGCCTCCTATCCCTAAGTGGTGATTCTAACTGACCTAAGACAGGGAATGTTTACCCGGATTAAATCTTAGGAATTGTGAAAAACTGAGTTTAAATGTATAAGGTCTATGTAAACTTCCGACATCAACTGTATGCAAATGTGATAATTCAGTTTTTATGTTTAAACAACTAATATATAATTTTCACGATTTATGGACAAACTACAGACAAACTACAGCAACATCTTTTGGGTTGTATTCAAATAAGTTTTTCTAAAGTAAGATTTTATAAAATGCCCTGAGAATTTAATCCGGACGCATTTCTGTAATGAGAATATTCAGGCGAAAATGTAAAATGTATTTAAATTAAGACACTTTACCAAAAACAAAACATCTTAGTCTTCAGAATCTGCTCATTTTTGCAGATGCATGAAATTGTTAAATACATAGTTTTGCTACTGAACTTGCCCCCCCCCCCCACACACACACAAACATACTCGAAGACAAATCATAGGAATAAAAAGTTTAAAAAATACACTGACTACTTAAATACACTGACTATACACTGCATACTTACCCATCCACACCCTGATTACCTAATGAAGACATACTCTCTTTAATGTCCCCAGTGTCTCCGATGTCTTGCCTCTGTCATTGCTCACTGGGAATTTCCTCTCCCAGCACTTTCACCGCGTAAACACAGATATAAATAGTTCCCACCATGCAGTGACCCCAATTTACACTCTCAGAATAGACTTTCCATTTCTATTGCATGGCTTGCCGGGGCCAAGGGATCACATATCCACATCGTTAAACCGCTCGAATAACTCCTAATTGTGTTTGACGCATGGCGTCAATCACTGGAGAGGGAGGTGTGCAGCTGTCCCGCTTGACAAAGGTGAAAAGGTTGACTTTGGTGTCTCATTGCAGTGTTAGATAACCTGCTTGCAAAGCCAAGGCGTGTATGGACGCAAGCGTGTGTGTGTGTGCTGCAGGAGCCTGGAGAGAGTGGTGGTGGTGAGTTGGAGGGTGGGGATTTAGTGAGTTAGAGTTTTCATGTCAACAGGAGCAGGACCAGGACTGCCAGAGCTAAATACAGTGAGACAGACACACACCGAGTGGACAAGGACTGGTCAGCTTAACTAACTATTTACAAGTGACATGGCAACTGACTTATACAGGGGAAGAGGGGTTGTGTAAACAGGGGCATAGGAAAGAAAAAGCAGATTAAGGGGTACAGGGGGGCTCTGCATTTTATCGACTGTTTTTGGACGTCTCAGAAAGCGTTGGAGAGCCAGACATGACTCGTTCGCTTGGTAGCCTGTTCCGACGACTGTTGTCCAAAGACAGTAAGGGAGAGGAGGAAGATGAGGAGGAAGGAACAGCAAAACCAGACAGCGATGAGCAGGGTGAGTTCTCTTTACTCCAAGCCAGGGGTGTCAAACTCATACCATGGAGGACTGAGTGTCGGCGGGTTTTTGTTTTTTCCCCTTCAATTAAGACCTAGACAACTAGGTGAGGGAAGTTCCTTACTAATTAGTGACCTTAATTCATCAATCGAGTACAAGGGTCGAGCGAAAACCCACAGACACTCGGCCCTCCGTGGAATGAGTTTGACACGTGCTCCAAGCCCTTCGCATAGGTTAGCTGTTGCAAAAGCAGCAGCTACTCTTCCTGGGGTCCACACAAAAAATGAAACGTGACATAATACAGAACATTAATAGACAAGAGCATCTCAAGGACAGAACTACATAAAAAAAAAAAAACATTTTAAAGGCACAAGTAGCCTACATATCAATACATACACAAACTATCTAGGTCAAATAGGGGAGAGACGTTGTGCTGTGAGGTGATGCTATATCTGTTTAAACGAGGTTTGCTGTTCATTTGAGCAAAATGAGATGGAATGAAGTTCCATGCAATAATGGCTCTATCTAATACTGTATGCTTTCTTGAATTTGTTCTGGATTTGGGTCCTGTGAAAAGACCCCTGGTGGCATGTATGGCAGGGTAAGTGTGTGTGTGTCAGAGCTGTGTGTAAGTTGACTATGCCAACAATTCTGGATTTTCAACACATTCATTTCTCTTATAAAAAGAAGTGATGCAGCCAGTCTCTCAACTCTTAGCCAAAAGAGACTGGCATGCATAGTATTTGTATTTACATCAGCCCTCTGATTACAATGAAGAGCAAGATGTGCCACCCTGTTCTGGGCCAGCTGCAGCTTAACTAAACATGATTTGTTTAAGGCCAGTGACAGGTCATTGGTAAAAATAGAAAAGAGTAGAGGGCATAGGGAGTTGCCCTGCGGTACACCACACTTTACATGCTTGACATTAGAGAAGCTTCCATGAACGAAAACCCTTTAAGGTCTATTAGATACAGTGCCATCAGATAGTATTCAGACCCCTTGACTTTTCCCACATTTTGTTACAGCCTTGTTCTAAAATGAAATAAAACATTTTCCTCAGCAATCTACACACAATACCCCATAATGACGAAGCAAAAACATTTAAAAAAAATGTTTACTAGTTTATTGAAATTAAAAAACAAAAATACCTTATTTACATAAGTATTCAGACCCTTTGCTATGAGACTTGAAAATGACCTCTGGTGTATCCTGTTTCAATTGATCATCCTTGAGATGTTTCTACAACTTGACTGGAGACCACCTATGGTAAATTCAATTGATTGGACATGATTTGGAAAGGCACACTTTTCTATATATGTGATATTTCTGTTTTGTATTTTAATACACTTACAAACATTTCTAAACCTTGCTTTGTGATTTTGCGGTACTGTTGTACAGTAGATTTATGAGGGGAAAAAACAATTTAATATTTTTTATCATTCACACACAGAACTGATGTCCTCTCTCAATGACTTACAGATTGCTGTCATCTTGCCGTTCTCCGTTCTCCTGCAAACTGTTCTTCAGGTCCTGGACCGCTCTGGTCAGGTCGTCCATTCTTGTATTAGTTGAATCTACTAGTATTTTGAGAAAACACTTGAAGCTATTTTATTGTTGTCACAACTGCTTGTAGAATTATTCTTGATTTGTAAAAGAAATCCTTCACCTATGATAGAGAGACACCACTGTCCTCAACGGTACTCCCTCCGGCTTTGGTCTTTGTCATGATAGTTAGCAACGTAGGTTACGCTGTTATTCCTCGCAGTTCCAGACAGGGCAGGTCACAGGGATCTAGACAGCTACAAACCCAGGACAATCTGCGGTCCCAGTCACAATGGCTAACCGTGTCACGGGCTGCGTTCAAGCCCTCAAGAAAACTTCTCTAGCTTGATAGATAGCTAGCTAGGAGCTAGGGTAGCTGCTACGCCAAATAGCTCCTCGGACCCAGCCTTGGTCGGCAGGATCACTGGACAGAGAGTAGTAGTCCCAGCAACTGATGGCAACTGCGTCGCGGGATCCAAACTCAAAAGTTAGCTACAGTTGAAGTTGGAAGTTTACATACACTTAGGTTGGAGTCATTAAAACTAATTTTTCAACCAATCCACAAATGTCTTGTTAACAAACTATAGTTTTGGCAAGTTGGTTAGGACATCTACTTTGTGGGTGACACACAAGTAATTTTTCCATCAATTGTTTACAATCAGATTATTTAATTTATAATTCACTGTATCACAATTCCAGTGGGTCAGAAGTTTACATGCACTAAGTTGACTGTGCCTTTAAACAGCTTGGAAAATTCCAGAAAATGATGTCATGGCTTTAGAAGCGTATGATAGGCTAATTGACATCATTTGAGTCAATTGGAGGTGTACCTGTGGATGTATTTCAAGGCCTACCTTCAAACTCAATGCCTCTTTGATTGACATCATGGGAAAATCAAAAGAAATCAACCAAGACCTCAGAACAAAAATGGTAGACCTCCACAAGTCTGGTTCATCCTTGGGAGCAATTTCCAAACACCTGAAGGTACCACGTTCATCTGTAAAACAATAGTACGCAAGTATAAATACCATGGGACCACGCAGCTGTCATAGCACTCAGGAAGGAGACGTGTTCTGTCTCCTAGAGATGAACATACTTTGGTGCGAGAAGTGCAAATCAATCCCAGAACAACAGCAAAGGACCTTGTGACGATGCTGGAGGAAACAGGGACAAAGGTATCTATATCCACAGTAAAACGAGTCCTATATTAACATAACATGAAAGGCTGCTCAGCAAGGAAGAAGCCACTGCTCCAAAACCTCCATAAAAAGCAAGACTACAGTTTGCAACTGCACATGGGGACAAAGAATGTAATTTTTGGAGAAATGTCCTCTTGTCTGATGAAACAAAAATAGAACTGTTTGGCCATAACAACCATCGGTATGTTTGGAGGAAAAAGGGGGAGGCTTGCAAGCCGATGAACACCATTCCAACCATGAAGCACATTGGTGGCAGCATCCTCTTGTGGGGGTGCTTTGCTGCAGGAGGGACTGGGGCACATCACAAAATAGATGGCATCATGAGGGAGGCAAATTATGTGGATATATTGAAGCAACATCTCAAGACATCAGTCAAGAAGTTAAAGCTTGGTCGCAAATGGGTCATCCAACTGGACAATGACCCCAAGCATACTTCCAAAGTTGTAGCAAAATGGCTTAAGGACAACAAAGTCAAGTTATTGGAGTGGCCATCACAAAGCCCTGACCTCAATCCTGTAGAAAATTTGTGGGCAGAACTGAAAAATCGTGTGTGAGCAAAGAGGAATGGGCCAAAATTCAATCAACTTATTGTGGGAAGCTTTTGGAAGGCTACTCAAAATGTTTGCCCCAAGTTAAACAATTTTAAGGCAACGCTACCAAATACTAATTGAGTGTATGTAAACTTGTGACCCACTCGGAATGTGATGAAATAAAAGCTGAAATAAATGATTCTCTCTACTATTATTCTGACATTTCACATTCTTAAAATAAAGTGATGATCCTAATTGACCTAAGACAGGGCATTTGTACTATGATTAATGTCAGGAATGGTGAAAAACTGAGTTTAAATGTAGTTGGCTAAGGTGTATGTCAACTTCCGACTTCAACTGTAGGTTTAGACTGGGGACAAACAGATTACAAATATACTTGCACACAATAACGCACGCACCCAAACATGCACAAACACACGTACACATTATGTGTATTTCTCATACTTTTTATGAGAGTATTCTGTGAGTGGCAATAGTCTGCATGTCTGTTCACTGGTAGGCCTATGTGTTGGATCCATAAAAAGGGGGAGGCAGAAATGATTAGCCATATATGAAATCCAGGGGCGCCACTTTGGTTTTAGAAGTGGGGGGGGGGGTTCATTATTAAATATGTTTAAGTGTTTAATAAGACTGAACTAGATCAAAGGTAATTCAGTAATAAATATTGTTTTGCACCTTTAACCTATAGCCTAACAAATGAACATCTCTTGAAAAAATTCAAAGACTTTTGATTCTCTTTATTTAAAGGCATCCTCCATATCAAATTTCAGACCGACTGACCAGCCAGCCTGGGCTGGCACGCCTGACCCCCACCAGTCTAGTCAATAACTCCACCCAAGTTCCTTCCCCGTTCCCACCTTTAAAAAATGTTGATACCAAGGAAAAGGTTTGGAAACAAAAAAAACACATACAGTGGGGCTAAAAATTATTTAGTCACCACCAATTGTGCAAGTTCTCCCACTGAAAAAGATGATAGAGGCCTGTAATTTTCATCATAGGTACACTTCAACTATGACAGAGAAAATGAGAGAAAAAAATCCAGAAAATCAAACAGGATTTTTAATGAATTTCTTTGCAAATTATGGTGGAAAATAAGTATTTGGTCAATAACAAAAGTTTATCTCAATACTTTGTTATTTACCCTTTGTTGGCACTGAAAGAGGTCAAACGTTTTCTGTAAGTTTTCACAAGGTTTTCACACACTGTTGCTGGTATTTTGGCCCATTCCTCCATGTAGATCTCCTCTAGAGCAGTGATGTTTTGTGGCTGTTGCTGGGCAACACAGACTTTCAACTCCCTCCAAAGATTTTCTATGGGGTTGAGATCTGGAGACTGGCTAGGCCACTCCAGGACCTTGAAATGCTTCTTACGAAGCCACTCCTTCGTTGCCCGGGCGGTGTGTTTGGGATCATTGACATGCTGAAAGACCCAGCCACGTTTCATCTTCAATGCCCTTGCTGATGGAAGGAGGTTTTCACTCAATCTCACGATACATGGCCCCATTTATTCTTTCCTTTACACGGATCAGTCATCCTGGTCCCTTTGCAGAAAAACAGCCCCAAAGCATGATGTTTCCACCCCCATGCTTCACAGTAGGTTTGGTGTTCTTTGGATGCAACTCAGCATTCTTTGTCCTCCAAACACGACGAGTTGAGTTTTTACCAAAAAGTTATATTTTGGTTTCATCCGACCATATGACATTCTCCCAATCTTCTTCTGGATCATCAAAATGCTCTCTAGCAAACTTCAGACGGGCCTGGAGATGTACTGGCTTAAGCAGGGGTACATGTCTGGCACTGTAGGATTTGAGTCCCTGGCGGCGTAGTGTGTTACTGATGGTAGACTTTGTTACTTTGGTCCCAGCTCTCTGCAGGTCATTCACTAGGTCCCCCCGTGTGGTTCTGGGATTTTTGCTCACCGTTCTTGTGATCATTTTGACCCCACAGGGTGAGATCTTGCGTGGAGCCCCAGATCGAGGGAGATTATCAGTGGTCTTGTTTATCTTCCATTTCCTAATAATTACTCCCACAGTTGATTTCTTCAAACCAAGCTGCTTACCTATTGCAGATTCAGTCTTCCCAGCCTGGTGCAGGTCTACAATTTTGTTTCTGGTGTCCTTTGACAGCTCTTTGGTCTTGGCCATAGTGGAGTTTCGAATGTGACTGTTTGAGGTTGTGGACAGGTGTCTTTTATACTGATAACCAGTTCAAACAGGTGCCATTAATACAGGTAACGAGTGGAGGACAGAGGAGCTTCTTAAAGAGGTCTGTGAGAGCCAGAAATCTTGCTTGTTTGTAGGTGATCAAATACTTATTTTCCACCATAATTTGCAAATAAATTCATAAAAATTCCTACAATGTGATTTTCTGGATTTTTTTTCTCATTTAATCTGTCATAGTTGAAGTGTACCTATGATGACAATTACAGGCCTCTCTCATCTTGTTAAGTGGGAGAACTTGCACAATTGGTGGCTGACTAAATACTTTTTTGCCCCACTGTACATCTCAAATATACTGTACATTAACACACAGAAACAGCAAATCCTTCATGGAATTAATCTCCCAGGATTAGAGCTCTTTTTACTTGCACACGCAATATAGCTGGGTCGCCCTGTCCTGTTCCTAGGGGTCCACCGCCCTGCAGTGCCCCCAACCCACACACCCCACACAACTTTATAATCTTAGTGAAGCATTCATTATTGGTTTCAGGTGTGTTAGGCCAAGGCCAGAGTGACAACCCACAGAACGGCAGACCACCAGGACTGAGCAGCCCAGCAGCTAGGGATTGCCTAAATAGGTATCTCCCCTGACATGGGCATGTTTTCAATACAGACTCCTTTATTCAAACTGTATTCCATATAAGGCCTCCAGACCTTATGACAGTTGCCCAGTCTACCCTTAATCTTGTAATAAATCAAAGCTTTTATTACCAACCTTCAATTTAATGGCACTGCATTTCTTAGCCGTTATAAATGCTTGGTTACACAGTATCTTCAGATAACAGTCTCCAGTATCAACATTTCCAAGCAAACATGGGATAAGGGAGAATCTGTAGACATGCTGAGATAAAATAACATACTCTTTGAAAGAATTCCGCCAGCCTTCACAAGACCATAACATATGCAAATGTGTCCCCTTTTGTGTTATACACCTCTAGCAGAGGAATTACATTGTTGAGTGCATGTTATTCAGTTTCACTGGTGTATAGTACTTTCTATGGATGGTCTTAAATTCCTACAGTTTATGTCTGAGATGATATGAACATGACTGGAGATTCAAACATATGTATCCATTCATCATCACTTGCTTCTACCAGGTCTCCCTCATATTTTAGTTTTACATATTTGTGTCATCGGGAAAAGCCTCTGTCAACTCTTGATACAGTTTGGAAATCAACTATGGAGGTTTGTCAGACTGCCTTAAAATAGCATCTGACTTGTCAAGTGTTTGCTTGCACAGAGAGAATTAAGTGTTGTGTCTGCAAAAATTCACCTCTTCCCTGGCTGCCTGACCCTGCTGGGACCCCGTCACCATCTGATCCTCCTAACACGCGGCATGACAAAGAATTACCTTGGTGCACATTTATACATTATATTATCCAAGAATTGAATCAATTGTTCAGTAATTGAAATGACCATCATTCCCAGATCCCAGACTGTAGCTTTAAGCTGCTGTCCTGTAGCTACTGTAGGTCTACTCATCAATTCAAGATGGAACTTTATATCATTCACTGATATTGTTAATATACTGCAAAATTCCCCTGACCTCCATAGACTGGTCTTCCCTGGCTGTCTGACCCTGCTGGGACCCCTGTCACCATCTCGTCCTGCTAAGACATGATGAGCAGGGTTCCATTCCCGTGGGACGCCTGAAGGACCTGCGGGTTTGACAGAGATCATTGCAGCACAGTCTGCGGAAGGTCAGACAGATGACTTTGGGATTCAAATATTTTTGTTGTCCCACAGATAATTTGGAAACAGTCCTCTTTCTGTTTTGTATGGGTTAGCCTACCTATTGTATTAAAATGACATATTATTTTGCAATGACATTGTTCACACACTCAGAATTTGTTGCTTCAACTTCAGTAGCCTAGCTACCACTGCTAGATGGGCTTGAGAGTTCAAGTGTTCCTAGTATGTGTGGTCTCATTGAAATAGAGTAGGCTGCCTACATGGACGGAGAATCACTTGGCAGTTAACTTCAATATGATTAGACTGTAGTTTACAACAGTGTCTGTAAATAAATATTGATACTTATTAACGTGAGTCGGTTAATAATATTTGTCATAATAATATTTGTCTCTGCCTGCAAATCATTCTCGTAAAAGGTAGGCTATAACCTACAGGCCTATGCAAAACGTAGCAAGTGTCATTGTCATCATTCTTGTTGCTTCAAGTTCAGTAGCCATACCTGCATGATCAGGTCCGCGTGTGGTCTAAATTAAATAGAGTAGGCTATAGCCTATACATAGGCGGAGAAGCACGGGGCAGCTATCTTTCCAAGGAAATGTACTTCCTAAATAGGCCTATGATTAGGCTTTAGTTTAAATGATGTACCTCAAGAGAAAGTGCAAGTCTCTCCATTGCCTTCAAAGTCCCAAATATTGATCACCCATACTTCTCTGTCTGAAAATCTTCCCACTCCTAAAATGAAGTCTATAAAAAATACTTTAGCTCAAGAGAAAGTGCAAGTCTCTCCAACTCTGCTCTCTTCAAACTGGATCTAACATATTGGCTGATCTAGCCAAGTAACAAGCCTAATGTAAGGACCATGTGACAATGCAATTTCAGAATGTGGGGGGGGCCCTCCGTCCCCAGTGAAAGTTGCGCCCCTGATGAAATCCATATATAAGAGCCATACGAGATTATAAGGTGCATGTAATAGGCAGAGAGAAAGAACCGGAGGGTTGTACAGTGATGTGAAAAGCGTGGGGTGCGATGTCAATTTGGCATTAACGTCTGTCTTCTGTCTGCCTAATGTGTATGTGTGAGGCTGTGTTTGCTGCTCTTTGTGTGTTAGTGGGTGTGGGTGTCTGTGAGAGAGCTGATTGTTGCCTATTCTCCCGCTGTGTGTGTGTGTGCGTGTGTGAGTGCCTCCCTGCGTTCATGCGTTTGTGTATGTGTGTGTGTATCAACGGACCTTGACCATGAAGACTGTGATGTATTTATAGCAGGCAGTAGCAGTAGCAGCAGCAATATAGGTCTTTATTCTAACTAATTTCAACACTCAAGTCAGAGATTTCATCACCAAGTAGATCTAGTGTGTCCTGTATGATGTGTTGTTTGTGAATGGAGGAATCTATGGGCATTGATAAAGACATAAAACTATGTAAATATTGATGGCTATATTCTAGTGCTATGATGATACAAAATACATGTTTGAGGTTGTCATCATCCAGACATGAAAAAACAACAGGCTACTCTGTGTGGCACAATGTCTACAATAGGACCACAATGAAACTGTACGCAAATGTAATTAATACGTTTTGTACTATATCATATTTAGCACACAAGCATTGATTTCATACTTTTCAATATTATGCAATCATGAAATGACTCTGCAGTGGGAATGAAGATTGGTGTTTAGGTGCATTGACTGTACGTGTACGCAAGTACGTAAGAGAGCGTTGACGTCCCACCCTTTGATGTAAATTAATGTGATGGGGAGCCAGGGTTCCCGTGACAGCTGGATTCGCCTCTGTCCTCTGCATGCTACCGCCTCCTTTTGGTGAAATGATTACCTTGCATGGAACTGTGAGCACATTCATCTGTATAGACTTTAGTAGCCGATAATAGGCCTATATGGGGCAGGTTGATATTTATTGGGATGAGTCTTTTTGTCCTGGAGACAGAGATGAGCGATTTTACGCTAGATGTAAAGTCAAAATTGTGTATATCATAGAAATTCATGAAAACAAAAATGTGCTAAATTTAAGGTTAGGGTTAGCCAGTAGGGTTAGCAGTGGGGTTAGGGTTAGTTTAAGAATCAGATTTGATTAAAGGAGGTCCCTCTTAAGTTTGATTCTACTATCTACTATGTCTGCTTCACCAGATATCATGGTCTTATGATCTTCTCATGATATCATCTTGTTTAGCTTTTCCAACGATTCACCCGACTTGACTATAACCCCAAGGCCACATTGCAGGCTACCTTTCAATGTAAAAAAACCTCAACATTCCTGGAAACAATTTATCTAATATTTGGCATACTTAATGTTGCCTATAGTATAGAAAAATCTAAATGGGATTTCATATTCAATGCATTACTTGGGCAGTGAAATATAATATCACTACTAGGCTAGTTGTTTTTTTAGACTGGAAGACACACACACCTAGGCAGTGGACTCATCGTGCTACACACAATGCCCCATAATGACAAAGCGACCCTTTGCTACGGGACTCGAAATTGAGATCAGGTACATCCTGTTTCCATTGATCATCCTTGAGATGTTTCTACAACTTTATTGGAGTCCACCTGTGGTAAATTCAATTAATTGGACATGATTTGGAAAGGCACACACCTGTCTATATAAGGTCCCAAAGTTGACATTGCATATCAGTGCCAAAACCAAGCCATGAGGTCGATGGAATTATTCGTAGAGCTCCGAGACAGGATTGTGTCGAGGTACAGATCTGGGGAAAAAGTACCAAAAATGTTCTGCAGTGGCCTCCATTCTGGAACCACCAAAACTCTTCCTAGGCCTGGTCGCCTGGCCAAACTAAGCAATCGGGTGACCATGAACCCGATGGTCACTCTGACAGAGCTCCAGACATCCTCTGTGGAGATGGAAGAACCTTCCAGAAGGACAACCATCTTTGCAGCACTCCACCAATCAGGCTTTTATGGTAGAGTTGCCAGACGGAAGCCACTCCTTAGTAAAAGGTACATGACACCCCGCTTGGAGTTTGCCAAAAGACACCTAAAGTACTCTCAGATCATGAGAAACCAGATTCTCTGGTCGGATGAAACCAAGATTGAACTCCAAGCGTCAGGTAAAGCATGGTGGTGGCAGCATCATGCGGCAGAGACTGATGGACTAGTCGAGGGAAAGATGAACAGAGCAAAGTACAGAGAGATCCCTGATGAAAACCTGCTCCAGAGCGCTTAGGACTTCAGACTGGGGCGAAGGTTCACCTTCCAACAGGACAACGACCCTAAGCACAAGACAATGCAGGATTGGCTTCGGGACACGTTTCTGAACGTCCTAGAGTGGCCTAGCCAGAGCCCGGACTTGAACCCGATTGAACATCTCTGGAAAGACCTGAAAATAGATGTGCAGTGACGCTCCCCATCCAACCTGACAAAGCTTGATAGGATCTGCAGAGAATAATGGGAGAAACTCCCCAAATACAGGTGTGCCAAGCTTGTAGCGTCATACCCAAGAAGACTTTAGGCTGTAATCGCTGCCAAAGGTGCTTCAACAAAGTACTGAGTAAAGGGTCTGAATACTTATGTAAATGTGATATTTCAGTTTTTAATTTTGAATAAGTTTGCAAACATTTCTAAAAACCTGTTTTTTCTTTGTCATTATGGGGTATTGTGTGTGGATTTATGAAGGAAAAAAACTATTTAATACATTTTAGAATAAGGCTGTAACATGACAAAATGTGGAAAAAGTCAAGGGGTCTGAATACTTTCCGAATGCACTATTATCAAGAGTTTTCGCCTCCGCCCCTCTGGAAACCTCTGTCTCAAAGCTACGGATCACGTTCAGCGTATGTGTTATTTTACACACGTTTCTCTCTTCAAATCAAATCAAATCAAATGTATTTATATAGCCTTTCGTACATCAGCTGATATCTCAAAGTGCTGTACAGAAACCCAGCCTAAAACCCCAAACAGCAATGCAGGTTTAGAAGCACGGTGGCTAGGAGAAACTCCCTAGAAAGGCCAAAACCTAGGAAGAAACCTAGAGAGGAACCAGGCTATGTGGGGTGGCCAGTCCTCTTCTGGCTGTGCCGGGTGGAGATTATAACAGAACATGGCCAAGATGTTCAAATGTTCATAAATGACCAGCATGGTCGAATAATAATAAGGCAGAACAGTTGAAACTGGAGCAGCAGCACGGCCAGGTGGACTGGAGACAGCAAGGAGTCATCATGTCAGGTAGTCCTGGGGCATGGTCCTAGGGCTCAGGTCCTCCAAGAGAGAGAAAGAAAGAGAGAAGGAGAGAACGCACACTTAGATTCACACAGGACACCTGAATAGGACAGGAGAAGTACTCCAGATATAACAAACTGACCCTAGCCCCCCGACACATAAACTACTGCAGCATAAATACTGGAGGCTGAGACAGGAGGGGTTAGGAGACACTGTGGCCCCATCCGAGGACACCCCCGGACAGGGCCAAACAGGAAGGATAAAACGCCACCCACTTTGCCAAAGCACAGCCCCCACACCACTAGAGGGATATCTTCAACCACCAACTTACCATCCTGAGAAAAGGCTGAGTATAGCCCACAAAGATCTCCGCCATGGCACAACCCAAAGGGGGGCTCCAACCCAGACAGGATGACCACATCTTTACTCACCTTCTTCTGAAACATGATTATGTAGCCTATGTCTCTGCCTCGTAATTTTGAACAGCTGAAATAAAAACCTTCAGTGATTTGAATGAACAAACATTCAAGGCCATTATGAAGGCTACAACCTTCTCTGTCTGTTGTAACAGATAGTGCAGTTATATATGCAGGACACAGCCCTACATACTGCATTGGATCAAAAACAATCTGCGTTCTGTGTGATGATGTAGGCTAATCTTTGTAGTTGCTGCCATATCATAGTCACTAGCCAGAGTTGCTGAAAAAGAACACTACCACTCTGACTTCATGTCTGGCTCCTGATTAGCCAATGTCTGCAATGATTTTTTTTTTAAATAACATGAAATCGCTAATTAGACTGTGCATCTGTCTCTTGCTTGTGTTTGATACAGTTGAAGATGGAAGAATACATACACTTAGGTTGGAGTCATTAAAAGTTTTTCCTAGCCACCGTGCTTCTACACCTGCATTGCTTGCTGTTTGGGGTTTTAGGCTGGGTTTCTGTACAGCACTTTGAGATATCAGCTGATGTACGAAGGGCTATATGAATACATTTGATTTGAAAATTTGATTAAAACTCATTTTTCAACCATTCCACAGATTTCTTGTTAACAAACTATAGTTTTGGCAAGTTGGTTAGGAGATCTACTTTGTGCATGACACAAGTCATTTTTCCAACAATTGTTTACAGATTATTTAATTTATAATTCACTGTATCACAATTCCAGTGGGTCAAGAAGTTTACATACACTAAGTTGACTGTACCTTTAAACAGCTTTCGAAAATCCCAGAAAATTATGTCATGGCTTTAGAAGCTTCTGATAGGCTAATTGACATCATTTGAGTCAATTGGAGGTGTACCTGTGGATGTATTTCGAGGCCTACCTTCAAACTCAGTGCCTCTTTGCTTGACATCATGGGAAAATCAAAAGAAATCAGACAAGACCTCAGAAGAACAATTGTAGACCTCCACAAGTCTGGTTCATCCTTGGGAGCAATTTTCAAATGCCTGAAGGTACCACGTTCATTTGTACAAACAATAGTACGCAAGTATAAACACCATGGGACCATGCAGCCATCATACCGCTCAGGAAGGAGATGCGTTCTGTCTCCTGGAGATGAACATACTTTGGTGCGAGAAGTGCAAATCAATCCCAGAACAACAGCAAAGGACATTGTGAAGATGCTGGAGGAAACAGGTACAAATTTATCTATATCCACAGTCAAACGAGTCCTATATCGACATAACCTGAAAGGCCGCTCAGCAAGGAAGAAGCCACTGCTCCAAAACCGCCATAATAAACCAGACTACCGTTTGCAACTGCACATGGGGACAAAGATCGTACTTTTTGGAGAATTGTCCTCTGGTCTGATGAAACAAAAATAGAACTGTTTGGCCATAATGACCATTGTTATGATTGGAGAAAAAAGGGGGAGGCTTGCAAGCCGAAGACCACCATCCCAACTGGGAAGAATGGGGGTGGCAGCATCATGTTGTGGGGGTGTTTTGCTGCAGGAGGGACTGGTGCACTTCACAAAATAGATGGCATCATGAGGGAGGAAAATTATATGGATATATTGAAGCAACATCTCAAGACATCAGTCAGGAAGTTAAAGCTTGGTCACAAATGGGTCTTCCAACTTGACAATTACCCTAAGCATACTTCCAAAGTTGTGGCAAAAATGGCTTAAAGACAACAAAGTCAAGGTATTGGAGTGGCCATCACAAAGCACCGACCTCAATCCTATAGAAAATGTGTGGGCAGAACTGAAAAAGCATGTGTGAGCAAGGAGGCCTACAAACCTGACTCAGTTACACCAGCTCTGTCAAGAGGAATGGGCCAAAATTCACCCAACATATTGTGGGAAGCTTGTGGAAGTCTATCCAAAACATTTGACCCAAGTTGAACAATTTAAAGGCAATGCTACCAAATACTAATTGAGTGTATGTAAACTTCTGACTAACTGGGAATGTGATGAAAGAAATAAAAGCTGAAATAAATCATTCTCTCTACTATTATTCTGACATTTGACATTCTTAAAATAAAGTGGTGATCCTAATTGACCAAAGACAGGGCATTTTTACTAGGATTAAATGTCAGGAATTGTGAAAAACTGAGTTTAAATGTATTTGGCTAAGCTGTATGCCAACTGTATGCTGCCTAGATAGCTGCATGCCCCAATGCAAAACTCTCCACTTTTTTGTATTTGAGTTTTGTATTGGGGCAAAATACTATCCGTGAGTTTGTATGCACATGTTGATCATGTCTCTTGTGAACAACATGTAAATACCTGCATGTTGCCGAACTAACTTACTGAAAAAATAACATTAAATTGAGCTTGTGCTAAATAGCGTACTGAGACATGGAATTCAATAGTTCAAACATATACAACATAAAGTTTGTAGGCTACAACAGACAAAGGCGTTCGTTGGGGAAACGAAAGTGGAGTATTGCGCAGCAGCGAACAGTGCCGCATCTAAGATAAATAAATACCGCACATGCGCAGAAAACTCCTTATCTTAAACTGTAACAAATCAACATTTCCAGAAAATCTGGAACAGCAGCCACTCATATAGTCGATAGCTTCTCTTTCTCACTCTGATATGCCCTGGTATCCCTCACGCCCCACTGTAGCCTACCACCAAGGATGAACAAGGCGCATTACCTCATCCACGGCGATGCTGTCACTCTACCCTGCGGTTTAACTTTAGCGAGCGCGCTTGAACCAAGGGACACCTCGTTTTACATCTGCTAATAAAACCGAGAAGAGGCATAGACTATGGGAAATTATTCTGAAGTCCTTGTGGCATAGTTTGATATTCATGGAGCCATGGGCGTTTTTGTTGGAATTCTCATCAATGACAAATATATCAGGATGTGTCGGTGTAATGTATCGCTTCGCTTTGTCGAGGCTTTTCTGTGGTTTTCGATCTGCTGAGGGAAGCCAGGGATCTGGATCGCACGGTGATCAACCTGAGGTGGCTGTACTTAAATAACCTCCACCGTAATAGTGTCAGATTGCGTGAATTGACGAAGAAACACTACAACCCAAATCAATGAAGATTCCGAGGCTTTTCCTGAAGAAAGGTGTGCATATGCTGCAGTGTCTCTGTGGGAAGCGATCGAAGTCGACTACAACCACGAGCGGTGAGACATCTTGCATGCTTCTTTCTTTCAGTGCGAGGTCTGTTCTCTAGTGGCGCGGGGGGATTAGCCTCTGCAGCGGTGTGCTTTCAGCAGTCTCCGTTTCTCAATGGGAGAAACAGTGAGAGCCATACATTTGAAAACAAAACAATTCGGCATTATTGTAGATGCATTAACTTTGAGACAAAATGCCTCCAATATTTTTGATTAAATTACTGCGAACAGAGACGTATAAAAGTCCCTATATTCAAACCAGTGGAGTCGCTTAAGTGGGCCACTGAGAGGCAGTCATTTCATACTGAGTGAGCATCTACACTATCCATGACACTTATATGATAAGCTTTCATCATCTTCTATTTTGTGTGTAAGTCGTGGTGATTTATCAGAAGACGTGTTTGTGTGTTTGAGTATGTATGTCTGTGTGATGCAGTGTGTAGATACATTAATGGGTGTATGTTGGCCTAGACTGTCAAGTGCAAAGTTTCAGAAGTAGCAATACGTGTCTTATGTGTATGATAGATTGCTCATAACAGTGAACGAAAGTAATTTTATTCTGCAGCGCTGGTATCCCAACCAGCGAAAATGTCAAAACAAAATCTGAAATGCTCTGCCGGTGAGTTTTGCGCCCCAAGACTGATTCAGCACAATGGACAGCACAGAACCTTAACCACTGATTTTTATCCGCAAACCAGCAACATAAAAGTAGACCACTACACTCGATTTACCAAAGTTAACGACAGCACTGTACGGCTACTACTAACTATTCACAATATTTTTCAAAAATGAATCAACCGAATGCCTCCCCAAGACTGTGTTCATAGTGTGGTGGCTATGTATCTTTGTGAAAGTGTTTGGGCTTGCCTCTGAAATTGTATTTGTGGAGTTGCGCTGTGCTTGCAGTTCTCTGGGGCAGGATGCCATGCCTCTCTCAGGAATTGTATGTGGCCCTGGCCTTCACCATGCAGAGGACAGTAGAAGGGCTGCAGAGGCTTCAGCACTGGGGCAGATGCACATACAGGGTGAAAAAATGAATCTCATTTGACTAATAAAAGCAGGGAATTTTCCACATGGTGATCGACTGAGTTGTCTTTGTCCACAAGAGCTAATGAATCGAACTTCGTTCTGGGTTTGAATAGTATCTTTGAGCATTTGCTTGAGAGTGTCAGAGGGGTGGGGTTTGGACTTTGAGGACTATTCCATTGGCCCCATTGTTCCAGGCAAGCTCAATCAAGCACAGCTAAAGTATTTGAGGGATTTCAAAAACTATACTGAACAAAAATATCAATGCAACATGCAACAATTTCCTGAGTTACAGTTCATATAAGGAAATCAGTCAATTTAAATAAATTCATTAGGCCCTAATCTATGGATTTCACATGACTGGGCAGGGGCGTAGCCATGGGTGGGCATATTGTAGGTCCACCCATTGGGGAGCCATATCCACCCACTGGGGAGCCAGGCCCAGACAATCAGTATGAGTTTTTCCTCACAAAAGGGCATTATTAAACAGAAATACTCCTCAGTTTCATCAGCATTCTGGGTGGCTGGTCCCAGACGATCCCGCGGGTGAAGAAGCTAGATGTGGAGGTCCTGGGCTGGTGTGGTTTACACGTGGTCTGCGGTTATGAGGCCGGTTGGACATACTGCCAAATTCTACAAAATGACTTTGGAGGCAGCTTATGGTAGAGAAATTAACATAAAATTCCCTGTCAACAGCTCTGGTGGACATTCCTGCAGTCAGCATGCCAGTTGTACACTCCCTTAACTTGAGACATCTGTGGCATTGTGTTGTGTGACAAAACAGCACAATTTAGATTGGCCTTTTATTATCGCCAGCACAAAGTGCACCTGTGTAATGATCATGCTGTTTAATCAGCTTCTTGATATGCCACATCTATCTTGGCAAAGGAAAAATGCTCTCCAACACAGGGACATAAACAAATTTGTGCACAACATTTGAGAGAAATAAGCTTTTTGTGGGTATTGAAAATGTCTGGGATCTTTTATTTCAGTTCATGAAACATGGGACCAACACTTTACATGCTGTGTTTATATTTTTGTTCAGTATACTTAAACCCAGGTATGAGTAAAATACTGGTCTAGTGAGTTAAAGAGAATATTTGAGCCGAACAGTTAGCAAGGGTATATCGTCATCTTCAGTGAGCCAGACACCGAGGCCCCGTTTGAATACTTTTAAGAATGCATCCTTTGTAATCTAAACTGATATGACTAGATACAGTGCATTCGGAAAGTTTTCAGACCTCTTTTTCCACATTTTGTTACGTTACAGCCTTATTCTAAAATAAAATAAAAATCCTCATCAATCTACACACAATACCCCATAATGACGAAGTGAAAACAGCTTTTTAGATATTTTTGCATATGTATTCAAAATAAAAAACAGTTTTCAGACTATTTGCTATGAGACTCAAAATTGAGTTCAGGTGCACCCTGTTTACATGGATCATTCTTGAGCTGTTTCTACAACTTGATTGGAGTCTACCTGTGGTAAATTAATTTGATTGTGTCATGTTTGTCATTTATTGTCATGTCTTGTCCCTGTGCTCCCCATGCTATTCGTTTCCCTCTGCTGGTCTTGTTTGGTTCTTTCCCTCCTTCTATCCCTCTCTCTCCCCCTCCCTCTCTCACTCTCTCGCTCTCTCTTCTCTCTGTCGTTCCGTTCCTGCTCCCAGCTGTTCCTATTCCCCTAATCATCATTTAGTCTTCCCACACCTGTTCCCGATCCTTTCCCCTGATTAGAGTCCCTATTTATTCCTTTGTGATCCGTTCCTGTCCCGTCGGTTCCTTGTATTGTATTCACCATGCTGTGATTGCGTTTCGCCCTGTCCTGTCGTGTTTTTGCCGTGATTGTGTATCACCCTGTCCTGTCGTGTTTTGTGCCTTCATCAGATGCTGCGTGTGAGCAGGTGTCTCAGTCGACTACGGCCTGCGCCTACCCGAAGCGACCTGCAGTCTGTGGCCGCTTCTCCTGTTGTTTCCCCTCTACAAGTCTAGAGGATTTCTGTTATTCCGTTTTGGACTTTAATAAACTCTGTTTCTGTTAAGTCGCTTTTGGGTCCTCTTTCACCTGCATGACAGAAGGAACCGACCAAGGAATGGACCCAGCGACTTCAGACGCTCGTTACACTGCCGTCGAGATCCAAGGAGCCATGCTCGGCAGACACGAGCAGGAATTGTCTGCTGCTCGCCATGCCGTGGAAAACCTGGCTGCTCAGGTTTCCGACCTCTCTGGACAGTTCCAGAGTCTACGTCTCGTGCCACCTGTTACTTCCTGGCCTGCCGAGCCTCCAGAACCTAGGGTTAATAACCCACCTTGCTACTCCGGGCAGCCCACTGAGTGCCGCTCCTTTCTCACGCAGTGTGAGATTGTGTTCTCTCTCCAACCCAACACATACTCTAGAGAGAGAGCTCGGGTTGCTTACGTCATTTCACTCCTTACTGGCCGGGCTCGAGAATGGGGCACAGCTATCTGGGAGGCAAGGGCTGATTGCTCTAACGAATTCCAGAACTTTAAAGAGGAGATGATTCGGGTTTTTGACCGTTCAGTTTTTGGTGGGGAGGCTTCTAGGGCCCTGGCTTCCTTATGCCAAGGTGAACGGTCCATAACGGATTATTCCATTGAGTTTCGCACTCTTGCTGCCTCTAGTGAGTGGAACGAGCCGGCGCTGCTCGCTCGTTTTCTGGAGGGACTCCACGCAGTGGTTAAGGATGAGATTCTCTCCCGGGAGGTTCCTTCAGATGTGGACTCTTTGATTGCTCTCGCCATCCGCATAGAACGACGGGTAGATCTTCGTCACCGGGCTCGTGGAGGAGAGCTCGCATCAACGGTGTTTCCCTGCTCCGCATCGCAACCATCTCCCTCCTCTGGCTTTGAGACTGAGCCCATGCAGCTGGGAGGGATTCGCATCTCGAATAAGGAGAGGGAACGGAGGATCACCAACCGCCTGTGCCTCTATTGCGGAGTTGCTGGACATTTTGTTAATTCATGTCCAGTAAGAGGCCAGAGCCCATCAGTAAGCGGAGGGCTACTGGTGAGCGCTACTACTCAGGTCCCTTCATCTAGATCTTGTACTACTATGTCGGTCCATCTACGCTGGACCGGTTCGGGTGCTACATGCAGTGCTTTGATTGACTCTGGGGCTGAGGGTTGTTTCATGGACGAAGCATGGGCTCGGAAACATAACATTCCTTTCAGACCGTTAGACAGGCCTACGCCCATGTTTGCCTTAGATGGTAGTCATCTTCCCAGTATCAAATTTGAGACACTACCTTTAACTCTCACAGTATCTGGTAACCACAGTGAGACTATTTCTTTTTGATTTTCCGTTCACCGTTTACACCTGTTGTTTTGGGTCATCCCTGGCTTGTATGTCATAATCCTTCTATTAATTGGTCTAGTAATTCTATCCTATCCTGGAACGTTTCTTGTCATGTGAAGTGTTTAATGTCTGCCATCCCTCCCATTTCTTCTGTCCCTACTTCTCAGGAGGAACCTGGCGATTTGACAGGAGTGCCGGAGGAATATCATGATCTGCGCACGGTCTTCAGTCGGTCCCGAGCCAACTCCCTTCCTCCTCACCGGTCGTATGATTGTAGTATTGATCTCCTTCCGGGGACCACTCCTCCTCGAGGTAGACTATACTCTCTGTCGGCTCCCGAACGTAAGGCTCTCGAGGATTATTTGTCTGTGTCTCTTGACGCCGGTACCATAGTGCCTTCTTCTTCTCCGGCCGGGGCGGGGTTCTTTTTGTTAAAAAGAAGGACGGTACTCTGCGCCCCTGCCTGGATTATCGAGGGCTGAATGACATAACGGTTAAGAATCGTTATCCGCTTCCCCTTATGTCATCAGCCTTCGAGATTCTGCAGGGAGCCAGGTGCTTTACTAAGTTGGACCTTCGTAACGCTTACCATCTCGTGCGCATCAGAGAGGGGGACGAGTGGAAAACGGCGTTTAACACTCCGTTAGGGCATTTTGAGTACCGGGTTCTGCCGTTCGGTCTCGCCAATGCGCCAGCTGTTTTTCAGGCATTAGTTAATGATGTTCTGAGAGACATGCTGAACATTTTTGTTTTTGTCTATCTTGACGATATCCTGATTTTTTCTCCGTCACTCGAGATTCATGTTCAGCACGTTCGACGTGTTCTACAGCGCCTTTTAGAGAATTGTCTCTACGTAAAGGCTGAGAAGTGCTCTTTTCATGTCTCCTCCGTTACTTTTCTCGGTTCCGTTATTTCCGCTGAAGGCATTCAGATGGATTCCGCTAAGGTCCAAGCTGTCAGTGATTGGCCCGTTCCAAGGTCACGTGTCGAGTTGCAGCGCTTTTTAGGTTTCGCTAATTTCTATCGGCGTTTCATTCGTAATTTCGGTCAAGTTGCTGCCCCTCTCACAGCTCTTACTTCTGTCAAGACGTGTTTTAAGTGGTCCGGTTCCGCCCAGGGAGCTTTTGATCTTCTAAAAGAACGTTTTACGTCCGCTCCTATCCTCGTTACTCCTGACGTCACTAGACAATTCATTGTCGAGGTTGACGCTTCAGAGGTAGGCGTGGGAGCCATCCTATCCCAGCGCTTCCAGTCTGACGATAAGGTTCATCCTTGCGCTTATTTTTCTCATCGCCTGTCGCCATCTGAGCGCAACTATGATGTGGGTAACCGTGAACTGCTCGCCATCCGCTTAGCCCTAGGCGAATGGCGACAGTGGTTGGAGGGGGCGACCGTTCCTTTTGTCGTTTGGACAGACCATAAGAACCTTGAGTACATCCGTTCTGCCAAACGACTTAATGCCCGTCAAGCTCGTTGGGCGTTGTTTTTCGCTCGTTTCGAGTTTGTGATTTCTTACCGTCCGGGTAGCAAGAACACCAAGCCTGATGCCTTATCCCGTCTGTTTAGTTCTTCTGTGGCTTCTACTGATCCCGAGGGGATTCTTCCTTATGGGCGTGTTGTCGGGTTAACAGTCTGGGGAATTGAAAGACAGGTTAAGCAAGCACTCACGCACACTGCGTCGCCGCGCGCTTGTCCTAGTAACCTCCTTTTCGTTCCTGTTTCCACTCGTCTGGCTGTTCTTCAGTGGGCTCACTCTGCCAAGTTAGCTGGTCATCCCGGTGTTCGAGGCACTCTTGCGTCTATTCGCCAGCGCTTTTGGTGGCCGACTCAGGAGCGTGACACGCGCCGTTTCGTGGCTGCTTGTTCGGACTGCGCGCAGACTAAGTCGGGTAACTCTCCTCCTGCCGGTCGTCTCAGACCGCTCCCCATTCCTTCTCGACCATGGTCTCACATTGCCTTAGACTTCATTACCGGTCTGCCTTTGTCTGCGGGGAAGACTGTGATTCTGACGGTTGTCGATAGGTTCTCTAAGGCGGCACATTTCATTCCCCTCGCTAAACTTCCTTCCGCTAAGGAGACAGCACAAATCATTATTGAGAATGTATTCAGAATTCATGGCCTCCCGTTAGACGCCGTTTCAGACAGAGGCCCGCAATTCACGTCACAGTTTTGGAGGGAGTTCTGTCGTTTGATTGGTGCGTCCGTCAGTCTCTCTTCCGGGTTTCATCCCCAGTCTAACGGTCAAGCAGAGAGGGCCAATCAGACGATTGGTCGCATACTACGCAGCCTTTCTTTCAGAAACCCTGCGTCTTGGGCAGAACAGCTCCCCTGGGCAGAATACGCTCACAATTCGCTTCCTTCGTCTGCTACCGGGTTATCTCCGTTTCAGAGTAGTCTGGGTTACCAGCCTCCTCTGTTCTCATCCCAGCTTGCCGAGTCCAGCGTTCCCTCCGCTCAAGCGTTTGTCCAACGTTGTGAGCGCACCTGGAGGAGGGTGAGGTCTGCACTTTGCCGTTACAGGGCACAGACGGTGAGAGCCGCCAATAAACGCAGGATTAAGAGTCCAAGGTATTGTTGCGGCCAGAGAGTGTGGCTTTCCACTCGCAACCTTCCTCTTACGACAGCTTCTCGTAAGTTGACTCCGCGGTTCATTGGTCCGTTCCGTGTCTCCCAGGTCGTCAATCCTGTCGCTGTACGACTGCTTCTTCCGCGACATCTTCGTCGCGTCCATCCTGTCTTCCATGTCTCCTGTGTTAAGCCCTTTCTTCGCACCCCCGTTCGTCTTCCCTCCCCCCTCCGTCCTTGTCGAGAGCGCACCTATTTACAAGGTACATAAGATTATGGACATGCGTTCTCGGGACGGGGTCACCAATACCTAGTGGATTGGGAGGGTTACGGTCCTGAGGAGAGGAGTTGGGTTCCGTCTCGGGACGTGCTGGACCGTTCGCTCATCGATGATTTCCTCCGTTGCCGCCAGGATTCCTCCTCGAGTGCGCCAGGAGGCGCTCGGTGAGTGGGGGGTACTGTCATGTTTGTCATTTATTGTCATGTCTTGTCCCTGTGCTCCCCATGCTATTCGTTTCCCTCTGCTGGTCTTGTTTGGTTCTTTCCCTCCTTCTATCCCTCTCTCTCCCCCTCCCTCTCTCACTCTCTCGCTCTCTTCTCTCTGTCGTTCCGTTCCTGCTCCCAGCTGTTCCTATTCCCCTAATCATCATTTAGTCTTCCCACACCTGTTCCCGATCCTTTCCCCTGATTAGAGTCCCTATTTATTCCTTTGTGATCCGTTCCTGTCCCGTCGGTTCCTTGTATTGTATTCACCATGCTGTGATTGCGTTTCGCCCTGTCCTGTCGTGTTTTTGCCGTGATTGTGTATCACCCTGTCCTGTCGTGTTTTGTGCCTTCATCAGATGCTGCGTGTGAGCAGGTGTCTCAGTCGACTACGGCCTGCGCCTACCCGAAGCGACCTGCAGTCTGTGGCCGCTTCTCCTGTTGTTTCCCCTCTACAAGTCTAGAGGATTTCTGTTATTCCGTTTTGGACTTTAATAAACTCTGTTTCTGTTAAGTCGCTTTTGGGTCCTCTTTCACCTGCATGACAGATTGGGCCTGATTTGGAAAGGCACACACCTGTTTATATAAGGTCCCACAGTTGAAAGTGCATGTCAGAGCAATAACCAAGCCATGAGGTCGAAGGAATTGTCCGCAGTGCTCCAAGACAGGATTGTGTCGGCACAGATCTGGGGAAGGGTACCAAAACATTTCTCCAGCATTGAAGTTCCTCCATCATTCTGAAATGGAAGAAGTTTGGAACCATCAAGACTCTAAGCCACTCCTCAGTAAAAGGCACATGACAGCCAGCTTGGAGTTTGCCAAAAGGCACCTAAAGGACTCTCAGACCATGAGAAACAAGATTCTCTGGTCCGATGAAACCCAGATGAAACTTTTTGGCCTGAATGCCAAGAGGTACGTCTGAAGGAAACCTGGTACAAACCCTACGGTGAAGCATGGTGGTGGCAGCATCATGCTGTGGGGATGTTTTTCAGCAGCAGGGACTGGGAGACTAGTCTTGATTGAGGGAAAGATGAACGGAGCAAAGTACATAGAGATCCTGAATGAAAACCAGCTCCAGAGTGCTCAGGACCTCAGACTGGGGTGAAGGTTTACCTTCCAACAGGACTAACGGCCCTTGGCACACAGCCAAGACAACACAGGGGTGGCTTCGGGACAAGTTTCTGAATGTCCTTGTGTGGCCCAGCTTTGTCTTCATGGGGTGTTGTGTGTAGATTGATTAGGGGGAAAACTCTTTAATACATTTTAGAATAAAGCTGTAACTTAACAAAATCTGGAAAAAGTAAAGTGGTCTGAATATTTATTCCTGACTGAAATTGCTCATTCTGATATTTCTTAATTCCTTTCTTTGAACTTTTTGGATTATATTTTGTATTGACAGGTATTATTATTGCCCTGTTGGAGATAGAAACACAAGCATTTTTGCTGCACCTGCGATAAGATCCAAAAACCTGTATACACGACTTTTATTTGATACAACAGTAGCCTACACTTCAAATTTGAACTTGCCTCTCTGCATTCAACATTTTAATACAACTTTGAAATTCATATTTTGTAGGATATCATGAAGTTGATGGCTAAAACCCTTTGGCCAAAAGTTGTCTGAACTGAATGAAGAAATGAATTGCCCTTTTACATGGATTTATATGATTTAAAAAGTTACAAACCATGCCTGCCTTTTCGTCTACTTACATTGTTTGAAAATACAATAAGCCAGAGAGTTGGACGTCCCATTTCTCATACCTCACAGTACTACTTTTGAAAGAAAATGAATGTGGACCAAAGTCTGGTTGAGTGGGTAACACTTGCTTCATGTACTTCCCTCTGTGGCAGGGATCCTGGTATGCCCCTTACATTCTCTGCTCCCTCCACTCTGTCTCTCTGCTTCTGCTCCTGTCCTGCCATAAAATTCAGAACTTTGTACTCCAATGAGAGCAGTCCTAGGCTAGAAGAATATAACACCCTTCCCCCTGGGCATAGATATAGATTTCTCCCATTCAGATATAAGAGTGAAGCATCTATCAAACTCCTCAACTTGTTTTTGTTTTAAGTTACGATTGAATTAAATGTTATACTGCATGTGTTATTGTCATGTGCCTTGCATGTACCAATTCTTCACCAAACATGAAGTTTCCTCTTAAAAAATAAAAGTGATTGGAATTGGATTTGAATTGGAATAGTTCATACAGAGGACTAATTAAGTCACAGTGGCATGAGTAAGATGAATGTGCCTGTTAATGTTTTAGGACGGTATGATAAGCGCTAATCTATCTGATGTTGCGCATGATTTTGCCGACGGAGAAGGGCGACATCTTATCAAATCTAATTTTATTCGTCACATGCGCCGAATAGGTGTAGACCTTACAGGTGTAGAACTTACAGTGAAATGCTTACTTACAGGCTCTAACCAACAGTGCAAAAAAATGTATTAAGTGAACAATAGGTAAGTAAATAAATAAAAACATCAGTAAAAAGACTGAAAAATAACAATAGCGAGGCTACGTACAGGAGCGAGGCTGTAACAGTAGCGAGGCTACATACAGGCACCGGTTAGTCGGGCTGATTGAGGTAGTATGAACATGTAGGCATGGTTAAAGTGACTATGCATATATGATGAACAGAGAGTAGCAGTAGCGTAAAAGAGAGGTTGGCGGGTGGCGGGACACAATGCAGATATCCCGGTGTCAAGTAATTATTTAATCAGTGTTCATAAATTCCAATTATATTTATCTGTCTGATACCCAGAGGTTGTAAAGGTATGGTCTTAAATAAAACAGACAGAATTCCCAGCTCACAATTGATCAGATCCCAATTTATTTGCAAGAGCTCTCAAGTATTATTATTATTAAGTTTTGACAAATACATTTCTTCTTATACCATCCTAAACTACGCACATACATACACACCAACAGGGATTTTCTCATGAGTCTAACCACAGTTTATAACCCCTCAGCTGACAGTTCCAGGCTCCCCCAGACAGGATCCTTAGCTTAATGATGAGCTTTGAGGGTACTATGGTGTTGAACGCTGAGCTGTAGACAATGAATAGCATTCTCACATACAGTTAAAGTCGGAAGTTTACATACTGTCATGTATTGTCATATATTGTCATGTCTTGTCCCTGTGCTTTCTCTTCTATTCGTTTCCCCCTGCTGGTCTTATTAGGTTCTTTCCCTCTCTCTATCCCTCTCTCTCTCTATCGTTCCGTTCCTGCTCCCAGCTGTTCCTCATTCTCCTAACTACCTTGTTTACTCTTTCACACCTGTCCCCTATTTTGCCCTCTGATTAAGTCCCTATTTCTCTCTCTGTTTCTGCTTCTGTCCTTGTCGGATCCTTGTTTGCTGTGCTGTGTTCTTGTTCCGTCCTGTCGTGTCGTGTTTTGCCTTCATCAGATGCTGCGTGTGAGCAGGTGTCTCTGTCAGCTACGGCCTGCGCCTACCCGAAGGGACCTGCAGTCTGTGGCCGCTTATCCTGTTATTCCCCTCTACAAACTAGAGGATTTCTGTTATCCCCGTTTGGACATTTCCTGTTAAGGATTCAGGATTTGTTATTTTCTGTTTGGACTTGAATAAACTCAGTTTCTGTTAAGTCGCTTTTGGGTCCTCACTCACCTGCATAACACATACACTAAGGTTGGAGTCATTAAAACTCATTTTTCAACCTCTCCACAAATTTCTTAGTTTTGGCAATTCGGTTATTACATCTACTTTGTGCATGACACAAGTAATTTTTCCAACAATTGTTTACAGACAGATTATTTCACTTAACTCACTGTATCACAATTCCAATGGGTCAAGAAGTTTACATACACTAAGTTGACTGTGCCTTTAAACAGTTTGGAAAATTCCAGAAAATGATGTCATGGCTTTAGAAGCTTCTGATAGGCTAATTGTGGATTAGAGGTCGACTGATTAATCGAATGGCCGATAAATTAGGGCCGATTTCAAGTTTTCATAACAATCGGAAATCGCTATTTTTGGGCGCCGATTTCCGATTATTATTATTTTTTTAACATTTATTTTTTTATAACTTTTATTTAACTAGGCAAGTCAGTTAAGAACACATTCTTATTCTCAATGACTGCCTAGGAACTGTGGGTTAACTGCCTTGTTCAGGGGCAGAACGACAGATTTTCACCTGGTCAGTTTAGGGGATTCAATCTTGCAACCGCACAGTTAACTAGTCCAACGCTCTAACCATTGCACTCCATGAGTAGCCTGCCTGTTACGCAAATGCAGTAGAAGCCAAGGTAAATTGCTAGCTAGCATTGAACTTATCATATAAAAAACAGGCAATCATAATCACTAGTTATAACTACTGATCCAGTTTAGCAGGCAATATTAACCAGGTGAAATTGTGTCATTTCTCTTGCATTCATTGCACGCAGAGTCAGGATATATGCAACAGTTTGGGCTGCCTGGCTCATTGCAAACTAATTTGCCAGAATTTTTCGTAATTATGACATACATTGAAGGTTGTGCAATGTAACAAGAATATTTAGACTTAGGGATGCCACCCGTTAGATAAAATACCGAACGGTCCCGTATTTCACTGAAATAATAAACGTTTTGTTTTCTAAATGATAGCGTCCAGATTCGATCATATTTAATGACCAAAGGCTCGTAATTTCTGTGTGTTATTATGTTATTTGGTGATTTGGTAGAGCAGTCTGACTGAGCAGCAGCAGGCCCGTAATCATTCATTCAAACAGCTCTTCGCATGCACAGCACTGTTTATGACTTCAAGCCTATCAGCCTAATGGCTGGTGTAACCAATGTGAAATGGCTAGCTAGTTAGCTGGGTGTGCGCTAATACTGTTTCAAACGTCACTCGCTTTTAGATTTGGAGTAGTTATTCCCCTTGCGCTGCTTTTGTGGAGAGATGGGTAACGTAGCTTCGAGTGTGGCTGTTGTCGACGTGTTCCTGGTTCGAGCCCAGGTAGGGGCGAGGAGGGGGACGGACGCTATACTGTTACACTGGCAATACTATAGTGCCTATAAAAACTTCCAAAGGTATATGAAATACAAATGGTATAGAGAGAAATAGTCCTATAAATACTATATTAACTACAACCTAAAACCTTGGAATATTGAAGTCTCATGTTAAAAGGAACCACCAACTTTCATATGTTCTCATGTTCTGAGCAAGGAACTTAAACGTTAGCTTTTTTACATGGCACATATTTAACATGGCACACATTTTTACATGGCACATATTACTTTCTTCTCCAACACTTTGTTTTTGCATTATTTAAACGAAATTGAACATGTTTCATTATTTATTTGAGGCTACATTTATTTTATTTATGTTTTATATTAAGTTAAAATAAGTGTTATTTCAGTATTGTTGTAATTGTCATTATTACAAAGTAAAAATATATATTTTTTTAAATCGGCCGATTCACCGGTATCGGCTTTTTTGGTCCTCCAATAATCGGTATCGGCGTTGAAAAATCATAGTCGATCGACCTTTACTGTGGATGTATTTCAAGGCCTACCGTCAAACTCAGTGCCTCTTTGCTTGACATCATGGGGAAATTAAAAGAAATCAGCCAAGACCCCAGAAGATAATTGTTGACCTCCACAAGTCTGGTTCATCCTTGGGAGCAATTTCCAAAGAACTGAAGATAGCAACGTTCATCTGTACAAACAAAAGAAGCCACTGCTCCAAAAACCGACAAGAAAAAACAGACTATGGTTTGCAACTGCACATAGGGACAAAGATCGTATTTTTTGGTGAAATGTTCTCTGGTCTGATGAAACGAAAATAGAACTGTTTGACCATAATGACCATCGTAATGTTTGGAGGAAAAAGGGGGAGGCTTGCAAGCCGAAGAACACCATCCCAACCGGGAAGCGCGGGGGTGGCAGCATCATGTTGTGGGGGTGCTTGAATGAAGGAGGGACTGGTGCACTTCACAAAGTAGATTGATTAATGAGGAAGGACAATGATGTGGATATATGGAAGCAACAACTCAAGACATCAGTCAGGAAGTTAAAGCTTGGTAGAAAATGGGTCTTCGAAATAGACAATGACCCCAAGCATTCTTCCAAAGTTGTGGCAAAATGGCTTAAGCAGGAATCAGGACAACAGAGTAGTGGTCAGATTTACCAAATGGAGGGTGAGGGAGAGCTTTGTACGCGTCTCTGTGTGTGTAGTACAGGTGATCTATAATTCTTTCTCCCTCTGGTTGCACATTTAACCTGTTGATAGAAATGAGGTTGAACTGATTTAAGTTTCCCTGCATTAAACTCTCCGGCTGCTAGGAGCGCCGCCTCTGGGTGAGTGGTTTCCTGTTTGCTTATTTCCTTATACAGCTGACTGAGTGCGATCTTAGTTCCATCTGTCTGTGGTGGTAAATAAACACCTATGAAAAGTATAGCTGAAAACTCTCTAGGCAAGTAGTCTGGCCTACAATTTATCACAAGATACTCAAGCAAAATTCTAGAGACTTCCTTAGATTTCGTGCACCAGCTGTTTTTTTTACAAATATGTACAGACCACCCCCCCCCCTCGTGCTTTCTTATTTTGACGGTGCAGCGTATATCCCGCTAGCTGAATATCCATGTCATAATTCGGCCACGATTTCGTGAAACATAGGATATTACAGTTTTTGATGTCCTGTTGGTAGTATATTTGTGATCGTACCTCGTCTAAGTTATTGTCCAATGATTGCACGTTGGCGAGCAATATTCACGGTAACGGCAGCTTTCCCACCTGCCTTCTGCAGATCCTCACGAGGAATCCCGCTCTGTGTCCTCTGTACCTGCGTCTCTTCCTCTTGCAAATAACTGGGATGTTGGCCTTGTCGGGTGTTTGGAGAATGTCACTTCTGGACATCAGATCGAAAGTTACTAACCTCGATTTCGACTTCAAATATGACTTAAACTCAGACTCAGCTGTTCCACTGTTCATACAGGACCCTATATTCCTTTGTTCCATGGGCTACCGACTTCAGTGCAACTTTTTACATCATCGATCATAGTCTGCAGCTGGTCAAACGTATGTGTTATGGCTTTACACCCCTTGCAATAATGTGGATAAAGAGGTACCTGTCTAACAGAACACAGAGGGTGTTCTTTAATGGAAGCTCATCCAACATAATCCACATAGAATCAGGAATTCACCAGGGCAGCTGCTTAGGCCCCTTACTTTTTTTCAATCTTTACTAATGACATGCCACTGTGTGTCTATGCATGCAGATGACTCAATACTATACACGTCAGCTACAACAGCGACTGAATTGACTGCAACACTTCACAAAAGAGCTCCAGTTAGTTTCAGAATGGATGGCAAGGAATAAGTTGGTCCTAAATATGTGACTCACCACCTGGATTCGGGCCTTATGTAGCAAAAAAACATTTTATTTATTTATTTTTTACGTAGGATAAAAGTAGAAACTCAGAACTACAAAATGATATATGCATATGAGGAACAATGGGAAAGTAATTCTGCTTTGAAAGTTGGTCAACTTGTAAACTCACTTTTGAGACAATCTCCTTTGAATGTTTTGGTATCTAGTGAAGAGCTCTTCTTTTGTCTACACCCATTCAGTATCGTTCACAACCTCTTAAGCTTTAGCCCCACCCATCTCGTTTCGCTCTCGGAGCGCACACTTGACTCTCTGGCCGATGATTTGTTTACCTCTGGATAACATGAAAACAGCCTAACCAGCCCTGCTGGCAACAATTTCATTACACTTTTTTGCAGATGTTTACTGACACTGGCCATATTCAACGGGTGCTGTACACACGTCACGTAATGTTATCTTACGAGCCTGCCAGCTAAAGTTAGCTAGTTAAACAACAATGAACAAGGTGCCAACAATGCCACAGTTCTGGGAGCTAACCAACCAGGTTCAATGTTTGCTAGCTAACATTAGGCTCTAACTAGAAAAGCAAACTGCTCTGGGAAACAAATAATGTCAGCTAGGGAAACAGCCAGCTAACGTTAACTAGCTAGCTAACAGTACAGTTTAGCTTGAAATTAAACCACTTTCTGTCAAAATTTGAAACGTATAATATCAGAAAATGTTGCTAGCTATCTTAACTGTATACATCATCATGCACGATGGACTCGTCTCCCTGTCTGGAATGCCATATCACGGTTGCCCTTAGTTTGAAGATGTAATCCGGAGATGGGTTTTCTCTATCCTAAACTATCATACTCTAATTCCACTGATTTCAAAACTTGATCCTCCAGAAAGTGGAGAGCAACACTTTTGCAACTCCACTACACGATAAAAAAAAGCTGCATTCGACAGGATTACCAACACAGACTGACAGGCTCAAATAGACAGAGGCCTTCTATATGTCAGACCAATCCGAACTCGTCTCTCGGCATGTCCAGCCCACTCAATATCTCAGACAATCATGGCTAGCGGGAAGGTTACAGTCTAAACCAAATAGGCTTGTAATTTAACTTTGTATTTACAGATAGCATGCAAGTTTGTTATGAAGGCACATGAAAGTTCACATGTTTGAGAAGGCATATCAGCCAAAAAATTATCCTGTGAAGTCGTGACTTGCTACATATGCCTACTTTCCTGAATCGGGTCCCATATATGTCATGTTTTGTCTTAGATTGTCTTGTCATTTTGCTTTTCCCTCTGTTCATTTTCCCCCTGCTGGTCTTTTTAGGTTCGTTCCCCTTTTTCTCTCTCCCTTCCTCTCTCTCTTCTCTCTATCGTTCCGTTCCTGCTCCCAGCTGTTCCTATTCCCCTAATCAATCATTTAGTCTTCCCACACCTGTTCCCGATCCTTTTCCCTGATTAGAGTCCCTATTTCTCTCCTTGTTTTCCGTTCCTGCCCTGTTGGATCCTTGTCTATTGTTCACCGTGCTGTGTTTGTGTATCGCCCTGTCGTGTCGTGTTTCCCTCAGATGCTGCGTGGTGAGCAGGTGTCTGAGTCTGCTAAGTTCAAGTGCCTTCCCGAGGCAACCTGCAGTTCAAGATCGAGTCTCCAGTCTGTTCTCGTCATTACGAGTGGAAATTGTGTTTTTTGATTGTATTTTACTTTACTGGATTAAAGACTCTGTTTTCGCCAAGTCGCTTTTGGGTCCTCATTCACCTGCATAACAGAAGGATCCGACCAAGAATGGACCCAGCGACTATGGATTCTCTCTACTCTACTCTCGAGTTCCAGGGAGCGATGCTCGGCAGACACGAGCAGGAATTGTCTGCTGCTCGGCATGCCGTTGAGACCCTGGCCGCTCAGGTCTCCGACCTCTCAGGACAGTATCAGAGTCTTCGTCTCGTGTCACCAGCTACTTCCGGTTCTTCCGAGCCTCCGGAACCTAGGGTTAATAACCCACCATGTTATTCTGGGCAGCCCACTGAGTGCCGCTCCTTTCTCACCCAGTGTGATATAGTGTTCTCTCTCCAACCCAACACATACTCAAGAGAGAGAGCTCGGATTGCCTACGTCATATCACTCCTTACTGGTCGGGCTCGGCAGTGGGGCACAGCTATCTGGGAGGCAAGCGCTGAGTGTACTAACAATTATCTGAACTTTAAAGAGGAGATGATAAGGGTTTTTGATCGCTCAGTTTTTGGGAAAGAAGCTTCCTGGTCCCTGTCTTCCCTATGTCAAGGTAATCGATCCATAACGGATTACTCTATAGAGTTTCGCACTCTTGCTGCCTCCAGTAACTGGAACGAGCAGGCGTTGCTCGCTCGTTTTCTGGAGGGACTCCACGCTAAGGTTAAGGATGAGATTCTCTCTCGGGAGGTTCCATCCAGCGTGGATTCTTTGATTGAACTCGCTATTCGCATTGAACGACGGGTAGATCTTCGTCACCGAGCTCATAGAAGAGAGCTCGCGTTAACTGTGTCTCCCCTCTCTCCGACACTACCGTCTTTCCCCACTGACTCAGGTGTTGAGCCCATGCAGCTGGGGGTATTCGCATCTCGACTAAGGAGAGGGAACGGAGAATCACCAACCGCCTCTGTCTCTATTGCGGTTCCGCTGGTCATTTTGTCATTTCATGTCCAGTTAAAGGCCAGAGCTCATCAGTAAGCGGAGGGCGACTGATAAGCGCTACTAGACGGTCCTCTCCGTCAAGTACATGTACTACCTTACCGGTCCATCTACGCTGGACCGGATCGGCAGCTTCCTGCAGTGCATTAATAGACTCTGGGGCAGAGGGCTGTTTTATGGACGAAGCCTGGGCGCGGGAACATGACATTCCTCTCAGACAGTTAGGGGAGCCCACGGTCATGTTTGCCTTGGATGGTAGTCCTCTCCCCAGTATATTATATGAAACACTACCTTTAACCCTCACTGTATCTGGTAACCATAGTGAGACCATTTCTTTTTAGATTTTTTGTTCACCTTTTACACCTGTTGTTTTGGGTCATCCCTGGCTAGTGTGTCATAATCCTTCTTTTGATTGGTCTAGTAATTCTATCCTTTCCTGGAACGTTTCTTGTCATGTGAAGTGTTTAATGTCTGCTATTTCTCCTGTTTGTTCTGTCCCCTCTTCTCAGGAGGAACCTGGTGATTTGACAGGAGTGCCGGAGGAGTATCATGGTCTGCGCACGGTCTTCAGTCGGTCCAGAACCAACTCCCTTCCTCCTCACCGGTCGTATGATTGTTGTCCTGTTCTCTTCAAGAAGCGTTTTGCATCCGCTCCTATCCTTGTTGCACCTGACGTCACTAAACCGTTTATTGTTGAGGTTGACGCGTCGGGGTGGGCGTGGGAGCCATTCTGTCCCAGCGCTCCGATACTGACGATGGGGTCCACCCTTGTGCGTATTTTTCTCATCGCCTGTCACCGTCGGAACGTAACTATGATGTGGCTAACCGCGAACTGCTCGCCATCCGTTTAGCCCTAGGCAAATGGCGACAGTGGTTGGAGGGGGCGACCGTTCCTTTTGTCGTTTGGACTGACCAAAGGAACCTTGAGTACATCCGTTCTGCCAAACGACTTAATGTGCGTCATGCTCGTTGGGCGTTGTTTTTCGCTCGTTTCGAGTTCGTTATTTCTTTTTGCCCGGGTACTAAGAACACCAAGCCTCATGCTTTATCCCGTCTCTTTAGTTCTTCTGTGGCTTCTACCGATCCCGAGGGGATCCTTCCTGTTGGGCGTGTTGTCGGGTTGACTGTCTGGGGAATTGAGAGACAGGTTAAGCAAGCACTCACGCACACTGCGTCGCCGCGCGCTTGTCCTAGTAACCTTCTTTTCGTTCCTGTTTCTACTCGTCTGGCTGTTCTTCAGTGGGCTCACTCTGCCAAGTTAGCTGGCCATCCCGGCGTTCGGGGTACGCTTGCTTCTATTCGCCAGCGGTTTTGGTGGCCTACTCAGGAGCGTGACACGCGCCGTTTCGTGGCTGCGTGTTCAGACTGCGCGCAGAAGAAGTCTGGTAATTTTTTTTCTGCTTCTGCTCCTGGTCTTGCTGGGTCTCAGTCTGTTCCCTGCCATTGCATCTCTCCTGTTCTTGTTCCTGCCCTTGCTGTGTCTCAGTCTGTCCCTAGTTGTTACTCTCCTGGCCTGTTTGGTCCTGTTTGCTCTAAAGCTTTCAGTTCTCTACCCGTGTCTCATTTTATTTTTAGAGTAGTACCCTAGTTTCCCTTTTTATCGTTTTTCGTTACGGTCCTGAGGAGAGGAGTTGGGTTCTTTCTCGGGACGTGCTGGACCGTTTGTGATCTATGATTTCCTCCGTTGCCGCCAGTGTTCCTCCTCGAGAGCGCCAGGAGGCGCTCGGTGAGTGGGGGGGGTACTGTCATGTTTTGTCTTAGATTGTCTTGTCATTTTGCTTTTCCCTCTGTTCATTTTCCCCCTGCTGGTCTTTTTAGGTTCGTTCCCCTTTTTCTCTCTCCCTTCCTCTCTCTCTTCTCTCTATCGTTCCGTTCCTGCTCCCAGCTGTTCCTATTCCCCTAATCAATCATTTAGTCTTCCCACACCTGTTCCCGATCCTTTTCCCTGATTAGAGTCCCTATTTCTCTCCTTGTTTTCCGTTCCTGCCCTGTCGGATCCTTGTCTATTGTTCACCGTGCTGTGTTTGTGTATCGCCCTGTCGTGTCGTGTTTCCCTCAGATGCTGCGTGGTGAGCAGGTGTCTGAGTCTGCTAAGTTCAAGTGCCTTCCCGAGGCAACCTGCAGTTCAAGATCGAGTCTCCAGTCTGTTCTCGTCATTACGAGTGGAAATTGTGTTTTTTGATTGTATTTTACTTTACTGGATTAAAGACTCTGTTTTCGCTAAGTCGCTTTTGGGTCCTCATTCACCTGCATAACAATATAGCTACATTCTTGTGTATTTTATTATTCTTGACATTTATTTTTTAAAACTCTGCATTGTTGGGTAGGGCTCTTTTAAGCAAGCAGGTATTCGGTGCATGTGACAAATATAATTTGATTTGTTTCACTCAATTGGAGAGGACACATCAGAGTAGGCATAATAAGGCCACATTATACGTAATCATCATGTTTCTTCTAGCACCCCATCTACAGTGAAGACATGCCTTGGAGGGTAGGACATTTTATGACAGGTTGGGTTTAAATGATAGGCCCTAATTGAGACCTTGTTAGTTCTGCTCAGATAATGAGATATGAAGAGGTTCCAAAATGCTACATATACATTTTCAGAAATGTTGGTACATTTGCTTTTATTGTTTAAAGAACTTATGAAAGAGATGTGTGTATCTAATCATGACATGGCCTTGTTCAATTACATACATGGTCTGCAAAACGCTATATATCTGTCTCACTTTCAGAGAAATAAGTAGTACTGATAGGATTTACACAGTCAAAGGTAACAAATAACAATACTTTTAATAGAGGACTATAAAAATGATAATTTGTGACATCAATATACCTATATATTTTTGTATTAATCAATACAGTAATATGAGGTCTGTATTTACAGTAATATGAGGTCTGTATTTACATTTGACATTTTAGTCATTTAGCAGATGCTCTTATCCAGAATGATGTATGGTTGGTTAGTGCATTCATCTTACGATTGTTAGGTGAGACAACCACATATCACCTTCCATTCCAGCTAAACAGTGGATTTATACTGTTTTGCAAAAAAAAAGAACTAAAATCTGAGAACAGTAATATTTTACACACAACAAACATGAAGGTACCCAGAAGCGATCATTTCTGGTGAAAAAACACAAACGTGAAAAATGTGTGGGTTTTGCATTTTGGAAACGAGCTCTTCATATGGCCTTCAGTTATGATGATGATACAGTGCATTGGGAAAGTATTTGACCCCTTGAGTTTTTCCACATTTTGTTACATTACAGCCTTATTCTAAAATGGATTACATATTTTTTTCTCATCTACACACAATAACCAATTTTTGCAAATGTATTAAAAATAAAAACAGAATTACCTTATTTACGTAAGTATTCAGACCCATTGCTATGAGACTCGAGAATTACGCTCAGGTGCATCCTGTTTCCATTGATCATCCTTGTTTCTAGATTTTGAGTGGAGTCCACCTGTGGCGAATTCAGAGCGATGACCAAGAACCTGATGGTCACTCTGACAGAGCCTCAGAGTTCCTCTGTGGAGATGGGAGAACCTTGTAGAATGACAACCATCTCTGCAGCATTCCACCAATCAGGCCTTCGTGGTAGAGTAGCCAGATGGAAGCAACTTCTCAGTAAAAGGCACATGACAGCCCACTTGGAGTTTGCCAAAAGACCTAAAGACTCTCTGACCATGTGAAACAAGATTTTCTGGTCTGATGAAACCAAGATTGAACTCTTTGGCCTGAATTCCAAGTGTCACGTCTGGAGGAAACCTGGCACCATCCCTACGGTGACGCATGGTGGTGGCAGCATCATGCTGTGGGGATGTTTTTCTCCCAGGGACTGGACGACTAGTCAGGGTCAAGGCAAAGATGAACAGAGCAAAGTACAGAGAGATCATTGATGAAAATATGCTCCAGACGCTCAGGACCTCAGACTGGGGCGAAGGTTCACCTTCCAACAGGACAATGACCTTAAGCACAAAGCCAAGACAAAGCAGGCTTCGGGACACGTCTCAATGTCCTTGAGTGGCCTAGCCAGAGCCCGGACTTCTCTGGAGAGACCTGATAATAGCTGCGCAGCGATGCTTCCCATCCAACCTGGCAGAGTTTGAGAGGATCTTCAGAGAAGAATGGGAGATGCCAAGCTTGTAGTGTCATACCCAAGAAGACTCGAGGCTGTAATCGCTGCCAAAGGTGCTTCAACAAAGTACATATGTAAATGTGATATTTCCGTTTTTTAATTTTAAAACATTTGCAAGAATGTCCGTAAACTTGGTTTTGCTTTGTCATTAATGGGTATTGTGTGTAATTTGAGGAGGCTAAAAAAAATAATTTGGCTGCAACATAACAATATGTGGATAAAGTTAAGGGGTCTGAATACTTCCCGAAAGCACTATATAAACTCATTAAAAAAAATGGCCTCTCACTGTCAACTGCGTCAAAAGTAACAGTCTGGTGTGGCCACCAGAAGCATTAACCTCTCTGGTATATGTGGGACGTCCCACCTGGCCAAAAGCCAGGGAAAATGCAGAGCATCAAATTCCAATAAATGACTATAAAAATAAAAATCAAACTCATTAAATCACACATGCAAGATAGAAAATTAAAGCTACACTTGTTGTGAATCCAGCCAACATGTCAGATTTCAAAAAGGCTTTCCGGCAAAAGCAAAAGATGCTATTATCCGAGGATAGCACCCCAGCAAACAAAGAGAGAGAAGCATATTTCAACCCTGCAGGCGCGACACAAAACGCAGAAATAAAAATATAATTAATGCCTTACCTTTGACGAGCTTCTTTTGTTGGCACTCCAATATGTCCCATAAACATCACAAATGGTCCTTTTATTTGATTAATTCCGTCGATATATATCCAAAATGTCCATTTATTTGGCTCGTTTGATCCAGAAAAATACTGGTGACTACAAAATATCTCAAAAGTTACCTTTAAACTTTGTCAAAACATTTCAAGCTACTTTTGTAATACAACGTTAGGTATTTTTAACGTAAATAATCTATAAAATTGAAGATGGGATGATCTGTGTTCAATACAGGAGCAAAACAAACTGTAGCTAGCTTTCTGGTCATGCGCCTCTATCTAACAGTACAGTACAAGTGACCCTCGCTCTGAACAGGGATACTTCTTCATTACACAAAGGAAAAACCTCAACCAATTTCTAAAGACTGTTGACATCCAGTGGAAGCGGTAGGAACTGGAAGAAGTTCCCTTAGAAATCTGGATTCCCAATGACAACCCATTGAAAAGAGAGTGACCTCAAAAAAACAAACAACCTAAATGGTTTGTCCTCTGGGTTTCGCCTGCTAAATAAGTTCTGTTATACTCACAGACATGATTCAAACAGTTTTAGAAACTTCAGAGTGTTTTCTATCCGAATATACTAATACTATGCATATCTTATCTTCTGGGGATGAGTAGCAGGCTCAGTAACGTGCTCAATGGGATTGAGATCCGGGCTCTTTGCTGGCCATGGAAGAACACTGACATTTCTGTCTTGCAGGAAATCACACACAGAACGGCTGGTGGCATTGTCATGCTGGAGAGTCATGTCAGGATGAGCCTACAGGAAGGGTACCACATGAGGGAGCAGAATGTCTTCCCTGTATTGCACAGCGTTAAAATTGCCTGCAATGACAACAAGCTCAGTCCGATGAGGCTGTGACACACCGCCCCAGACCATGACGGACCCTCCACCTCCAAATCGATCCCGCTCCAGAGTACAGGCCTCGGTGTAACGCTCATTCCTTCGACGATAAACGCGAATCCGACCATCACCCCTAGTGAGACAAAACTGCGACTCGTCAGTGAAGAGCACTTTTTGCCAGTCCTGTCTGGTCCAGCGATGGTGGGTTTGTGCCTATAGGCAACGTTGTTACCGGTGATGTCTGGTGAGGACCTGCCTAACAACATGCCTACAAGCCCTCAGTCCAGCCGCTCTCAGCCTATTGCGGACAGTCTGACACTGATGGAGGGATTGTGTGTTCCTGGTGTAACTTGGGCAGTTGTTGTTGCCATCCTGTACCTGTCCCGCAGGTGTAATGTTCGGATGTACCGATCCTGTGCAGGTGTTGTTACATGTGGTCTGCCACTGTGAGGACGATCAGCTGTCCATCCTGTCTCCCTGTAGCGCTGTCTTAGGCGTATCAGAGTACGGATATTGCAATTTATTGCCCTGGCCACATCTGCAGTCCTCATGCCTCCTTGCAGCATGTTCACGCAGATGAGCAGGGACCCTGGGCATCTTTCATTTGGTGTTTTCCAGAGTCCATAGAAAGGCCTCTTTTGTGTCCAAAGTTTTCAGAACCGTGACCTTAATTGCCTACTGTCTGTAAGCTGTTAGTGTCTTAATGACCGTTCCACAGGTGCATGTCCATTAATTGTTTATGGTTCATTGAACGAGCATTGGAAACAGTGTTTAAACCCTTCACAATGAAGATCTGTGAAGTTATTTGGATTTTTATTAATTATCTTTGAAAGACAGGGTCCTGGACTTTTCTTTTCTGAATTTATGTGCTCTAAGCCTTGTCTTGTTTGATGATGTACCACAGTTAAAAAAAATGTACATGCGTCCCTTTTCCTCTTTATTTTGACATAGGATTTTTACAAGTATATTATTAAGTATATTGGCTCTGTCATAACCTCACATGGTCTCTCCTATCATTGCTATGCAGACGACACACAATTAATCTTCTCCTTTCCCCCTTCTGATGACCAGGTGGCGAATCGCATCTCTGCATGTCTGGCAGACATATCAGTGTGGATGACGGATCACCACCTCAAGCTGAACTTCGGCAAGACGGAGCTGCTCTTCCTCCCGGGGAAGGACTGCCCGTTCCATGATCTCGCCATCACGGTTGACAACTCCATTGTGTCCTCCTCCCAGAGCGCTAAGAACCTTGGCGTGATCCTGGACAACAAACTGTCGTTCTCAACTAACATCAAGGCGGTGGCCCGTTCCTGTAGGTTCATGCTCTACAACATCCGCAGAGTACGACCCTGCCTCACACAGGAAGCGGCGCAGGTCCTAATCCAGGCACTTGTCATCTCCCGTCTGGATTACTGCAACTCGCTGTTGGCTGGGCTCCCTGCCTGTGCCATTAAACCCCTACAACTCATCCAGAACGCCGCAGCCCGTCTAGTGTTCAACCTTCCCAAGTTCTCTCACGTCACCCCGCTCCTCCGCTCTCTCCACTGGCTTCCAGTTGAAGCTCGCATCCGCTACAAGACCATGGTGCTTGCCTACGGAGCTGTGAGGGGAACGGCACCTCAGTACCTCCAGGCTCTGATCAGGCCCTACACCCAAATAAGGGCACTGCGTTCATCCACCTCTGGCCTGCTCGCCTCCCTACCACTGAGGAAGTACAGTTCCCGCTCAGCTCAGTCAAAACTGTTCGCTGCTCTGGCTCCCCAATGGTGGAACAAACTCCCTCACGACGCCAGGACAGCGGAGTCAATCACCACCTTCCGGAGACACCTGAAACCCCACCTCTTTAAGGAATACCTAGGATAGGATAAAGTAATCCTTCTCACCCCCTCCCCCCTTAAAATATTTAGATGCACTATTGTAAAGTGGTTGTTCCACTGGATGTCATAAGGTGAATGCACCAATTTGTAAGTCGCTCTGGATAAGAGCGTCTGCTAAATGACTTAAATGTAAATGTAAATGATAACTGGGATAGTTAGTATTGACATCAGGCGTTATGAAGAGAGAGAGAGAGAGAGAGAGAGAGAGAGAGAGAGAGAGAGAGAGAGAGAGAGAGAGAGAGAGAGAGAGAGAGAGAGAGAGAGACCCCCAGTTCTCTGTCACCATGGCACATTTTCGTCACAGCAGCCTCTGACAGAGCATTCTGTCCGTCATCATCAGGAACATGACACCTGGCCGACAGAGTGACTGACTGTGCCTTTCACGCCTTCACTGCCTTTCTGTTCATTATATAATCACTGCAATAGTCTGCAGTCCCACTGGAATGTTCTTACTGCTCCAGCTGAGGTCTTGATGTTTTCGAACATCGACTTGGCAGACTGATATAAGTCATTCAAGCCACGTCTTGTTTTGGTTTCTCATAAATGTTTCCAGGAGGGGAAAAGAGGCGAGAGAAGGTTGTGGGAGGAGGACATAAAACAGGAGTAGAGGGACAGAGAGAGACCGAGAGACATGCTTTGCTGATGTTCACTGATGTGCTGGCCCACAGAAATAATTCATAGATCTGTACGCTGGATGTGTATTTTTAGTATCTCAACCTTAAATTTGAGAAACACTCATTTGTTTGTTGGGGAAGTGGAATTCTTATCAATGCAATAGTGAATTCTGTTAAAAGGTTATGCTACTCTTGCTGCTGAGTGAGTAAAGCACTGTCCATATCTATGTGGGTTCGAGCTGCTGTTCTGAACGACAGACCTTCTAAAGAGCAAGAATGAAAAAATGTTTACCGAAGCACCCTGTGACATTGTTGCGAGGGAGAGGTAGATAGAGACAGGAGGGGGTTGTGAGTATACTGTAAGCTGGGAAATTCAACACTGCAAGGAATATAGAGGGGTACACATGGATAATGGATTTAGAGTTAGAAGGTTTTAATTATACACTGAGCGCACAAAACATTAAGAACACCTTCCTAATATTGAGTTGCACCCTCCCTTTTGTCCTCTGAACAGACTCAATTCGTCGGGGCATGGACTCCACGTGGACTTTTGGTTACTACATGATTCCATTTGTGCTATTTCATAGTTTTGATGTCTTCACTATTATTCAACAATGTAGAACATAGTAAAAATAAAGAAAAACCACCACAGCTCTACACATGGACCCCATAATATGACTTTCATTGACTGTCTAGTGGGAAAACACAGTTCATGTCCTAACATTTACAGAAATTGATCACAGGTTTATTGGATATTGTACACATTTGCAGCTAAATGCTGAATTGCGGTAAAAAAAAGAGAACGATTTTGGATGGGGAGAAATGGTTTATGGTGGATGATGGTGGTCCTATAGTCATATATGATAGACAGGTAGCCCACTGCTTGACATTGATGTGTCACTGAAGTGTATGCGAAATGTATGGCTCAGCACAGAGAAACCACACAGCTGAGGCAGTCCAGCTGACTCTTCTCTAGAGAGAAACCATGCAGCTGATCTCTGTGTTTGGGTGTGCGTGTGATGCAGGGGACAGTCTTTCATGTGACCTCAGCAGGAAAATCTTTTGACCCTAATCATGATGATATATCATCATTACATGCAAAGCAAGATAGAAAGACTAAATATGTATGAGAAACATTCCTGTGTGCGTAAGATTGTGTAGTGTAAGCTTGTGTGTATTTGACTATTTCAGACCATACACTTCTGCCCCCCTGCAACTGTCTGTCCGACTCGCCGTCTGTGTTCATGTCTGTGTGCATAATGGCTGGTTTAAATGTTTGATTTCAACATAAGCACATTTTGAGGATTTTAGATGCAGTTTGTATGTGGACAAATTCGTTTAGTTACAGTATGAGTTTTTTGTGATGGCGGCAGTTGTTTAGAGGTTGATTTCAGTGAGTCTCTTCCAGCATTAAAGGACTAGCTGAAGGACAGACCCATCTGTCCTTCAGCTAGCTCTCTATGGCATTGAGAACGAGCCATTGACCAGGCCAAAAGGGGGAGGAGAGGACAGACACGACAGCTTTGCTCCCATGGTAGCCTCTGGTGGAGGATTGAAGTACTACAGGCATTTCAACAACATTTTGCATTTACATTTTGGTCATTTAGCAGAGGCTCTTATTATCCAGATTAATACAAACTCAAATCCCCCGCACAGCTGATCTCAATTGCAACCATCATCCGCCACCGATTTACCTCTCTATAATGCGGATGTCGGCGTTATCCTATAGTCCTGGTTGCAACCAACATTTTTCAAGATGATTTTGCCCTCTGGTGGGTATTATCATCGTAACTTTTTAATTTCACTAGTTGAGCAGACAAAGGGCAATTTGTCTATTTGACAATCATTCTGTACAACTGAAATTAAGTATTTCCTCGTAACAGTTTTGTTTCCACTTGCCACTGCAGAAATATATGTAGTCGATGTTTATGTATTCCTATTGATTGGTTTAATTTACATACTATTAAGGTGTTATGCCATTGGTCATGTTTGCAGATAGGGGGAGATCGCACATTTTTGTAAAGTACCACTTAAGTCATTTTTGGGGTATCTGTACTCTACTATTTATATTTTTGACAAATTTTACTTCACTACATTCCTAAAGAAAGTACCTTTTTACTCCATATATTTTCCCTGACACCCAAAAGTACTCATTACATTTTGAATGCTTAACGGGGACAGGAAGATGGTCCAATTCACACACTTATCAAGAGATCATCCCTGGTCATCCCTACTGCCTCTATGGTAAACTCACTAAACACAAGTGCTTCGTTTGTAAATTATGTCTGACTGTTGGAGCGTGCCCCTGGCTATCCGTAAAAAATATATATTTTAAAGAACATTGTGCCATCTGGTTTGCTTAATATAAGGAATTCTAAATGGTTTATACTTTTACTTTTGATACTTAGATATATTTTACCAATTACATTTACTTTTTATACTAAAGTATAATTAAAACCGAATACTTTGACTTTTACTCAAGTAGTATTTTACTGGGCGACTTTCACTTTTACTCAGGTATGACAATTGGGTACTTTTTCCACCACTGAAATCGCAAACGTCAATTCTTCCCACTCTGACATTGACATTCAAGTGGTAGTGTAGTGGAAGAATGAGAGAAGGTGATACTCGCGTCTAGCGACTTGCTGGTGCCGAGTCCCAGCGCAATTACTCAATCACGATTAATGACATTGTTTGGATGGCTGACTATCACAGGGTTCAAACACATCTTATTGGTGGAAATCTCGAGGAAGAAATGTTCCCAAGGAAGTCGTGGGGTCACAGGAGAGTTGTGAAGACTGATGAAACTTGAATCAACGAAAATGAATGTTCTTGTATGAATTCAATTGTCATGTTTGGTTTGTTTTAAGAGTTCAGAAAGAGCTATGATTTTTTGACGTTTTGTATTGTGCTGTAAGTGCTATGGATGTATTGTTACAGGGAAACACATTTTGTTTTTCGCACTGCTGCTAGTTCAAAGAGTAGTGACACTGGTGCGCTCCTATCATTTACATTGAGTTGATTAGACTAGAATCTGGGTGTGTTGTCATGTCTTTTTGCTTTTACGAGTTAAGTGCAAATGCATTTTAATTTAGGTTGGGGGGCGAGTTTCTTTTTGAATTTGGTTAAAAAGACTTGAATTTGTTCATAATTTTAGAACTTGCTACCAAGCTCATGTGTGGCTCAGTTGGTATAGCGTGGTGCTTGTAACACCAGGGGTGTGCGTTCGATTCTCATGGGGGACCAGTACGGTGAAAATGTATGTACTCACTACTGTATGTCGCTCTTGATAAGAGCGTCTGCTAAATGACTCAAATGTATCCGTTTTCTCTTAGACATTATCCTGAACTGAAATCTTAGCCTGTTGATGATAGTATTTTTGTTTCTCTGACTAGTCTAATGTATTTCATGAACACTAATTGTTTGAATGCTAATTATTGAGTGATTTAATACATTCTATTAGTTGAACTGAGTCAATGCGTTCCTCGTTTTACTCAGTCATTTGGGGCGGTTTCGGTGCCAAGATCTTTGTAAGGCAGGGTTTACACGACCAGTCCAAGTGAAGGGTTAAACCGTTTTATTACTATCAGGTTTCGGCAGCGTTTCTGATATACAAAACCTCAAAACAAACAGAGTAAACACTTCATCACCAGTGGAAGGTCCTCCAGTCGTAGTCTTTGGGGGTTCAATTCTTGTTGAAATGATAAGTTCCATTCTTCTATTAAACCCCTCTCCCAACAACTTCCAAATTCTTCACTTACTGGGATCAAAGTAAGAAAACCCAGGGTGTGGTTAAGTAGAGGCCCTGATTGGTTTCACCTTTCTGCAGTTTGGCTCTGATTACAACTGGAGACAGGTGTGGCTGTTCTGCTGCAGTCTAGAAGTTTTCCCCTGAGCTGTCCATGTTCCTGACTCTGGGGAATACTTCACATTGCTGTCCGTTGCCTTGGCAGCCAGAAGACAAAGAAACATTGCAGGCACATACCATCCATCCACCACACAACCCCTGAAACCGCAACAAATTGTTTGATTGACTATACGCTTATAATTTAGCAGGTCTATTGGTAGTTGGAATATACACATAGCACATGCTTGGGCACCACCTTTACATTTCTGATTTGCTTGCCTCAATAAATTAATGCTATTGGTTGCCAGGATTAGCTATTTGTATGAACATTGGTTGCCAGGATTAGCTATTTGTCTGAACATTGGTTGCCAGGATTAGCTATTTGAATCCAGTCTCATAATAATTGCATAAAGGTGCAAGTTAGACACATGTTCGTTATTGTTATACTGAGAGGTGATGCAAGGCTCGCTACCTTGACTAGATTCTTCCAGAGACGAACAGGGCCTGTTGTATTTATTCACATAATATTGGAGTCAGATTGATGAATGTAGTTTATTATTATTTTCAACATAATTTTGACATAATGGTTGGATAATGTCCATCCAACTACAGAATGGTGACTCATCCTCAGTTGAGGACTGACGACTACAATAGGTCACGTTCTGGAAGAGTGCATTCTATTTACGTAGTGACAACATGTACTAGTTCAGTATGCACATTTCCTGAGATATACAGTTGAAGTCAGAAGTTTACATACACCTTAGCAAAATACATTTAAACGCAGTTTCACAATTCCTGACATTTAAGTCTCGTAAAAATTCCCTGTCTTAGATCAGTTAGGATCACCACTTCATTTTAAGAATGTGAAACGTCAGAATAATAGTAGAGAGTGATTTATTTCAGCTTTTATTTCTTTCATCACATTCCCAGTGGGTCAGAAGTTTACATACACATACATTAGTATTTGGTAGAATTGCCTTTAAATTATTTAACTTGGGTCTAACGTTTCGGGTAGCCTTCCGCAAGCTTCCCACAATAAGTTGGGTGAATTTTGGCCCATTCCTCCTGACAGAGCTGGTGTAACTGAGTCAGGTTTGTAGGCCTCCTTGCTCGCACACGCTTTTTCAGTTCTGCACACAAATTTTCTATGGGATTGAGGTCAGGGCTTTGTGATGGCCACTTCAATACCTTGACTTTGATGTCCTTAAGTCATTTTGCCACAACTTTGGAAGTATGCTTGAGGTCATTGTCCATTTGGAAGACCCATTTGCGACCAAGCTTTAACATCCTGACTGATGTCTTGATGTTGCTTCAATATGTCTGTTGTTCTAGGATTGATTTGCACATTTCGCACCAAAGTACGTTCATCTCCAGGAGACAGAACGCGTCTCCTTCCTGAGCGGTATGACGTCTGCATGGTCCCATAGTGTTTATACTGCGTACTATTGTTTGTACAGATGAACGTGTTACCTTCAGGCGTTTGGAAATTGCTCCCAAGGATGAACCAGACTTTTGATTTTCCCATGATGTCAAGCAAAGAGGCCCTAAATTGGCAGGCCTTGATATACATCCACAGGTACACCTCCAATGGACTCAAATTATGTCAATTAGCCTATCAGAAGATTCTAAAGCCATAACATAATTTTATGGAATTTTCCAAGCTGTTTAAAGGCACAGTCAACTTAGTGTATATAAACTTCTGACCCACTGGAATTGTGATACAGTAAATTATAAGTGAAATAATCTGTCTGTAAACAATTGATGTCCTAACCGACTTGCCAAATCTATAGTTTGTTTACAAGAAATGTGTGGAGTGGTTGAAAAATGAGTTTTAATGACTTCAACCTAAGTGTATGTATGTTAACCTCACGTGCTAGTCGGAACTAGGAAACTGAAATTTCTGACTTGATAAATGATTGAACGTGGCACGTGTATAACTACAACCAGTTATCAAGTCAGACATTTGAGTTTCCTAGTTCCGACTAGCTCTTGAACACGGCATTATACTCGAATAAGTATATATATTTTTTTACATTCATTAGCCTTGGTTTCCGCTGCTTCGGATTGGTCGCTATTTAATTGTGGCGAGAGTAGAGATTCCAGACCAGCTGTCTGGTATCATAATCACTTGATGTGGTAACATCGAGGGATCAACTGGAGTGTATTCATTACGCTGATTCTGTGACAAAACGTTTTTGCAACACACCGTTTATTCCTAACTGAAATCGTTTGGTAAAGAAAACGAGAGTTTCTTTTGGACACATTCGGGTAGGTCCCACAGTGTTTCCTTCCATTTGGTTCTTAAACAGTAAATGGTTTTCTTAATGAATACACCCCTGATCTGCTGTTTTATCGTTGTGGGTTTTTCGTTGATATCAAGTTTAGTTGAGCCCGGAGGTTCATGTAATCTCCCGTTAATAGCGTTTTAAGAAACCCAGCGCTAACTTGCAGGATCACGTTAAATTCTGTTGCTTGTCAACACTCAGCTTGTCACAACATCATAATGGTTGACATGAGCACCCCCACCTGGCTAGATTGTGCAGAGAGTAGGTGGAAGTTGCCCCCAATCTGGTCCTAGGTCTGGGGATATGGGAAACTTCACCCTCAACACATGATGTGAAGATGAGCCTAGATATAGCTTATTATCTGTCTTACAGACATGGCTCAAAACAAGATACTAGCCCAGACATGGTGGAAGAGAGAGACAGTATGCAATATTGCTCAATCATAAAACAGTAGTGGCAGTCTCAAGAGAGAGTGCCAGTAGCAAAAGGGTTGCTGGTTCAATTCCCATGGTGGCCAGAGAGCAATCGGGTGCAAATCTCACGTACCAGCTTCTGCAGTTGTGCCTTGAGCATGGCACCTAACCAGCTCTAGGGGTGTTGCTCAGCAGCTGACCCTATGGTGCTTCCAGCCTCTTGTACGTGTGGTTTTTGGGGGGGTTGGGAATTTCCGATACAATACAATTTTATTCTAGGTTTTGTAAAATTAGAGATGGTCATTATTTAAGCATAATGAAAGCAGTAAGAGTACAGTGATTTACTTACATTTAGGATACTGATGGGAGAGTGCAGCACACTCTTGAAAAAAGTGACCAGTGAATTTTATTTGACCACAGAATATACATTTTACCATATGTAACCGGTGGCTAATATACCCCACTGCCCTCGTACCTTACAGCTGCTGTGTGTGCATGATGAGGCACCTGGATGTTTTTAGGTTCCGTTTAAAAGCCAGTTGTGTTTCAGATTCATACATTTTACAGAAGCCAAATTTCTAAATTAGTCACTAGTTGTGGAATGGAGCTCAGAGACATGGACACATCAAACATTTAACGTGTATGTGTGTGAGAGAGAGAGAAACAGAGGAGGAATATAGGCCATATAAAGTAAGAGTATATCTATGCGTGGGTGCCGGCTAAAATAGCAAGGCTATCTTTCAGTGCAATCTCTTAGAATATACAAAGAGATGTATCTTTCTAAACTACAGGATAAAATACTGTGTTTAGGGTTTAAGATCACAGTCATTCATAGTTCAGATATGATCAGACAGTGCTGATGTTCATTGTAGTGTAGAGTTCTCAGGAACATACACTAGATGGCAATGTCTCTCATGGATAACTCACCTATCAACATACACAGTATTTGCTTTCTATACTGCAAGGATTCATTGTACAGTAGCCTCGTTATGTGCTCATTATTTGTATTTGTGTCTTCACAGCTATCTATCCACAGACACTTAATATACACACCTGTGCAACAGACCTGGGTTCAAATACTATTTGAAATCTTTCAAATACGTTTAGCGTTTGCTTTAGTGCCAGATGGGCAGAAGTTTGCATTCCTTGGTTCCATTGTGTCAGGAATGCTAAAATATATATATATATATATATTTAAACGTAACCTTTATTTAACTAGGCAAGCCAGTTAAGAACAAATTCTTATTTACAATGACGCACTATACTGTCAATCAAGCCCAGATAAAGTATTTAAGATAATTTCAAATATTATTTGCTGTGCAGATGCTTTTCAAGCAGAGAGAACTGCACTATAATATATTCAGGGGACTGGGGAGTGTTGACTCTGGGCCAGAGCATCCCCAGAGTGTTCTCAGCATTATGAAAATAGGAAGAACAAGACACTTGCTGACATTCACGTTGACTTGAATGTTTAATGTCGATTGCATGCAGGCCGGCGGGCAAGAGGTTTTTCATGTACCTAGTAACACTTTAAAAACACACTGCACTCATTGCCTCCCTCCTTATCTCCAGCGGGATAAGACCATGTACGACATTATCATCATCATTAATTTCCTCCTGCCTCTACTGTGTGCTGTAGTTTGACTCAGCCAGATGCACACAGAGAGGAAGTTGTAGGAAAGTTGTCCTATTCACTCACACTGGCAAGAACGAGTTGGATGCATGCAACATAAAATGTGTGAGTTTTAGAATAAAAATACATTAAAAAAAGAGTAGTATGAATTTTAGTCATCTGACATTTTTTATTTAACTTGTATTTTATCATGGAGTCATATTGAGACCAAAGTCTGTTTTTACAGTTATTGCAGAAATACACACATCCAAATACAAAATGCAAACAGAAAGAAAACACACATAAAAAACAACCACATTCATCAGTAATAAGGTCCTGAAATCAGTTTTATGAATTGCCCTAGCGGCACCAAAACTTCACATTTAAGAACATTTTTAAGATCGACACACAAATAAGGTGCAAAAAAAAACCTAAAAGCTGATTTACCTGACTTAGTAGAGACCGAAGGAATTTCCAGAAACCAGGTGTGGTAACTAAAGGTTAGTAATGATGTTAGGTACAGTGGGAGTTTGTGCCTTATGAAAACATAGCAATGTACGTGACATCAGAGGGCCAACCAACTTTCTGGTAGAGATCCGCATCTAACTGCTTTAATGAAGTGGTAGCTGCGTTCATATAAATGATGGCATCATAGTTTTGCATCGGTAGGAACGTCGACTGAATGTGCTTTCTACTATTTAGCGAGAGGCACAACCTATTTGTATAGATGGAGCACATTTCAATTGTCAGCTTCTTAACTAACTAATCAATGTTTTTTAAATTACAGATGCCTAGATATTAGTATTTATTAATGATTAATAAATACAATTAAGGATTAAGGATCCCTGCCAGTAGCTACTCTCCCTGGGGTCCAGCAACATTAAGGTAGTTTAAAATATTACATGGCATTACATGTCATAACACTTTTCATGACACATTAAGTGTGTGCCCTCAGGCCACTACTCTACTACACACATATCTACAATACAAACTCCATATGTATGTGTGTATAGTGCGTATGTTATCGTATGATAGTATGGGTGGTCCTTCTGTAGCTCAGTTGGTAGAGCATGGCGCTTGTAACGCCAGGGTAGTGGGTTCGATTCCTGGGACCACCCATACGTAGAATGTATGCACACATGACTGTAAGTCGCTTTGGATAAAAGCGTCCGCTAAATGGCATATATTATTATTATTATATACACCTTTTTCCGGATGCCCCAAACAATCAGAAAGGGGATTCATCAGAGAAAATGACTTTACCCCAGTCCTCAGCAGTCCAATCCCTGTACCTTTCGCAGAATATCAGTTAGTCCCTGATGTTTTTCCTGGAGAGAAGTGGCTTCTTTGCTGCCCTTCTTGACACCAGGCCATCCTCCAAAAGTCTTCGCCTCACTGTTCGTGCAGATGCACTCACACCTGCCTGCTGCCATTCCTGAGCAAGCTCTGTACAGGTGGTGCCCCAATCCCGCAGCTGAATCAACTTTAGGAGACGGTCCTGGTGCTTGCCGGACTTTCTTGGGCGCCCTGAAGCCTTCTTCACAACAATTGAACCGCTCTCCTTGAAGTTCTTGATGATCTGATAAATGGTTGATTTAGGTGCAATCTTACTGGCAGCAATATCCTTGCCTGTGAAGTCCTTTTTGTGCAAAGCAATGATGACGGCACTTGTTCCCTTGCAGGTAACCATGGCTGACAGAGGAAGAACAATTATGTTTTGGGGGGATTCAGTTCATTTGCATGGCAAAGAGAGACTTTGCAATTAATCTGGTCACTCTTCATAACATTCTGGAGTATATGCAAATTACCATCATACAAACTGAGGCAGCAGACTTTGTGAAAATTAATATTTGTGTCATTCTCAAAACTTTTGGCCACGACTGTATGTGACCAATAAAATTTGATTTGATTTGATGTAGCGCAGTGCCTCCACTTAATAAGTAAAGATACTGTATGTATTTACTGACTTGGGTCTATGGTGGCAAAATTGCTGTTATGTTTATCCAGTGTATCTATGTATTTAACTAAAGTCATATGATATACTAATGAGACTTGCTCCCTCTGCTAGAACTGTCATGTATTGTATTGTCATGTCTTGTCCCTGTGCTTTCTCTTCTCTTCGTTTCCCCCTGCTGGTCTTATTAGGTTTCTTTCTCTCTCTCTATTCCTCTCTCTCTCTATCGTTCCGTTCCTGCTCCCAGCTGTTCCTCATTCTCCTAACGACCTCGTTTACTCTTTCACACCTGTCCCCTATTTTGCCCTCTGATTAAGTCTCTATTTCTCTCTCTGTTTCTGCTTCTGTCCTTGTCGGATTCTTGTTTGCTGTTTGCTTTGCTTTTGTTCCGTCCAGTTGTATTCTGCCTCGTCATCAGATACTACGTGTGAGCAGGTGTCTCTATCCTCTACGGCCCGCGCCTACCCAAAGGGACCTGCAGTCTGTTGCCGCTAGCCCTGCAACTCTCCTCAACAACTAGAAGGGGGACTCTCCTGTTAAACTAGAGGATTTGTGTTTTCCCTGTTTGGACTTCCCCTGTTATGATTGAGGATTTATGTTTTCCCTGTTTGGACATTAAAAGACTCTGTTTCCGTTATATCGCTTTTGGGTCCTCACTCACCTGCATAACAAGAACACTCCACCTTTGTCTACATGACTGACTCACGGTTCTGGACTTACAGCCAAATGCTGTTTCTCCATATCCTGGTATAGAGCAGTAGACTGAACTAAGCTGTGAGAGACGAGCAAGACAAATGGTTGTGGTTCTTTTGAGAACAGTGTTGTGACAATGAGCACTGAGAAATGGTGTGACATTTCTCAACAAGACCACACCACAAACCAACAGCAGCCTCTTAGTTCCATAGTCCTCTGGCTGAGACCAAACTCTATTTCGTGTGGCTCTTAACTCTGCACCTTTTGAGTGATTGTTATTAACCGCTCCGCTATGGCCCCTCTGCTCCGCTATGGCCCCTCTGCTCCGCTATGGCACTTCTGCTCCGCTATGGCCCCTCTGCTCCGCTATGGCCCCTCTGCTCCGCTATGGCCCCTCTGCTCCACTACGGCCCCTCTGCTCCGCTATGGCTAGAGGAGCCGGCCGGCCGACTGAGAGGGCCCTAGAGGAGTCAGCTTGCTGAAAGGGCCCCAGTTTAGCCAGCTGGCTGAGAGGGTCCTAGTGGAGCCGGCTGGCTGAGAGGGCCCTAGTGGAGCCGGCTGGCTGAGAGGGCCCTAGTGGAGCCGGCTGGCTGAGAGGGCCCTAGAGGAGCCGACTGGCTGAGAGGGCCCTAGGGGAGCCGACTGGCTGAGAGGGCCCTAGTGGATCCGGCTGGCTGGGAGGGCCCTAGTGGAGCCTGCTGGCTGAGAGGGTGAATTGTGGCAAAATTGCTGTTATGTTTATCCAGTGTATCTACACATTTAATTAATGTCACATAATCCTGGACAATCAGACCACCATTTTATTACGTTTGCAATCTCTACAAATAATCTGCTCAGACCCCAACCAAGGAGCATCAAAAGTATAAATTCTCAGACAACCCAAAGATTCCTTGATGCCCTTCCAGACTCCCTCTGCCTACCCAAGGACGTCAGAGGACAAAAATAAGTTAACCACCTAACTGAGGAACTCAATTTAAGATCCAGAAACACTTCGCCGACTTCGAAGTTTACATACACTTAGGTTGGAGTCATTAAAACTCATTTTTCAACCACTCCACAAAGGTCTTGTTAACAAACTGTAGTTTTGGCAAGTCGGTTAGGACATCTACTTTGTGCATGACAAGTAATTTTTCCAATAATTGTTTACAGAGAGATTATTTTACTTAACTCACTGTTTCACAATTCCATTGGGTCAAACACTGACTTGACTGCCTTTAAACAGCTTGGAAAATTCCAGGAAATGATGTCATGGCTTTAGAAGCTTCTGATGGGCTAATTTGACATAATTTGAGTCAATTGGAGGTGTACCTGTGGATGAATTTCAAGGCCTATCTTCAAACTCAGTGCCTCTTTGCTTAACATCATGGGAAAAATAAAAATAAATCAGACAAGACCTCAGAAAAGTCTGGTTCGTCCTTGGGAGCAATTTTCAAACGCCTGAACGTACCACATTCACCTGTGCAACCTATAGTATGCAAGTATAAACACCATGGGACCACACAGCAGTCATACTGCTCAGGAAGGAGATGCGTTCTGTCCCTTAGAGATGAACGAACTTTGGTGCGAAAAGTGCAAATCAATCCCAGAACAACAGCAAAGGACCTTGTGAAGTTGCTGGAGGAAACAGGAACAAAAGTATCTATATCCACAGTAAAACGAGTCCTATATTGACATAACCTGAAAGGCCGCTCAGCAAGGAAGAAGACCCTGCTCCAAAACCGCCATAAAAAAGCTAGACTACGGTTTGCAACAGCACATGGGGACAAAGATCATACTTTTTGGAGAAATGTCCTCTGGTCTGATGAAACAAAAATAGAACTGTTTGGCCATAATTACCATTGTTATGTTTGGAGGAAAAAGGGGGAGGCTTGCAAGCTGAAGAACACCATCCCAACCGTGAACCACAGGGGTGGCAGCATCATGTTGTGGGGTTGCTTTGCTGCTTGAGGGACTAGTGCACTTCACAAAATAGATGGCCTCATGAGGATGGAAAATGATGTGGATATATTGAAGCAACATCTCAAGACATCAGTCAGGAAGTTAAAGCTTGGTCACAAATGGGTCTTCCAAATGGACAATGACCCCAAGCATACTTCCAAAGTTGTGGCAAAATAGCTTTAAGGAAAACCAAGTCATGGTATTGAAGTGGCCATTACAAAGCCCTGACCTCAATCCTATAGAAAATTTGTGGGCAGAACTGAAAAAGTGTATGTGAACAAGGAGGCCTACAAACCTGACTCAGTTACACCAGCTCTGTCAAGAGGAATGGGCCAGAATTCACCCAACTTATTGTGGGAAGCTTGTGGAAGGCTACCCGAAACATTTGACCCAAGTTAAACAATTTAAAGGCACTGCTACCAAATACCAATTGAGTGTATGTAAACTTCTAACCCACTGGGAATGTGATGAAAGAAATAAAAGCTGAAATAAATCACTCTCTACTATAATTCTGATATTTCACATTCTTAAAATAAAGTGGTGATCCTAATTGACCTAAGACAGGGAATTCTTACTAGGATTAAATGTCAGGAATTGTGAAAAACTGAGTTTAAATGTATTTGGCTAAGGTGTATTTAAACTTCCGACTGTATGTCCAGTTTAGATTTAATGCACTCCAGAAAATAGCATTTGGCTGTTTCAGTAGAATGGTTAGTTCTGAATCCAAATTGCATTTGATGTATGGAGTTGCCCTGATTGAGGTGATCAGTCAGATGATCAGCCACCATCTTTCAGCTACTTTTGATAGCACTGGAAGATTGCTTATAGGTTGGTCATTTTCCACCAGTGATGGGTCACCAGATTTTAAAACCGGTATCACTGCAGCAGACTTCCAAGCATTGGAGAAGAACCCATATTTGATGGACAGATTAACTCGATGTACAATAGGGGCAATCATAGAATATTTGTGTCTCTTCAGGAATTCAGTGTCTCGACCAAGTACATATTTTGTTCTAGAGCTCCGGAAGAAGCTAATAATACAGTCCACTGCTGATGCTGAGATTTCAGGAATTCTGAACATTGGTTTATTATTATCTATGGGAGTGAGAACTGTGTTCTTGGTTGAAAATCTTTGAGCCAGTTCCCTTACAGAGCCAACAAAAAAAGTGTTAAATGTGGTGGATATGAAATTGGAGTCTTGAATTAGAATCCCATTAATCTTTAAATCGGGACGTTTTTAAAAAACTTTTCAGCTCCTCTCCCTGTTAGTTTAAGATTTTCCAAATCCCTTTGCCATTTCCTTTTGCTTCATTGATCATTCTGAAGAAGAACTCTGATTTTGCTTATTCTTTTTAATATGCCTTACCATCTTATTTCTCAGTGATGTAAATAGACATCTGTCATCATTCTGATGAGACGTCAGTGCTTTTTTCAAGGAAAGATCCCATTCTCTCATCTGCCTCCAGAGGTCCTCGTTGAGCCATGATAGAGAGGTTTTCCTTCTTGGCTTACGTAGAAATGTCCCGGTAAAAGAGGTATCCAGTTTGTCAATAGCTGACAGAAATGTTCTGAATCCAGACTCTGGGTCTTCATTGCTTAACAGATCAGACCAGTCAATTTGACGTATAGCTTAGTTAGTCATAGCTTAGTTATTTATTCGATCAGGTCTGTTAGTAAACACCAGATCAATTTGAGTCTGGGATGTCTTGTATTATTTGAGTCAGGTTAAAATTGTCTGTGATCTCTTACAGTTTTCCTGTAAGTTTTGTTTTCCCAGTTTATATTGAAATCGCCCATGAAGATGATCTCCTTATGATCACATTCTTTAAGCATGGCATTTAATCATTTAACCACAGTATCAGCAGCCAACTGTAGGCCTACCATTGCTGATTCGCTGAAGCAGGTCAGTGAGAAAACTAATCATGGCATCCTCTCTGTGAGTCACATGGGTCCTCTACTCTCAGCTCTGAGGTGATCAGAGCTGGGGGGGTTGAGTGGCAATCAGGAGAAAGAGAATGAGGTTGGCAGCCAAACCAAGCTCCATGCAGTCTAATGGTTTACATGCCCTCTATCCATTCTGTCCCATCACTGTGTATCACACAGAGCCTGTATAGATCATATCTTCTCGGTCTGTATAATAGTCAGAAATAGATTACACGAAGAGAAGCCTACTTTTACATGTTTCATTGATTTCCAGAAACTTTTGATTTTATAAATAGGGTTATTTTAGCCTAGAGTTTGTTAAAGACAGGAGTTATTGGGAAATTGTATCACGCAATCCAGTCTCTTTACAAAGTACCAATTGCTTGTGTGCGAATTAATTAAAATTGTTCCGATTGTTTTCCCACACCCTCGGGTGTAAAACAAAGACACGCCTTATCACCGACTGTTTGCTATGTTTATAAATGATTTGGCAAAATAATAATAATATAATAATAATAATAATAATATATGCCATTTAGCAGACGCTTTTATCCAAAGCGACTTACAGTCATGTGTGCATACATTCTACGTATGGGTGGTCCCGGGAATCGAACCCACTACCCTGGCGTTACAAGCGCCATGCTCTACCAACTGAGCTACAGAAGGACCACAATAATAAACAGATGAATCAAATTCAAATTTTGGAATTACGTTCAGTACAATTAACTCTGAATGGCTCTATTGAGGCAGGAACTATTTGAATTAGTACGTCACTACATTTTCATAATACAGGTGAATGGAAAGGAAATGTATAAGGCAGGGCTACTACTCCTTATAGAAGGGCTGCAGGGCTACTACTCCTTATAGAAGGGCTGCAGGGCTACTACTCCTTATAGAAGGGCTACAGGGCTACTACTCCTTATAGAAGGGCTGCAGGGCTACTACTCCTTATAGAAGGGCTACTACTCCTTATAGAAGGGCTGCAGGGCTACTACTCCTTATAGAAGGGCTGCAGGGCTACTACTCCTTATAGAAGGGCTGCAGGGCTACTACTCCTTATAGAAGGGCTACTACTCCTTATAGAAGGGCTGCAGGGCTACTACTCCTTATAGAAGGGCTACTACTCCTTATAGAAGGGCTGCAGGGCTACTACTCCTTATAGAAGGGCTACAGGGCTACTACTCCTTATAGAAGGGCTACAGGGCTACTACTCCTTATAGAAGAGCTGCAGGGCTACTACTCCTTATAGAAGGGCTACAGGGCTACTACTCCTTATAGAAGGGCTACAGGGCTACTACTCCTTATAGAAGGGCTACAGGACTACTACTCCTTATAGAAGAGCTGCAGGGCTACTACTCCTTACAGAAGAGCTGCAGGGCTACTACTCCTTACAGAAGAGCTGCAGGGCTACTGGTAGCAAACACATTGTTGAGCCCTGGCTCAAAACAAGCTCTTCACCCCAACATGGACAAACAGTCTGGAAGGCTTCCTGTCACTGTAGTCTATGAGGCTTAAGAGATCTGCCTTCTGATCGAAGTGTGCCTGCAAAAAGGTAGAGAGATGGAGAGAGAAAAAGAAAGACCCGTCCAATAAATCTATAGCACACTATCATTTCGGTCCTGAACACCCCCAACCATTGCGCTACAAAGTGTGCCCCCTTACACAAATACAACCTCCCCTCCCCTCCGCCCACATGGCATTCTTCCCTAGGCAACGGTGTCACCAGCAGCCTAGCTGACCCCTGGGACCCGCACGAGTCAGGACCTCTTGGATTGATTGGAATAAAGATTGCTGGTGACTCGCTCTGCTCTTCAAGAGATCAAACAGCTGTCCTCCCTCACACCTGTTCTCCCTGTGTGACGCACGTAGCGCCTAGCTCCGTAACAGCCATTGAGAAGACCTCTCTTTCTAGCTCTCAGAGGGAAGCAAAAAATATATTTTTTAAATGCATTAAAAAAATGATGATACATCATCAATGTGTGCATGAGTGTGTGTGCATGTGTGTGAACGAGACGGGCTGCGGGGATGGGCATAAAATAAGACAGGGTGGGAAACAAAATCAAAAGCAACAAAGGGGAGGAGGAAGACGGGAGTAAGGGAAGGGAGAATGGGGGCTCGTGTGAAAAAGAGAGGTAGTCACTCTCTCTTGTCAGAGCGGCAGCCGCACCCTACGCATCTCTCCGCCTTATTACTAGTAATCTCATCAGGAATTAAACAGTTAAATATTGGAGTAAGATGTAATGATGAAATGCTAAGTACCCCTTTATATGCTGATGATATTATTTTGATGGCAGAAACTGAACAAGACCTGCAGAACATGTTATGATGTGCAGTCAGTTCGTGTAAAAAAATGGAGACCCAGACAAAAACACAGATAGTACCTGTTTTTCTAAAATGCATTAAGAGAAGTGTTTTGGTGAAGACATTCTTGAGTTCAGTAACAATTTTAAATATGTGGTCTTTTTTTAATGAACATATTACCTTTCTATATGGAACATTTGCCCTGTCCGAATCAGCAAGTATAGCTCTTAGGGGAGTTATAGGAAAACAAAAAGACTCAAAGATATTGGTCATGCTATGTGGGCAACTGATATGTCTGACCTTTTCCAACAGTCTGACTGTGAACATCCTGTACAAAAACCAAATTAAGGGAACAAAGAAGACCTCTCCAGTAGGTACCAAAACGTTCAAAGGCCATTTTCTCAAAAGTTATTAGGGCTATCTTCTGTATACCACCCCTAACTTGTCACAGCACAACTGATTGGCTCAAATGCATTAAGAAGGAAAGAAACTCCACAAATGCACTTTTAACAAGGCAAATCTGTTCATTTAAATGCATTCCAGGTGACTAACTCATGAATCTGGTTGAGAGAATGCCAAGATTGTGCTAAGAGTCTTGGTGGTTCCAAACATCTTCCATTTAAGAATGATGGAGGCCACTGTGTCTTGGTTTCATCAGACCAGATAATCTTGTTTCTCATGGTGTGAGAGTCTTTAGGTGTCTTTTGGCATACTCCAAGCTGGCTGTCATGTGTCTTTTACTAAGGAGTGGCTTAGGAAGAATCTTGGTGGTTCCAAACTTCTTCCATTTAAGAATGATGGAGGCCACTTTGTTCTTGGGGACCTTCAAATGCTGCAGAAGTGTTTTGGTACCCTTCCCCAGATCTGTGCATCAACACAATCTTGTCTCTGAGCTCTACGGACAATTCCTTCGTCCTCGTGACTTGTTTTTTTCTGTGATATGCACTGTCAACTGTGGGAACTTTTATCGACAGGTGTGTGCCAATCAAAATCATGTCCAATCAATTGAATTTACCACAGGTGGACTCCAATCAAGTTGTTGAAACATCTCAAGCATGATCAATGGAAACAGGATGCACCTGAGCTCAATTTCGAGTCTCATTGCAAAGGGGCTGAATATTTATGTAAATAAGGTATCTGTTTTTTATTTAAATGTAATATATTTGCAAAAAAATCTAAAAACCTGTTTTCACTTTGTCATTATGGGGTATTGTGTGTAGATTGCTGAGGATAACAAAACATATTTTTTTAGAATAAGGCTGTAATGTAACAAAATGTTGAAAAAGTGAATACTTTCCAAAGGCACTGTATATATATATATATATATATATATATGATTATTTTTAACCTTTATTTAACTAGTCAAGTCAGTTAAGAACAAATTCTTATTTTCAATGACGGCCTAGGAACAGTGGGTTAACTTCCTTGTACAGGGGCAGAACGACAGATTTTTTTCCTTGTCAGCTCAGGGATTCGATCTTGCAACCTCTCGGTTACTAGTCCAACGCTCTAACCACTAGGATACCTGCCGCCCCAATGTATGTACAGTGGGGCAAAAAAGTATTTAGTCAGCCACATGAGAGCGGTCTGTAATTTTCATCATAGGTACACTTCAACTATGACAGACAAATAGAGAAAAAATAATCCAGAAAATCACATTGTAGGATTTTTAATGATTTTATTTGCAAAATATGGTGGAAAGTATTTGGTCAATAACAAAAGTTTCTCAATAAGTTGTTATATACCCTATGTTTGCAATGACAGAGGTCAAACATTTTCAGTAAGTCTTCACAAGGTTTTCACACACTGTTGCTGGTATTTTGGCCCATTCCTCCATGTAGATCTCCTCTAGAGCAGTGATGTTTTGGGGCTGTTGCTGGGCAATACGGACTTTTAACTCCCTCCAAAGATTTTCTATGGGGTTGAGATCTGGAGACTGGCTAGGCCACTCCAGGACCTTGAAATGCTTCTTACGAAGCCACTCCTTCGTTGCCCGGGCGGTGTGTTTGGGATCATTGTCATGCTGAAAGACCCAGCCACGTTTCATCTTCAATGCCCTTGCTGATGGAAGGAGGTTTTCACTCAAAATCTCACGATACATGGCCCCATTCATTCTTTCCTTTACACAGATCAGTCGTCCTGGTCCCTTTGCAGAAAAACAGCCCCAAAGCATGATGTTTCCACCCCCATGCTTCACAGTAGGTATGGTGTTCTTTGGATGCAACTCAGCATTCTTTGTCCTCCAAACACGACGAGTTGAGTTTTTACCAAGAAGTTATTTTGGTTTCATCTGACCATATGACATTCTCCCAATCTTCTTCTGGATCGTCCAAATGCTCTCTAGCAAACTTCAGACGGGCCTGGACATGTACTGGCTTAAGCAGGGGGACACGTCTGGCACTGCAGGATTTGAGTCCCTGGCGGCGTAGTGTGTTACTGATGGTAGACTTTGTTACTTTGGTTCCAGCTCTCTGCAGGTCATTCACTAGGTCCCACCGTGTGGTTCTGGGATTTTTGCTCACCGTTCTTGTGATCATTTTGACCCCACGGGTGAGATCTTGCGTGGAGCCCCAGATCGAGGGAGATTATCAGTGGTCTTGTATGTCTTCCATTTCCTAATAATTGCTCCCACAGTTGATTTCTTCAAACCAAGCTGCTAACCTATTGCAGATTCAGTCTTCCCAGCCTGGTGCAGGTCTACAATTCTGTTTCTGGTGTCCTTTGACAGCTCTTTGGTCTTGGCCATAGTGGAGTTTGGAGTGTGACTGTTTGAGGTTGTGGACAGGTGTCTTTTATACTGATAACAAGTTCAAACAGGTGCCATTAATACAGGTAATGAGTGGAGGACAGAGGAGCCTCTTAAAGAAGAAGTTACAGGTCTGTGAGAGCCAGAAATCTTGCTTGTTTGTAGGTGACCAGATACTTATTTTCCACCATAATTTGCAAATAAATCCATTAAAAATCCTACAATGTGATTTTCTGTTTTTTTTTCTTCTAATTTTGTCTGTCATAGCTGAAGTGTACCTATGATGAAAATTACAGGCCTCATCTTTTTAAGTGGGAGAACTTGCACAGTTGGTGGCTGACTAAATACCTTTTTGAATTCCCATTCAGTCGCTGACCGATAAATCTCCGGTCGTCGGTATTAGGCCTACTGATTGATCAACTTTTACTTGTGACAAAGTCAGCAAAGGATATCACTGCATTTGGAATGCATTTGCAGCCGAAATGGACTCAACCAGAAAAATGATATGACACAACTTAGCCACAACACTCAGTGGGCATGCGTGATGATGTAGCCCAGAGATGAACTCATAATTTTGTATTTTATTTATTATGGATACCCATTAGCTGCTGCCAAGGTAGAATTAAGGCAGTTTATGCCGTTTTAAAACATTACAATACGTTCACAGATTTCACAACACACTGTGTGCCCTCAGGCCACTTCTCCACCACTACCACATATCTACAGTACAAAAACCATGTGTACATGTATGTGTGCATATGTTTGTGTTGCTTCACAGTCCCATAAGGTATATTTTTATCTGTTTTTAAATCAAATTTTGCTGCTTGCATCAGTTACTTGATGTGGAATAGAGTTTCATGTAGTCATGACTCTATGTAGTATTGTGCACCTCCCATAGTCTGTTCTGGACATGGAGTATGTGAAGAGACCTCTGGTGGCATGTCTTGTGTGGTATCCATGGGTGTCTGAGCAGTGCACCAGTAGTTCAAACAGACCGCTTGGTACATTCAACATCTCTCATTAATACAGGTAGTGATGAAGTTAATCTCTCCTCAACTTTCAGCCAGCAAAGATTGACATGCATGTTATTATTAGCTCTCTGTGTACATCCAAGGACCATAGTGGCTCCCAGCTCTGCGTACCCACATCCATACCCACACATTTTTATTTTACTAGGCAAGTCAGTTAAGAACAAATTCTTATTTTCAATGATTGCCTAGGAACTGCCTTGTTCATGGGCAGAACGGCAGAACAAATGACCTTGTCAGCTCGGGGATTTGATCTTGCAACCTTTCGGTCACTAGTCTAACGCTCTAAGCACTAGGCTACCTGCCTCCCCATGTGGTCAGCGCTGGCCCTAAGCAACATTTTGTTGGCCCATCCCCAGTCTTTAATATGATATCTGGTGAGAGTCCCTAACAAAATCAATGGGGGCCCCCTTTCGGTAATTCAACCATGATTACTACAAGTATAAAACACGTTAGCTGACATGGGCTAATTGAATGACTGTCAGTGAAAAACTGCTGATCCACATCCACATTTCGAAATTGACCTTGTGTATTATACTACTCTAACTATCAACAGTAAGTTGAGACCCTGACTGAGTCCCCCCCCTCCCCCCCAAAAAATCCCTGTGCCAAATGGAACAAGACACTTTTAACCCGCATCGGCCCTGAGAGATGCACAGTGAGGAGTATCCTGAGTGAATCATTTCCGCTTGACACGACAGAAGGTTTTGGAGAGAGAGAGAGAGAGAGAGAGAGAGGCCCGCTCGGTGATCCATTTTAGAATAGCATTAGTGTGTGACTTGTTCACGGTGGAGGATTCACTTGCGTGCGTGTCACTTGCTGTAACCTAAAAAAAGCTACACTGGATGGAATTGTCTCAGTTGCTAGAACATGAGAATCACCAAAACACACCACAACTGCACTATCATTCTGGACAAATGAGAGATGGGAATATTAAGTGATCGGCTACGACAAGAGATCGCTCTGTTTATGGAAGTGTCCTCAAGCCATTTCTCAGCATAATGTGGTATAGGATATTCATGAATGATCAGACCATTCTTGCTGATATCATCTGTTTCAATGTGCCTATGGTCATCAATCAAAGCGTGTCGAATGACTTTATTGCCCTCGCCCCCCCCCCCCAAAAGGTACTTAAACGATATCATAACCATCATCGATAAAAGACCTGGCCTACTCACCACATTCTTATCGGCAGACTGAACAGCCTTGGTTTCTCAAATGACTGCCTCGCCTGGTTCACCAACTACTTCTCAGACAGAGTTCAGTATGTCAAATTGGAGGGCCTGTTGCCCGCACCTCTAGCAGTCTCTATGGGGGTGCCACAGGGTTCAATCCGCAGACCGACTCTTTTCTCTGTATACATCAATGATGTCACTCTTGCAGCTGGTGATTCTCTGATCCATCTCTACGCAGATGACACCATTCTGTATACTCCTGGCCCTTCTTTGGACACTGTGTTAACTAACCTCCAGATGAGCTTCAATGCCATACTCTCCTTCCGTGGCCTCCAACTGCTCTTAAATGCTAGTAAAACTAAATGCATGCTCTTCGACCGATCGCTGCCCGCACATGCCGCCCGTCATGCATCACTACTCTGGATGGTTCTGACTTAGAATATGTAGACAACTACAAATACCTAGGTGTCTGGTTAGACTGTAAAATGCAGTCTATCACAGTGCCATCCGTTGTCACCAAAGCCCCATATACTACCCACCACAATGACATGTATGCTCTCGTTGGCTCGCCCTCGCTTCATATTCATCGCCAAACCCACTGGCTCCAGGTCATCTATAAATATTTTCTAGGTAAAGACTTATATATATATATTTTTTTTTCTTTTCTTTTCTTTTTTTCACATTTATTTAACCAGGTAGGCTAGTTGAGAATAAGTTCTCATTTGCAACTGCGACCTGGCCAAGATAAAGCATAGCAGTGTGAACAGACAACACAGAGTTACACATGGAGTAAACAATTAACAAGTCAATAATACAGTAGAAAAAAGGAGAGTCTATATACATTGTGTGCAAAAGGCATGAGGAGGTAGGCGAATAATTACAATTTTGCAGATTAACACTGGAGTGATATATTATCAGATGGTCATGTACAGGTAGAGATATTGGTGTGCAAAAGAGCATAAAATAAAATAAATAAAAACAGTGGGCTAAAAAATGGGTGGGCTATTTACCGATACACTATGTACAGCGGCAGCGATCGGTTAGCTGCTCAGATAGCAGATGTTTGAAGTTGGTGAGGGAGATAAAAGTCTCCAACTTCAGCGATTTTTGCAATTCGTTCCATTCACAGGCAGCAGAGAACGAAAGGCGGCCAAATGAGGTGTTGGCTTTAGGGATGATCAGTGAGATACACCTGCTGGAGCGCGTGTTACGGGTGGGTGTTGCCATCGTGACCAGTGAACTGAGATAAGGCGGAGCTTTACCTAGCATGGGCTTGTAGATGACCTGGAGCCAGTGGGTCTGGCGACGAATATGTAGCGAGGGCCAGCCGACTAGAGCATACAGGTCGCAGTGGTGGGTGGAATAAGGTGCTTTAGTGACAAAACGGATGGCACTGTGATAAACTGCATCCAGTTTGCTGAGTAGAGTGTTGGAAGCAATTTTGTAGATGACATCACCGAAGTCGAGGATCGGTAGGATAGTCAGTTTTACTAGGGTGAGTTTGGCGGCGTGAGTGAAGGAGGCTTTGTTGCGGAATAGAAAGCCAACTCTTGATTTGATTTTCGATTGGAGATGTTTGATATGAGTCTGGAAGGAGAGTTTACAGTCTAGCCAGACACCTAGGTACTTATAGATGTCCACATATTCAAGGTCGGAACCATCCAGGGTGGTGATGCTGGTCAGGCGTGCGGGTGCAGGCAGCTAACGGTTGAAAAGCATGCATTTGGTTATAGCGTTTAAGAGCAGTTGGAGGCCACGGAAGGAGTGTTGTATGGCATGGAAGCTCGTTTGAAGGTTAGATAGCACAGTGTCCAAGGACGGGCCGGAAGTATATAGAATGGTGTCGTCTGCGTAGAGGTGGATCAGGGAATCGCCCGCAGCATGAGAACCCTGTGGCACCCCCATAGAGACTGCAAGAGGACCGGACAGCATGCCCTCCGATTTGACACACTGAACTCTGTCTGCAAAGTAATTGGTGAACCAGGCAAGGCAATCATCCGAAAAACCGAGGCTACTGAGTCTGCTGATAAGATTATGGTGATTGACAGAGTCGAAAGCCTTGGCAAGGTCGATGAAGACGGCTGCACAGTACTGTCTTTTATCGATGGCGGTTATGATATTGTTTAGTACCTTGAGCGTGGCTGAGGTGCACCCGTGACTGGCTCGGAAACCAGACTTTTCTACTGTGTTATTGACTGTACGTTTGTTTATTCCATGTGTAACTCTGTGTTGTTGTTTGTATCCCACTGCTTTGCTGGTTAATGTGCTCAACATCTGCTCTGAATACGAGCTCATGTCTGAAGGAGGGTTAAAAAAACACCCTTTTAAGAACTCTTTTTTTAATTGTATTTTTTATATATATTCACTTTCAATGTCGCAGGTAGCAGCTATAAATGATAACTTGTTCTCAACTAGTCTACCTGGTTAAATAAAGGTGGGGGAAAAAAATGCTAGACCCTCTCTTTTTGAATTAGGTTTACAGTATAAGGTAGAGAGATGCAGTGCCTCGGGACAGCCGGTATCCAGCTGGTTCATGTGTGTGGTAGGTTACAGGTACAGATACAGGCTACTAGCCTAGGGACTAGGTTTGCATTCACCTCGCCCCCAGTCCATAGGCTATATTGCGCGCAGGAAGTATGCCTGGTGCGCGAGATCGGTTTGTGTAATGGAGACCTGCCTTTCTCATAGCCTTAACTGATGATGTTGAATTACGGAATTTATCTGCTGCTGGCGCATCTACTGCCAAGCAGCCCACCATCACTTTCGTTTACAATGCACCAATTCTCTCTAACTCTCTTTCCTCCCTCCTGCTCTTTCTCCCTCCCTCTCTCAACCACACACACACACACACTCGCTACAGCCCGCTTCCTCTCTCTCTCGTTGGTTTCCTTTCCCTCTCTTTCTCTCAGTCTCCGATAATTCCTCATCCGAACCACAATCACGTAGGATTGCATAGAGCGAAAAAGAAAGGCTGTTTGCAAACCAGGCAATGAAGAGTGGACTTCACCGGTTGCTTTGATAGTACTTTTTACCACAGGCTACAAGTGAGATTTGTGCTTCGATTTTTCCCACTGGGCACAGACGTCAATTCATCGACTATTCCACGTTGGTTGAATGTCATTTTAAAGAAATAACGTGGAAACATTGGTTCAACCAGTGTGTTCGAATGATGTCAGTTTAGGATGCTCATTACTTGTCATGACAACATATATTTTCCGACTGTTCTCCAATTTGTTATAACTCTCCGTCTTCCAGAGAACATTGAGGTTTCGAATTTGGATTTTTTTTTTAACCTGCTGCTCGAGTGTCGAGCCCGTAGTAGTCCAAAAGACCATGCCGTCCGCAGGCTGGTGAACAGTGTGTCCGCGTACATGAACAGTGAACTCAGAAAGTTGTGCAATGTCGAGCACTAGAAATTGTCGAGGAGTGAAAACGATGGATAATGAAACTATTTACGGGACATTTTATCAGGATAACTGGGAATAATCTGGACTGGAGATAAAGGAGTACATTTGAGAAATTTGCACAATGTGCTGAATGTAAAATACAAATGTGTTTATTTAGAGATATAGTAGCCTACATATTTGTAAAGACTGCCTTTGCAATATTTCATATGTATATCGATGTTGTTACCGTTATTTAGATCGCAAATATGTTTGATTTCAGCATTCAGCAAGTTCAGTCATTTTATGCACCTTACCTACATATTTATCATCATGGCGCACTTACGCAACCTTATGCATTGGACCAGCCATAATCAGCACCCTCAGCAGTATCTTCACAACATCTCGCTCATAGTAGATGCGGAGACGATTCACGTGGTCTACACTAAGGTTAGTCTACCGGGGAGATGGCGGCGGCGCTCGCCAGCTCCCTGATACGACAGAAACGTCAAGCAAGAGAGGCAAACAGCGAAAAGGTCGCTACTTCGAAACGGCGCACCAGCCCCAACAAAGATCCCCGCTCCTTGTGTGAGAGGCATATATTTACTGTCTTCAACAAAATTCGGTTCTGCAGCGGCAAGAAAAGACCAGTCCGCAGGAAGCCAGGTCAGTGACATCAGAGCAGGGCTGCGTTCAGTACATTAAAACGTAATATAACGTTCAATTTAACGGAAACGGCGCTGTACTGTTACTGTTTAACGTCACTCTTTGCTTCAAGATCACACCCTGCACATCCACTGAGCGGAGCAAACATATCTCAGTCTGTTCAATAATTTACAAGAACGTTTTGGGGAAACGTGTTGTTCAGTTCAAATCATTCCGCAAATTCAGAATTTGCTCAAATTGAGCTGTACGTTTAAAAAAAATGTTTTATACAAAAACCATTATAACAATGATTTTTGTCCAAAGTAACAGTTAGCAAAATCAGGTAAATTGATAAATGCACACTTTGTTTAACCTCAATGTCAACTTGTTTTCACATTGCATTGTTGTTTTAAGCTGTACAGATAATGTATTTGACATGTTTTCATTGTATTTTGAACGCTTTCAGACTGAGCATTTGAAATGTTAGGAGTACTTTGGGGGTCAGGGAAAATGTATGGGAGTAAAAAGTACATATCTTTAGGAATTTAGTGGAGTAAAAATAGAAGTTGTCAAAAATATAAATAGTAATGTAAAGTACAGATACCGAAAAAAGTACAGACTTAAGTAGTACTTCAAATATTTTTTTCTTTACACCACTGAGCATGCCACCATCAGAGTCAATTCAAACTTCTTGTGTGTTCTTATGTTGGCATAATACATCATTTTAAAGAAGTCCATAACTGAACATTGATATACACAGTTGAAGCAACCTCTCTCCCCTCTTCATTTCACCTGGGGGGGACATCCGAGTTTTTAAATCCATGTAGGATACTGGTCAAGTGAGTTACAACAGCAATGCACCAAGGGCTATTTAGTCTGGTTGTCTACAGGTAAATGTTTATTAGTTAGGGGGTTGCTGAACTGAGTGCCCTTAAAACAACAAAAAACATGAAAAAAACACATTTTTCACAAATCACGTGAAAAATGTCACGTGAAAACAAAAAATGCACGGACCAGACATGGTTTTCGGACACATTAAGTTTTATATGGATTTTTAACATGACTCAGACTAGTGGTTTTCCAACATTTCACATGTGATATTCTAAACCAGCATGTGCTTTTGAAACTGGCGGGATTAGATCCCAGGTCTCCCATGGGAGAAGCCAATGTCTTGACCATGCATATTTATTATCAATTTCTCTCAATCTCAGATATTGACTGTTCAATTCAAAATAGGGCTGTCAATTTTTTTTTTTACGTGACTATCATTCATGTGATGACATGCTATTTATCGAATAATTAACTATATTTAATTATTATGTAATTTAAATTAATCATGTAACAATTAACTAATTAGTATCTTGGGGCACCATGGGAAAAGTTTGTTTAATGAGTTACCGTTTCCCGAATTAACTCAATAATTTATCGGAATATCTTGATATCATTACAGTCAATAATTAATAATTTCCTAATTTCAGTCTCATTCTGAATGTCGTTGACCTCGTAAATCTGCACAAACCCTAGCCTAAATCATGAATAAGCGATGCACAAATTGGCTTAATTATTTATTTACTAACTAACTAAATAATCACGCAGAATTACATAAACACACACACTATTGTAGCCTGTTTATTTAATGTAACAAAAACCAATGGACAGCTAACAATAACATAAGCTAAAAATGGCTAGCTAGGATGAAATGGAAGGCTAATAATAGAGTGGATAGCTCAGAAGTAAGAAATAATATTTTTAGGCTATGTAACCTTTTTATAGAAAAAAAGGTTTAAGAATGCAACACATTAACACCTTTTGACATGTGAGGAGAATAACACTATTTCACTCCCACATGTGAATTTACAATGGTTGTGACATTTCTTACATATGAAACTGCAAATGTGATTTTCACGTGATTGTTTTTCAATTCTACTCGTGTGAAAAGGTGTTGTTAACATGTAAACTATAATTTAATACATGCGAAAATATGGTTTCACATATGAAATCTAAGCTCAACATCTGAAAACATACATTTATCATGTGAAAACGTGATTTTCACATGTTGTTGTTGTGCGGGTTCCTCCAGTACTTGAAGTGAAGAAAGGCACACTAATGAACTGGACCAGAGCTATTAGTGTCCAGGGTATGGTGAAGCATTTTTGTTGAAGAATGCTTTATTGATCCACCCATGGGCCAATTCTCACAGTTAGGCTACAAGTTAGGCAGAGATCTGAGAGTATCATATCTGTCACCGATGGATAAGAAGAGGTGGACCACACATTTCTGCATCATATTTAACGTATCTCTCCACCTTTCAGAGTTTCTATCATCCACTGGGTCCACCTCATCATCAGCATTTAACTGGCACACCGACTTGCTCTAAATAGTGCTGTATTTTAGTCTTTTTATGTCTCTTCCTGCATAATTTGGGTGTTAGGCGGCTGTAGTGCCAAGTTTATCTGTCCCATATTGTGTGCACAGTTCATGATCTGGAGGTGGCGTCTTCGACCGTTTATTTTTCAGTTCAGTTTTGACCCACCAACTGAAACCTTTTTATTTTATCTACAAGACTGGGTGATGGTTTATGGTTTTCCACTGATTAGTGTTATGTTGGTATCTGCATGCTCTGAATGCCCTTAGTACAATTAGCTGTTGTTTTCCCTAGTCATTGAAATGGTTACTGGGGGTATGAGGGCATGGCATTCAAGTGTTTTGGTGCCTAAGTGACCTGGGCTGTGGTCATTGCAATGGAAATCTAAAATGAGCTATTCTTATTGGACACATTCAGGTAGTCCCTCCCTGTTTCAGTCCATCTTATTATGTTTGGTGCTTAATAAACACGACCCAAGCAGCTAGCTAACTCTCATCCCCATTGTGTTATATTGCAGAGCCGCAGCTGAAGGGCATTGTGACTCGACTGTTCAGCGAGCAGGGCTTCTACCTGCAGATGAAGCCGGACGGCACTATAAATGGGACCAAGGACGAGAACAGCGACTACAGTGAGTTTATATGACACACATTACAGATCCCAACATGCACAACTCCTATCATACAATCTGAAAGTACAATACACTTTGTCCTGGTGAGGTCACGTGGGTCTGAAAAAATGCCTAGCCCTTATGATGACAAATGCCATTTCATCATGACAGTGTACATGGATGTTGACACACCACAATCTAGAATTCCACAGATATCACCTGTGCAAGCCTCAACACTCAACACACATCCACTCAACGGTCAGGCCAGGAGCATTCCTGTCCATCTGTCTGGTGGGAAGGGGATCTGTCCCCTCCTTGACTTACATGCAGTACCAGCCTAGAGGTGCACATGTTACGTGCATGCGTGCGTGCACACCATGACTTGTGTTCCTTGTGCGTGCACACACACACACTAAAGTGATAGTTTAATAGATGCAGGAGTCACTTGATAGAGTTGAAGTCCAGAGCAAAGTGTTGGCCCTATAAGTCACTTTTATCCAAAGTGACTTACAGTGCTTGCATATATTTTTGTATGGCGGGTGGTCCCACCTATCGAACCCACTATCCTGGCATTGCAAGTGCTGGGCTCTACCAACTGAGCCACAGGGGGCCACTCATCCAACCTGTGTGCTCTTGGAGTGAGTCACAACATGTTGCCAAGGACAGAATGAAGTGGAGGGAGCTCTTTGTTTCTCAATAGAGATGAAGAGTATTAAGTAAGTAGTTAACCTGTGCTCGGTCAATTCACACTACAACTATTTCCCTATCTATGCAGAGTGTGTGTGTTAGCGCTGCAGCACACACTGTATTGCAGGGGCGAGATTACCTACTCTACCTGGCAGTTGTGAAATGGCACAGTAACTCAATTCGCAATTCTTCTGAACAAGAAAATTAATGAAAGGCAAACTTCCTCTTCCCTTCTCCACTGCTGTATCCAGCTGGAGAGAAGAAGAAGAAGAAGGCCTCTCATTGTATCAGAACGAAAATATCATAGCATATGAGTCTCCAGAGCTTCAGGGGAAGGAGAATAGAAGAATTAACAGCTGGCAAGATGTTAAAATTATTTCGTTCACATCTCCTACTCATATTGAAGAGATAGATAGATTAGAGAAGCCAGAAGTAAACCCAATGAGCTCTATCAGAAGAGAGGAGAGGAGAGAAGAATAGAGGAAGAGGAGAGAGGAAAGCTGATAAGACGAGGATGGGAGAGGAGGGGAAAAGAGGAAAAGATGGGTGAAATAGAAGAGAGGAGGAAAACAGGGCTGAGGAGAAGAGAGGCAAGGAAAGAAAAGGAGAGGTTGGAGACGGACCCAAAAACGATCTTGTTTCCAGGCCCAAACTCTTTCAGGGTGGATGGATGGTGGGTACAGTACAGTATGTGTTTTCGTGGATTGAGAGAAGATTAATGCCTGGTGAGCTGTGTAGCCGGAGGGCTCCTTCTTCATACAGGAGCTCAGTTGCACCCACTCATGATGCTGGAGTATTTTTGCATCCCCTCCTTATCCCTTTTGTATTTGTGTCCTTGCGGATTATTTCACCTATCTCTCTCTGTTAAAAAAGTCAAACTTTTTTCTTCCTAGCCCATATCAAAGCATCCCGAAAGGCTTAGTGTTGTTATGTGATCCTTGAATGATCGTCAAAGCTCTTATTTGTGAGTTTTGGCATTATGGAGCTCCAAGGCTGGCGTTAATATGAGATTTATCGGCTGCCCGAATTACCGTACAGTGTTTCTTTTTCTGGGCTTTAGCTCAGAATCCAGGAAGCAGTGGTGAGAAATGCTGCCAGGTCTGAGGATGGTTTTAAGGACATGATATGAAAATCTCGGATTGGTAAATCATTTTTTGAACCTTTAATAAATGATTCGATACATAGCCATTAATTCTTTAAAACATATAATTGATAAATGCCTCATGAGCTTAGTTCAACTGTCAACTTAAATATAAGCTTTCTTAACTCCATTGTTTGTAAACAATGTAATTGTAAACACACACTGTATAGCTTAAAAACATGATTATGGCCTGGACTCTATCCATAGCACAGCACTTTGGACAGCTGACAATTCCGTTTTCAATGGAGGCACATATCATGGGATCATAACAAATACAAAATATCATGATATTATCTTAAGGTGCAAGATTACAGTTAAACATTTACAATTTGTGTAAAACATTTAAAGGATTGTGAGTCTAGTAATTGTTTATTTCCTAAAGTCTAGCAACCCAGTTGCCAGCAGGCATGCCAGCTACAGGTAATTACCAAAATAGGGGAAACACTTGAGTAAATGATGGATACAAAGTACACTGAGTGTACAAAACATGAGGAACACCTTCCTAATACTGAGTTGCACTCCTTTTTGCCCTCAGAACAGCCTCAATTTTGTCAGACATGGACTCTACAAGCTGTCTTCCACAGGGATGCTGGCCCATGTTGGCTCCAGTGTTTCCAGCAGTTGTGTCGAGTTGGCTGGATGTCCTTTGCGAGGTGGACCATTCTTGATACACAGTGTTGCAGCTCTTGACACACTCAAATCGGCGCGCCTGGCATCTACTACCATACCCTGTTCAAAGGCACTTAAATATTTTGTCTTGCCCATTCACCCACTGAATGGCACCCATACACAATCCACATCTCAATGGTCTCAAGGCTTAAAAGTTCTTCTTTAACATGTCTCCTCCCTTCATCTACACTGGATGAAGTGGATTTAAGTGACATCAATAAGAGATCCCAGCTTTCAACTATATTCACCTGGTCAGTCTATGTCATGGAACAAGCAGGTGTTCCTAATGTTTTGTATACTCAGTGTATATTGAAAGCAGGTGCTTCCACACAGGTGTGGTCCCTGAGTTAATTAAGCAATTCACTTCCCATCATGCTTAGGCTTATGTATAAAAATGTTGGGCAGGCCATTATTTTGGCTAGAATGGCCCCATAGGATGACTATTTCCCCATCCAGAGGGCATGATTGGTCATTGAATGGTTTGATGAGCTTGAAAACGATGTAAACCTTATGCCACGGCCCTCTCAGTCACCAGATCTCATCCCAATTGAACACTTGTGGGAGATTCTGGAGCGGCACCTGAGACAGTGTTATCCATCAACAAAATACCAAATGATGGAATTTCTCGTAGAAGAATGGTGTCACATCCCTCCAGACACTTGTAGAATCTATGCCAAGGTGCATTGAAGCTGTTCTGGCTCGCTCTACTAAGACACTTTATGTTGGTGTCTCCCTTTTGGCAGTTACCTGTAGTTAGACAAACTACTATAACTTGATTGATAGCATGACATGACATGCTAGCTAGTTATGAGGTTGGGAGATTGGGAACCTATCTAGCTGGCTAGCTAAAGCCAACTTCATAAAATGGTAGGGGCTAGTATTATCACCGGCAGCTAAAATCAAATCAAACGCTGTGTGTGTGACTCTATACTCTCTCTCCTCCTCCACTGGCCTATGGGCATGACGCCCCTGCACAGAGTACACACACACACACACACACACACACACACACACACACACACACACACACACACACACACACACACACACACACACACACACACACACACACACACACACACACACACACACACACACACACACACACACACACACACACACACACACACACACACACACACACACACACACACACACACATTTGTTCAGTCTCTTTATCCCACACATATACACTCACACTGACTCCACTTCACTCTCCCTCATGCATTTCTTTTGATCCACCCCCATCATGCTTAAACATCCACACGCATGCACAGTCACACGCACACACACATCATTTCTGGGCACTTGCTTCGCTGCTCCCCTGGCCTCTGGTATGCATTACTCTTTTCTGCCTACAAAGGTAATTTGTTGGCCAACCAAAGAGCCTGTCGATTTTCACTGAGTGAAATTCCCCCATACCCCTGAGGTTCTTATTTGATTCGCTTATTACCTTTTCCCTTATTCCCTCAAAGATCCACCATAGACCACTTTCCTTCCACAGCCTACCTTATTCAATACAATGACTGGTTTTCTAAACAGTCAACACTCTTCCCAAATGTGAAAGTCACAGTGCTGTGATGTTGCTCTACTGCTGTACTGTATTTAAATAGTAAGGTGGGTAGGAATAAACTGTGACCTTTATTATACCTGTGTTCGTTCTCCCTTATCCCTTCCTGTCTTTCTGTCTCTCTTTCTCTGTCTCTTTCTCCATTTATCTCTTCATGTATTTCTCTTTTTTCCTCCCCCTGTCTCTCTCTTCCTCTTCTCTCTCCTCAGCTCTGTTTAACCTCATCCCAGTGGGGCTGAGGGTGGTAGCCATCCAGGGGGTGAAGGCCGGCCTCTACGCAGCCATGAATGGAGAGGGCTTCCTCTACACCTCAGTAAGTCCTGCCTCTGCTACTCTAAAACTTGACTGACTCCGAGTGTGTTTTTTGTGTGTGTGATTATATTCTAGATATATTCAAACTTGTTCTAGAAAAACTCTTTAGTAACTGGTACTTTTGTTGTACTGGATAATACGTACTTAGTACTGTGGACCAAGTCAGTTTAGATTCCCTGTAGGTCTGCATTTGAACAGGTCTGCATTTGTTTGTCTCAAATGGCACCCTATTCCCTACATACACTAAGAAAAAAGGGTTCCAAAAGCGTTTTGAGTCTGTTCCAGGTATAACCCTCTCCAAAAGGGGTTCTTCAAACGGTTCTCCTATGGGGACAGCCAAATAACCCTTTTTGGTTCTAGATAGCACCCATAGGGCTCTGGTCGAAAGTAGTGCACTGTATAGGGATGCAACCTTTGTCTCTTCGGTTATTTATGGATAATAGCTATTTAGTGTCTGCCTCAGTGAAGTCCTATTCTCTTTCCATCCCTCATTTCTATCCGTTCCCTCCTCTTCTTCCTCTTCTTCTTCCTTCCTTTCCATCCCTCCTCTTCTCATGTTCCCTATTTCTCTACCTCCGTTACCTTTTCTACCTCCCGTCCGGTGATATATAATCCTCTCTTCAGGTCCCACATTCATCAAGTGTCCCAGAGTAGGAATGCTGATCTATGATCAGTTTTGCTTTTAGATCATAAGGAGTCAGATTATTATGGACAGGGAGAACCTGATCCTAGATCAGCACTCCTACTCTGAGATGCTTGATAAATACTGGCCCATATTTTCCCAGTTTGTTTTTGGGTCATCCTCTGAGAAATAGTACAGTACACACACATAACAACCACTCTCCAAACGCAGATTTTATGAATGCTCTCTGACCATAATACACTCACTGCGTAATACACTCACTAAACAGATGTTTCCTACATGTTTGGAAAATACCATTACCCCCCTTATTTTGGAGCACTATATTGTATCTTGGGACCATGCTTATAGAGAGGGGAGGGGGGTACTTCTTGGGTATTCCTCTGGCCAATATCAACAGCAGATTTCAAAGGGGAAGGACAAATCCTTATATAATGGAATTGCAGAGGTTAGAGCCATTCGTTTGTTTGACATCCCAACATAAAGCACAGTCTCGCTACACTCTTAGAAAAAAGGGTTCCAAAAGGGTTCTTAGGCTGTCCCCATAAGAGAACCCTTTTTGGTTCCATGTAGAACCCTCTGTGTAAAGGGTTCTACATGGAACCATAAGGGTTCTGCCTGGAACCAAAAAGTGTTCTTCAATGGTGCTCTGGGGACAGCCGAAGAACCCTTTTAGGTTCTAGATAGCACCTTCTAAGAGTGTACAACAGGCCTCTTAGCAGTTATATCTCTGTGTGGCTCTTAGAGAAGGGAAGAGTGGGGCCACTGACGTTGTATGTCGCTGTGCTGTGGGTCCATCCCTAATAAGTTGTTGATGCCTCCATCTATGAAAGTTTAAAATGCAATTCTTGATTTTCTATATGCAGAGAAGGGGGGTGGGGGGGTTCTTTCATTGTCAACAAGCAACCATTATTTTATGATCAAACCACTGTCATTGGTCTACTCCACCGTCAGTGTTTTCTCAGATCAAGGTCAGACATGTTTTTTTGAGTTGCCCACGATGGGAATTTTATAAATACCCGACACATCTTAGTCAAATCTTCAAATGAATCAATGTTAAAACTTACTTGACTGTCTTGCATAATTTTTGGGAGCAGTACTATCACTATCAAAACTTTCCACAGCCCCAGTCATCTCCCCACCTCACCAATAGGCCGAAACCCATTAATGCACTACGCCAGGGATGATCAACTACGCCAGGGATCATCAACTAGATTCAGCCGCGGGACAATTTTTTCTTGAGCGGATGGTCAGGGGGCCGGAACATAAATACAATGATGATCTGTGCCTTGACTTGTTAAATTTCATCACTGAAAATGTATGTTCACATAAACTCAGCAAAAAAAGAAATGCCCCTTTGTCAGGATCCTGTCTTTCAAAGATAAATCATAAAAATCCAAATAACTTCACAGATATTCATTGTAAAGGGTTTAAACATGGTTTCCTATGCTTGTTCAATGAACCATAAACAATTAATGAACATGCACCTGTGGAACGGTCATTAAGACACTAACAGCTTACAGACGGTAGGCAATTAAGGTCACAGTTATGAAAACTTAGGACACTAAAGAGGCCTTTCTACGGACTCTGAAAAACACCAAATTAAATATGCCCAGGCCCCTGCTCATCTGCGTGAACGTGCCTTAGGCATGCTGCAAGGAGGCATGAGGACTGCAGATGTGGCCAGTGCAATACCTTTCAATGTCCGTACTGTGAGACTCCTAAGACAGAGCTACAGGAAGACAGGATGGACAGCTGATCGTCCTCGCAGTGGCAGACCACATGTAACAACACCTGCACATGATCGGTACATCTGAACTTCACACCTGCGGGACAGGTACAGGATGGCAACAACAACTGCCGAGTTACACCAGGAACGCACAATCCCTTCATCAGTGTCAGACTGTCCGCAATAGGCTGAGAGAGGCTGGACTGAGGGCTTGTATGCCTGTTGTTAGGCAGGTCCTCACCAGACATCACCGGCAGCAATGTCGCCTATGGGCACAAACCCACCATCGCTGGACCAGACAGGTCAGGCAAAAAGTGCTCTTCACTGACGGGTTGCGATTTTGTCTCACCAGGGGCGCGTTTATCGTCGAAGGAATGAGCGTTACACCGAGGCCTGTACTCTAGAGCGGGATCAATTTGGAGGTGGAGGCTCCGTCATGGTCTGGGGCGGTGTGTCACAGCATCATCGGACTGAGCTTGTTGTCATTGCAGGCAATCTCAACGCTGTGTGTTACAGGGAAGACATCCTCCTTCCTCACGTGGTACCCTTCCTGCAGGCTCATCCTGACATGACCCTCCAGCATGACAATACCACCATCCATACTGCTCGTTCTGTGCGTGATTTCCTGCAAGACAGGAATGTCAGTGTTCTGTCATGGCCAGCGAAGAGCCCGGATCTCAATCCCATTGAGCACGTCTGGGACCTGTTGGATCGGAGGGTGAGGGCTAGGGCCATTCCCCCCAGAAATGTCTGTGAACTTGCAGATGCCTTGGTGAAAGACAACATTTCACAGCAATAACTGGCAAATCTGGTGCAGTCCATGAGGAGGAGATGCACTGCAGTACTTAATGCTTCTGGTGGCCACACCAGACTGTTACTTTTGATTTTGAGCCCCCCTTTGTTCAGGGACACATTATTCCATTTCTGTTAGTCACATGTCTGTGGATCTTGTTCAGTTTATGTCTGTTGTTGAATCTTATGTTCATACAAATGTTTACACATGTTAAGTTTGCTGAAAATAAACACAGTTGACAGTGAGAGGACGTTTCTTTTTTTGCTGAGTTTACATAGGTTGACCAAAACAGTACAAACATCTTCTGAGCATGACTCCTAATCTTTGGAAAGATTTGTTCATCAAGAGATGTATAGTACCTCGTCAGTGAAATTGTTTTGAATAGTTCTCCAATCACTGCATCAGACTGAAGATGGATAAGCCCAAGTTGCAGGTCAGCGGGAGCGTTATCCACATTGACAGTGAAGGAGAGGAAACCAACAGCATGTCATTCCAACACTTTGAAAATCCTTAAAATGATGAGAAAAATCACCGTTCAAAGCACGCAGCAGCGAAGTATACCTCTCCTGCTGGTCATCTGATAGGGAACAGACTAGTAGAGTCAGAAGGTAAGTGAGATTGTTGGCTTCTACTTGGCAGGTCAAAGGAGTAGTAAGTTTCCCTTAAAGGCTTTGACAAGGATGTACATCTGATGTGCAAAAAAGCCCTTCCCTTGTAGTTTGGAATTCAGTTCATTCATGAGGGCTATCATGTCCATGGTGAAGGCAAAATCAGCCAACCATTCTTTATCATGCAGGTGAGGGAAATCCACATATTTTCCTCAACAATCTCCAACTTCAGATCCCACACCCTTCTAAGCACTTTCCCCAAACTCAGCCATCTCATGTATGTGGGGTAGGGGAGATCTGTAAGACCCGACTCTGTCTCTTCCAACAGTGAGACAAACTGCCTGTGGTTTAAAGATTTTGCTCTTATGAAGTTTACTACTTTAGTGGCTGTAGCCACAGCATGGCTCATTTTCAGAACACAGTTACAGAGCACCTCCTGAAGAATAATGCAATGCAGGAAAATCATTTTCTGATCTGGATTCAGCTCAGCTACTTGATCTTGTATATCCTTTTCAAAAGGCTTATGTTTTTTCCTGTCAAGTTTGGGCACCCATCAGTGGTCACACTGAATAACTTTTCAACACTCAGTCCCAGCTTTGCCACACACTTATTGACCTCTGTAGTTTCAAAGTCTCGGGTTATGCCTTGTAAGAATATCAACACCCGCGCCGTGTCACGGGCATCACTGCTCTCATCCAGGGCCAAGGACAAATAGATGAAATCCTTTACCTTGTCTTTCAATTATTCTCTGCAATATTCTCAACACGCCGTGTACCTGTTCATCTTGACAGGGAAACATTTTGAAACAGCTCTTTCTTGTCAGGGCAAAGTATTGCGGCAGGGTCAATTAAACGATCTTTAATGAATTCGCCCTCAGCGAATAGCTTGCTATGTTTAGCAATTTTGTGGGACAGTACATAGCTAGCTCTCGCAATTCCATCGTTTTCTGAATGCAGTTTTGTGAAAAGTCCTTATTGCTTTTGCAACTGAGAAAGCAACTCTTTCGATGCACTTGCCCTCTGCTCAGAAGACATATTCCTATATTTCTCTGCATGCTTCATCTGGAAGTGTCGGGACAAGTTGTACTCTTTCAAGACAGCGATGCTCTCTTTGCACACTAAGCACACAGCTTTCCCTGATACCTCAATAAAGAAATATTTCGATGTCCATTCTTGCTGGAACACCCTACATTCATCGTCTACTTTCCTTTTCTTTGAATATGTGGAAAACTAATTTTTGAGCAATTTCTTGCTAGCTACTATTTGTAACTGTGACATGTGTGTCAGACTGTCAGTCACTGTCTGTCCTCGTGCAGTTGTTATTATACGTGCCTTCAAAATAAATGTCCCACAAGTGGTGGGAGTTAAATCATTACCCATTTACATTACATTTAAGTCATTTAGCAGACGCTCTTATCCAGAGCGACTTACAAATTGGTGCATTCACCTTATGACATCCAGTGGGACAGTCACTTAACAATAGTGCATCTAAAACTTAGGGGGGGGGTGGGGTGAGAGGGATTACTTAACCTATCCTAGGTATTCCTTAAAGAGGTGGGGTTTCAGGTGTCTCCGGAAGGTGGTGATTGACTCCGCTGTCCTGGCGTCGTGAGGGAGCTTGTTCCACCATTGGGGGGGCCAGGGCAGCGAACAGTTTTGACTGGGCTGAGCGGGAGCTGTACTTCCTCAGTGGTAGGGAGGTGAGCAGGCCAGAGGTGGATGAACGCAGTGCCCTTGTTTGGGTGTAGGGCCTGATCAGAGCCTGGAGGTACTGAGGTGCCGTTCCCCTCACAGCTCCGTAGGCAAGCACCATGGTCTTGTAGCGGATGCGAGCTTCAACTGGAAGCCAGTGGAGAGAACGGAGGAGCGGGGTGACGTGAGAGAACTTGGGAAGGTTGAACACCAGACGGGCTGCGGCGTTCTGGATGAGTTGAAGGGGTTTAATGGCACAGGCAGGGAGCCCAGCCAACAGCGAGTTGCAGTAATCCAGACGGGAGATGACAAGTGCCTGGATTAGGACCTGCGCCGCTTCCTGTGTGAGGCAGGGTCGTACTCTGCGGATGTTGTAGAGCATGAACCTACAGGAACGGGCCACCGCTTTGATGTTAGTTGAGAACGACAGGGTGTTGTCCAGGATCATGCCAAGGTTCTTGGCGCTCTGGGAGGAGGACACAATGGAGTTGTCAACCGTGATGGCGAGATCATGGAACGGGCAGTCCTTCCCCGGGAGGAAGAGCAGCTCCGTCTTGCCGAGGTTCAGCTTGAGGTGGTGATCCGTCATCCACACTGATATGTCTGCCAGACATGCAGAGATGCGATTCGCCACCTGGTCATCAGAAGGGGGAAAGGAGAAGATTAATTGTGTGTCGTCTGCATAGCAATGATAAGAGAGACCATGTGAGGTTATGACAGAGCCAAGTGACTTGGTGTATAGCGAGAATAGGAGAGGGCCAAGAACAGAGCCCTGGGGGACACCAGTGGTGAGAGCGCGTGGTGAGGAGACAGATTCTCGCCATGCCACCTGGTAGGAGCGACCTGTCAGGTAGGACGCAATCCAAGCGTGGGCCGCGCCGGAGATGCCCAACTCGGAGAGGGTGGAGAGGAGGATCTGATGGTTCACGGTATCGAAGGCAGCCGATAGATCTAGAAGGATGAGAGCAGAGGAGAGAGAGTTAGCTTTAGCAGTGCGGAGCGCCTCCGTGACACAGAGGAGAGCAGTCTCAGTTGAATGACTAGTCTTGAAACCTGACTGATTTGGATCAAGAAGGTCATTCAGAGAGAGATAGCGGGAGAGCTGGCCAAGGACGGCACGTTCAAGAGTTTTGGAGAGAAAAGAAAGAAGGGATACTGGTCTGTAATTGTTGACATCGGAGGGATCGAGTGTAGGTTTTTTCAGAAGGGGTGCAACTCTCGCTCTCTTGAAGACGGAAGGGACGTAGCCAACGGTCAGGGATGAGTTGATGAGCGAGGTGAGGTAAGGTAAGGGAGAAGGTCTCCGGAAATGGTCTGGAGAAGAGAGGAGGGGATAGGGTCAAGGAGGTGAGTATTCATTGGGCCTTTAAAACTTTACTTTTTCAAATTCTTTGTGATATGAGCATGATTCCGTGGGCCGTATTGAATCAGGTCGCGGGCCGCATATGGCCCCCGGGCCGGCCTTTGCCCAGGCCTGGTCTAGCAGGTTGACGTTTGTCATGAATCTTGCCCTGGAAGCATAACTGACTGATTTTCACTAGATGGGCCAGCTGCAATTCATGATTCTTATTTTTGCTATTTGGTCTTAATTTAAGGTTAGGGTTACGCATTAAGGTTAAGGTTAGGGTTAGGTTTAGATTTTATGACTTTATGGCTGTGCCAGCTAGTGACCACTCTGCAGAATCTCTAGGTCAAGATTCATGACAATAAATGTTTATCCTGCATTTATCTATGGGGAACAGGGTTCACGTGTTATGCTCGACCTGCTCAGTTCTCCACCACAAAACACCAGAAAATGGCCAAAAAGAGTATAGAACCAGCTCACCTGCTTTTACTCTGTGATTTTAATATTAGATGTTCCATGTTTCTTTTGTAAAAAAATATTTTTAAAGGAATATTTAAACCAAATCGAAATAAGAGTTCAGTTCACACTTTTGTCAAATAATTCTCTATGTGGACTATATGAAAGTGCACTAATATACCAGGATTTTAAAATGGAGTGTTGGTGCACAATTTCTACTTAAAATATCAAACGGTTGCAAAAGACACTCTTTTAGTGGAATGACCCAGGAACCAAAAGAAAAAAGTGTGATCGTGGGTACCGATCCTGTTGATTGCTGTCTAGCTTGTTATACTGAGGTGTTGTTTGTCGGGGTGTTCGTTTTTTTGTCGTTTTACTTCATCAAGATCTGTGTCTGATGAAAATAACCTTTTTTTGCTACAGTTTCCTACCGCTACGTTTGCATTATATAAGGTCATAAGTGTGACAGTGTTATCAGGAGGATGAGACATTTGTTGCTGTAGTTGATGATGATGGTTGGTGATGAGAGTGTAATAAGGAGGCTCTGGCTGCGATTCCCTCCTCCATTTTAGAAATCGATCAATGGCAACCATGACGGGTAAACAGTGAAAGATTGATGTCCTCTAATCTTGATAGTACGGGTATCTCAGCACAATAAAGTGAGTGGCCTCCAGTTTTGAGGTGTACTGGGTAATTTATCTTCCTGCTTCAATAATAATGTTTACTGTTATCAACCATTTATTTTGCATCATTCTTTAATTTCTGTAAAATAAAAACATATATAGTATTTGGAGCTAGCACAGAATATTTGATTCTGTCTTCTGAGATGAATTCCATTGTATTCTATTTTTTCCAGAACAGGGACTGAGATATTATGTCATAAAATACTCCCTCTTATTGGAGAGACTCGTGACCAATGACTCCAGCCAACTGATCTGATTCTATAGCCTGCATTGTATCTCTCATCTGACCTTCTCCTGGCTCAGCCTTGGCTCCCGTATTAGCCTAGCTGTCTATATAGAGTGGTCTCCCTATTGATTTACTAAGCCTTAATCTGCTAACGTGGCTGTGGAGCGGGATTGGAGAAGGGGGAGCATCTCCCCGTCCCCCAAATCCAGTGAGATGTGTTGGGTGGAGAGCTGTCTTCAGCTTGCCCTGCGCTGCTTGGAACTGAGCCTTATTACTTGGTCAGTGTTCTTCTTTGGTATAAAGTGAGCTTGGTAACACAACCTGCAAGTATAATGCTTCAACTCAAAATAACTGGTATTTACTCAGGAATTATAAGGGGGAGCCATACATGATTAGCAGAAGTGAATGTTAACATTGGAAGCAGCCTAAGGCGGGCAATCTGGGTTATTAAACCTTAGAGGAAGAACTGCTTTCATTGTAGGAGATAGAGATATAAAGAAGTAAAATGTTTGGATTGGATATAATAAGTTCATTAGAAATAGACAATCAGTGTAGCCTCCTCAGAGGAAGGTGAATTTCAGATTTTTTTTATAGTGAAACAAAAAATTATCCTTTTTAGATAAAATTATACTAAATATATTCACGTCACCAAATAATTGATTAAAACATACTGTTTTGCAATGAAGGTCTACAGTAGCCTCAACAGCACTCTGGGGTAGCACCATGGTGTAGCCCGGAGAACAGCTAGTTTCTGTCCTCCTCTGGGTACATTGACTTCAATACAAAACATAGGAGGCTCATTGTGCTCAGGTTTATTAATGCGTCAGTTCTAGTAGCTAGCTATGTTGACCAGCCTAACGAGAATAAAAAAACCTGTTCCTGACCATCCTCCCTCTGCTGCTGGCCTTCGCAGATTCTGCTGTTAAGCTCCTGAAGTTGCCGGTAATAGGCTACACCAGCGGTCGGCAACCTTTTCCATTTAGAGTGCCAATTTATCTTACCATTTCTACCAATCTATGTGGCAGTTATGATTTTGATTTGTACATTTTTGTGGAACAGTTTAATGTAATTTATAATCGTCTTTGTCTGGGGTTAATCTACATTCTATCTAAATCTAAATGAAAATGATACAAATATAAAATTAACTTTTATTGCCATTGCCAACTTTTAAAAATAGACTACAACATTGCAGCCTGCAAATTAATAGCCTTTAAATCACAATGGCTACTCATGGCCTGTCTGCAACGAACTTGAAACATTGTATTAACTGGGTCACCGAAACTCACACTAGCAAACTTGTAACATTGTATAAAATATTCTGGGCCCTCAGAGTTTCCCGAGCCAGTGAGCTTGGGACAGAGAGCTGTAGGCTATTTGCGCAAGCGATAAGAAGTAATCAGGTATGAATATTCCACTGGATCAGAGCATTACATTTTTCCCTTTAAGGCCAAGTGGTTATCGAAAGGGAGAGAGCTAGAAATATTGTTAAAACACTGAGGAACTATTGTCATTCTCAATTGATTCTAAGAACATACTTTGTTTACTTGCTGTTCAGAATTATGTTGAGAAGCTCCACAGCTCCACAGTGAGTTAAGACAATCAGAAATACAATCAGACATCCCTAACTGGGCACATTTATAGGCCTACATTTGCACGCAGGCCAGGTAAACTAGTCCTACTTCTATATTCATATTCGGGTGCAGGTCCTTACTCAACATTGACAGGAGCATTTCAAACAAAAGACGATCAATATATTGACAAAATTCATAAATTGAATGTAATGAACAAAAACGTGTTTCTCACAAGTGTAGCATAGGTTGGGATTGCTGCGAAACACATGTCCAATATGACAATGAGAACGGTAAATTTAAATTTAAAAACAGTGGGTTAACTGCCTGTTCAGGGGCAGAACGACAGATTTGTACCTTGTCAGCTCAGGGATTCGAACTTGCAACCTTTCGGTTACTAGTCCAACACTCTAACCACTAGCCTACCCTGCCGCCCCAATAACTGTAATAATAATATATTGAAGTTATTAACAGAAATTACCGTAAGTTAACGGTAAATGTGGGCTACTACTGGTGATATATGTAATTGGGAATTGATAGTCACAGCAAACAATGCACACAATGAAGTTATGAAACAATGAATACCTACGAAATGGCTGGAGAGAAGGCATTCTGGAGAGAGACTTACGGGCCTTGTGCATCTGAGCCACAATCCCCATATTCTTGGACCGTGTCCCTGTGACCTCAATGGATTAGTCCTCTGAGGCAGATGCAAATCAGACGGGTGTCTAGTGTGCCATGAATTTTTTTTAATCTATTTGCAACTGCTGTGCTAAAAAATGTTTTCAATACAGAACTTTTTTTTCATACAGTATTTCATATAAGGCACCCAGACCTTGTGAAAGTTGCACAGTATACACTTAATCTTGTAATAAATCAAATCAAACATAACTTGACATTTCTGCCAACAATTGTGACATTGTGGGAGAATAACCAACCTTCCAATTAATGGCAATGCATTTCTTAGCTGCTATAGATGCCAGGTTACAGTTTCTTCTGATAACATTCTCCAGTATTAACTTTTCCAAGCAAACAAAAACAGGGAGAAGGGAGAATCTGTATACATGCTAAGATAAAATAACATACGGTTTGAAAGAATTCAGCCAGCCTTCAAAAGATCATAACATGCAAATGTGTCCCCTTTTGTTTCCCCCGGCTTCTTCACCTGAGGGATCGTCTTAGACCAGCCACCCAGACAGCTGATGAAATTGAGGAGTATTTATGTGTGTAATAAATCCCTTTTGTGGGGAAAAACCCATTCTGATTGGCTGGGCCTGGCTCCCAAATGGGTAGGCCCACCCATGGCTGCGCCCCTGCCCAGTCATGTGAAATCCATAGATTAGGGCCTAATGAATTTATTTCAATTTACTGATATCCTTATATGAACAGTAACTCAGTAAAATTGTTGCATGTTGCGTTTATATTTTTGGACAGTATAGTATGCTCTATGGATGGTCTTAAACTGCAGTATGTCTGAGATTACATGAATATGACTGGGCACTCAAACGTATCTGTGTCCATTCATCATCATCATCATCATCAATTGTGTCTCTCAGGTCTTCCTCACAGTTTTGTTTGACATTTTCTGTGTCATCAGGAAAAGCCTCTATCAACCTTGGATACAGTTTGGAAATCAACTTGAGGTTTGTCAGACTGCCTTTAAATAGTTTACATTTTTTTAAGCTTCTTGCTTGTCCAATATTTGCTGCACAGAGAGAATAAAGTGTTGTATCTGCAAAAGTTAACCTCAGCGCCGTCACAGACTGGACTTCCCTGGCTGCCTGACCCTGCCGAGACCCCTGTCACCATCGGATCCTGTTCAGATGAGGCATGATAAAGAATTACCTTGGTGTACATTTATACATTATATTATTCAAGAATAGAATCAATGGTTCAATAATTGAAATTACCATTATTTCCAGATCTCAGACTATAGCTTTAAACTGCTGTCCTGTATCTACTGTAGGACTACCCATGAATTCAAGATGGAACTTTGTATCCATTCACAGATTGTTATAGCTAATATCCTGTATAATTCACCTGAGCTCCGTAGACTGGTCTTCCTTTGCTGTCTGACCCTGCTGGGACATCTGTCACCACCTGATCCTGCTAAGACATGATGAGCATAGTATTGTGTACTAACTGTGCACCATGACAGTGTAGCCTGTAGAGCTGTTTATACCATGTAAATGTGAAAAGTAGGGAATTTGCTAGGGAAACTGACAGATCAATAACGTTACATTGCTATACTGACTCTAATAAAAACTCACATTGTGCTGTTAAAAAAACATCTGAATATTGGTCTTCAATCATTTGGCCTCTGGTTTCATTTCTTTAATTCAGGTCTAGTGTGATTGAGGCAAAGATAATAGCTAAGGTTAATGAGCTAGCTAGCTAACGTTAGCCAGCTTTTGGCTAGCTCTAATAGTACATTAACAGATGAAAACTATCCAAGTTAATTTACCTCTGTTGAAACGGGACAAAAAGGCTAGAAAACTTTTCCATACACATAACAGCTTTTAGATACAGCTACATGACAGCTAGAGACTAGAGCTGAACTGGCTGTGGTAGCTACTAGCTAGCTAGTTCATTCTCTTCAGTCGAGAGGGAATGTTACTGTAGATAACATTACATGTCAGTTACACTACTAGTCCAACAGAAGTTACCTTGCCAGCTACATCAGTCAATTAAAGTATAGACAGTTTTGTCTCTGCTTGCTTTTACACCTCAGAGACAAAGCACAACACACAAAGAGACAGCAGCTGCAGACAGCAGCACCATGCCTTCCAGAAGCTGCCTTCACACAGCCTGTCCGCACGCTCTGTGGTGTCCTTGCGGTCCTAAATCCAGCCGGCTGAAACTTCCAAACAGCCTACCAGACCGCTCTGAGGCGTACGCATGGTCTGATGCCGCTTTTGGTATTACAGTGCAAAATGATAAAACTGGGGGGACAAAAATGCTATTTTAGAATGTGAGGGGGGGTCATGCCCCCCCAGTCCCAATTGAAAGTTGTGCCCTTGATGTTGACTATAATATTAGCTAATATGGTGACAACGATGTAGGCTGTATGTAGAGATTAGCGGTTATGGTATGGCATGGAAAGTTTTTTTGCATGGTCACAGGCAGCTGTTTTATTGTGTACTGAACGTGTGAGAGGAGGAGAGTGCGTAGATGCGAGGACAAATTATACAATGAACAAATGATCCTGCTGTTTGTATGTAGCTGCTATGAAAGTGAACTGTGTTTGCGGTGATCAGGGATGTATTAATTCCGCCAATTCTGTTGAAAAACTTTTCTTAAACGGAAGCAAACGTAACGAAACAGGGATTAACATACCTGAATTTGTCCAATAGAAACTATTGTTTGCAACTGTTGGACTAATGATTACACCATAGATCAGCTTGATGCAGGTAAGAGTGTGTCAAGTGGTATTGAATGTGTCACTGTCTGTCACCTTGATTACTCAATATTTTCTCTCGCCCTTTGCAGCTTTACATTTTAATTCGTTGGGTAAATTGTAGCAACCTCCAATATGCTGTAATAGAAATAAGGCCATGCTCCTCCCTCATCTTAAACGTCACCGACCACCACTGTAGACAATGTACGTTTTTATTCATTAATGTGATCTTATATCTGAATAGATTGATCTGGGTTGGGTGGTCAGATGGTTATATAAAAAGACATGACCCTTGACCAAAGTTCACTGTCTATTTCATTGCATGTAGCCTTCTACTATATTCTCTACGTTTTCTTTTCCATCCCTCAATTTCCCACTGCTCTCCCTCCCTCTCTTCCCCCACTGTCCTACATGCTGTCTTCCTCACAAAACATCCCTTGGAGCTCAAGGAAACATTACCATCTGCTGAAATAATGGAGGGGTGATGTTAGAGATAATGTTGTCAAGTTGAATTTCAGGAAACAATAAACAGGGCGATCTCTGTCTTTTCGTCCATGTCTACAGCATGTGTCGGGTGTGTGTGTACACACTACTTGAGGTGTTTTGTGCTCTGATTAATCACATTCTCCACCCTGTCCACTTGTGCACAGCTCGAGGGTACTATGACACAATGGCACAGTCATCCAATTCCAAGGCCTGGAAAAAAGGAGAAATCTAGATCAAATGTTACTCTCTGTAGTAAGACGTACTCTTAGAAAAAAAATAGTTCCAAAAGGGTTCTTTGGCTGTCCCAATAGGATAACCCTTTTTGGGTCCAGGTTGAACTATTTTGGGTTCCATGTTGAATCTTTTCTGAAAAGGGTCCTACATGGAACCCAAAAGGGTTCTACCTGGAACCAAAGAGGGTTTCTTCAAATGGGGACAGCAAAAGTGCCCTTTTTAGGTTCCAGATAGAAAAAAGGTGCTAAGAGTGTAGGATCTTATAGAGGTCGACTTGGATTATTCTCCTAAAATTCCACCATTGTATTGGATTTTATACCTGTAATACCCAGTGGATGGGAATGTGGGGAGGATGTGCTCATTGTGATGTCTGAATGTAATGTAATCATAGCAAACACCCATAGCCCATGCTCCTAATTTCTTACATCAACAGCCTCCACTGGTGACACCCCTTCAGGCAAAAACCTAACATACAGTGGATTAGGAAAGTATTCAGACCCCTTTTTCTTATTTTAAAATTAATCAAAACATGTTTTCCCTCAATCTACACACAATATCCCATAATGAGAAAGCAAAAACAGTTTTTTTTTAAACATTTTGCAAGTGTATTACAAATAAAAACGGAAATATCACATTTACATAAGTATTCAGACCCTTTACTCAGTACTTTGTTGAAGCACCTTTGGGAGCGATTACAGCCTCGAGTTTCTCCCATTCTTCTCTGCAGATCCTCTCAAGCTCTGTCAAATTGGATGGGGAGCCTCGCTGCACAGCTATTTTCAGGTCTCCAGAAATGTTCAATCGGGGTTCTAGTCCGGGCTCTGGCTGGGCCACTCAAGGACTTGTCCCCGAAACCACTCCTGCGTTGTCTTGACTGTGTGCTTAGTGTTGTTGTCCTGTTGGAAGGTGGACCTTCTCCCCAGTCTGAAGTCCTGAGCGTTCTGGAGCAGGTTTTCATCAGCGATCTCTCTGTATTTTGCTCCGTTCATCTTTCCCTCAATCCTGACTAGTATCCCACTGAACAACATCCCCACAGCATGATGCTGCCACCACCATGCTTCACTGTAGGGATGGTACCAGGTTTCCTCCATACGTGACGCTTGGCATTCAGGCCAAATAGATCAATGTTGATTACATTAGACCCGAGAATCTTGTATCGCATAGTCTGAGAGTCCTTTAGGTGCCTTTTTGCAAACACCAAGCGGGCTGTCATGTGCCTTTTTACTGAGGAGTGGCATCCGTCTGGCTACTCTACCATACAGGCCTGATTGGTGGAATGCTACAACAGCGATGGTTGTCATTCTGGAAGGTTCTCGCATCTGTCAGAGTGACCATCAAGTTCTTCGTCACCTCCCTGACCAAGGCCCTTCTCCCTCAATTTCTCAGTTTGGCAGGGCGGTCAGCTCTAGGAAGAGTCTTGGTGGTACCAAACTTCTTCCATTTAAGATTGACAGAGGCCACTGTGTTCTTGGGGACCTTCAATGCTGCAGACATTTTTTGGTACCCTTCCCCAGATCTCTGCCTCAACACAATCCTGTCTCAGAGCTCTACGGACAATTCCTTCGACCTCATGTCATGGTTTTTGCTCTGACATGCACTGTCAACTGTGGGACCTTATATAGACAGGTGTGTGCCTTTCCAAATCATGTCCAATCAATTGAATTTAACACAGGTGGACTCCAATCAAGTTGCAGACACATCTCAAGGATGATCAATGGAAACAGGATGTACCTGAGCTCAATTTCAAGTCTCATAGCAAAGGGTCTGAATACTTATGTAAATAAGGTATTTTTGTTTTCATTTTTAATACATTTGCTAAAATTTCTAAAAACCTGTTTTCACTTTGCCATTATGGGGTACTGTGTGTAGATTGATGAGGAAACATGTTTATTTTAGAATAAGGGTATAACGAGACAAAATGTAGAAAAGAACAAGGGGTCTGAATACTTTCCAAATGCACTGCAACATAAAATCAATGTCCATTTTTGGTTAATATTTATTTTAGTTGTCAACCAACGTGAATTCTACTTGAAATAAACAAAACCTGTGTTCGTTGACAACTTTTTGCCTTTTCAACTAAGAATTCCATTGATGTTCGATGTATTTTAAACTGGTGGGCGAGATCTTTGAACACTGTACTATCTGATCTCAAGCGTTGTCTTCCTCTCTTTGTTCCTCAGGACTTGTTCACAGTAGAGGCAAAATTCAAGGAGTCTGTTTTTGAGAACTACTATGTCATCTACTCATCGACGCTGTTCCGGCAGCACGAGTCTGGCAGGGCCTGGTACCTGGGCCTCAACAAGGACGGCGTTGTCATGAAGGGCAACCGGGTGAAGAAGACCAAGCCCTCCTCACACTTTGTGCCCAGACCCATCGAAGGTGAGGCCGAAACACCGTCTGGCTGCCAGCCAGCCACACTCAGGGCTGGATTCAAATGCAACACCTGCCATAAGTCAAGTCAAGGTTTATTTAAAGTGTATTTAATAGGAGTCATAACACACTTTTACAAGCCATAGCTATGTTAATGAAGCGTCTTTGTATCTGTTTATAAATGACCCAGCAGGTCAAAATTGTCATGGGACATTATAACAACATTCTGTTTGGTGTAATGTCAGATTGCCAGATTACAATAATTCTGTTTGTTTGAGAAGACCTCAATGTGCCTTTGATAGATTTGAGTCCTCAGATACAGGTACCCAGATAATCCATTCAAGTTTGAGAAGCTAAATTACTTCCTCGATACTGGGAAGCAGGGTTAGGGTCAATTTTATTTGAAGTCATGCAATTCAGGAAGTGATCTGAATTTTAAATGGTTTAAATAAATAGGTTTCAGTTTATTGAGAAAACATTGAAAATTGATTTTTTTTAAATTCAATTATCTAATTGGAATTTCAGTTTATTTTTTGAGTTGACTGACGCAATTCAAATTGACCCCAACCCTGCTGGAGGTTCAAATGTTGTGTGTGTTTGAACTAAACTAACTCTAAACTAATGCTGAATCTGTCAATTCATCTCCTCTGTTTTTTGTCTCTCTTACCTCCTTTATCTCCCCTACTCTCTCTCTCTCTCTCTCATTGTCGTCTCTCTCCCCTCCCTTCTCTCCCCTCCTGCTCTCTCCTATATCGCTTTACTGTATAAATATTCCTTCTCTCACTCCTCTTCACTCTCTACCTCCATCTCTCTCTTTTTTTCTCACTTTCCCCCCTCCCCCGCCCTTTCTTCAGTTTGCATGTACAAAGAGCCATCGCTGCATGACATCGAGGAGAAGGGACGCTCACGAAAAAACTCAGGGACTGAGGCTCCCACTCACCTGAACGGAGGAGAAAAAGTGGTGGGGCAGAACTCCACAGAGCAGGATGGTGGCTCATAGCCTGCACATCGCCCCACGTATTTCTTACACCTTGTTCAACGACAGCAACAACGACCATAAACAACAACAACAAACAACAACAACAATAAAAATAGAAGAAAAAACATACAATTACGAAATTCTTGCCTGTGAAATATTTTAGAAAAAAGGGAGAAAATATTTTTAAATCAGGACATTGAATTGACATTTTATGCAAAAGCCTGATATGAGTGTGGCACCAGGGAGTTCGTCCTCCTCATCATGACAATGTCAATGTTTCAAAGCTTTAAACCATGGTAGTTCACACATGTTGATTTTATGAATGCAACAACACTTTCACGTACTACTTGTGTTGTTAGAATCAGGAATTAGCATGGTATTGTAATTGATTTAGGGCTTTATTCAAACAGATCAGCTTTAGTCGGCATCCGCATAGCAGTTGTTTCGGCGGTGTCGGAGGTGGAACTGCGCTAGAGCTGTCAAATCGACAAGAGGCTCCTGGCATTATACCCAAAACAGACATTGCCGTTTAAGAGAAATGTTCGAACACTGGAATGTGAGATGTCATTTACACCTCGATTAGGCTGATCCTCATAATTTTGTTTTAAATTTGAGCGTCATTATTTCTGTATAGCCTACGCTTTCTCGTTCTGAACTTGGGTGTGGCTTCGTGACAATGATCAAGAACAGCTGCTCACCGATTTGACAGCTCCAACCCAGTTACACCTTCGACACGGCCAAAACATCAGCTGTGCGGTTGTCGGCAATAGCCAGTTAACGCTTGATCTGATTGAATCTAGGCCTAAGGCTCTTTCCCCTCTTCCTCCTATCATAACTATAATTTTCCTTTTGGGTTGGGGAAGGGGGGTCATGGATGGGGTAAAGGCAGGGGTTTGGCATGGGGAGGTTCTTCTGCAGACACTGCCGTCAGATGGGAATAGGTGTGTATCACGAATCCTGCTCTCTGATTTGCTATGATGCCCTCATGGGGAAGGGGGCGGGCAAGGGGTATCACTGGGGTGGGGTGGGGTCACGGTACTCCACACTGTTGGGCTTGATGGAGTTAGCTACCTTTCCAACATTAGGTTGGTCACATGGTACACTTTAGTATTATTGTTAGCCACTTGAGTTGATAGTGCAGCCACTCACAGAGCAGTCACATGCCATGGTCAAGATGTGGTCCAGAATGCTGGTCCAGAATTGTCTGTGAGACAGACATGTAGAGTTCTGATACTGCACATAGTACAGTAGTGAAGGGGTACACAGATGTTTTTTAAGCCAAGAAACATTATGTACAGTTTGAAATTCTGAAAAGGAAGTATTGTTATTGGTGTGCTGCTTTTTAAAATAGTTTGCTACACTAAAAAGCATTTGATCGAAAGACCCAGACAATGATTTGAATGTGAGAGATGTGATGGACACACTTGAAGGATCCTGAATGAATGGACAGCTAGGGCTAACGAGAGCAGTCAAAGGTCAAACCCTGATGTCATATGTCATGATACTTACTGCTGTCATCAAAACCTGAGTTCCACACCCAGGTACACCTTCAGACATCATCCAGGAAGTCCTTCATATATTGGGACCTCCACTTATAATAGCAATCTAGATTTTTGTGAGTTGTGCTAAAAGCACATACTGCTTTCTCAACCATCCAAATCATACAATGTGTCATTGTATAAACCTCAGCATTCCTGTGTGATAAGTTGCACTACTGGGAATCTGTTATACACTGCCCTGATTCATTGTAGACTCTGGATCCACTGCTGGGAATATCTATACACACTGCCCTATATCCTATTGTCTTATTATCTCTTTACTTATCACAGTTAAACTCATCATGACTCGGTCAACCAACACTGGAGGAGAGTTTTTAGATATGTTTAAATTAGCCTATCAAGGAGTCATGAGGTCTATGAGGTCGTCTCTGATTGGCTGCTGTGCTGAAGGAGACCTGGCCTGAAAACGGGTTCCCCCTGAATTTTCTTTGTGTAAATTGGTGATTTTGCATTTAATTGGTGTACTACTACTCCACTAAGGAGAGACATTATCCAATCACTCCTCTGAGAAGTCTTCCATTGGGGAAAATGACACCAGCACTAGGACTAGTTGTGTTGGAGAGTTGGGTCATTGATATGAGGTCAGATCCATGGCATACAGGCAATGAATGGTATGGGGGCAAAAAGAGCCCTGCCTAAATGTGTACCGGTGTGTTTGGATATCTCATCAAGGAGGTAGGCCCTTTGTCGATCTCAACCTGATCATGAAGGGTATAACGGAAGGGTGCGATTAATGCCATATTTACGGTAAATGGTCTTTCTATGTGTTTGCTAATGTTTGCACCTTTATTGAAACACCTTCATATGCATAATATAATAGAAAAACATTGCAAATAAACAGCAGGATGAAAAATATAACTGAACAATAAAAAATAATGATACCAAACCTCAGTCTCTTTGGCAATTTATTGTTCCTGTAGTTTAAACAGGAGTCTTTGACTATTGAATGCCTTTGATCTGACACACCCACTGAATTTGCTAAATATACACTATCGAAGTTTAATTGCTAAATGTTTACGTAAAATGTCTTGAATGTTGATTCATGAATATAATGTAATATTAATCAATTTCCTATCATGAAACTACTCTACTACAAGTCATTAGTTTTAGGCAAACACGGTAATTGGGTAATTTTCTGGACAATATTGTAGTGAAGTAATATTTGATAGAAATGCATATTATACAGTGCCTTCGGAAAGTATTCAGACCCCCTTGACCTTTTCCACATTTTGTTACATTACAGCCTTATTCTAAAATGTATTAAATAAATACAACCTACACACAATAATGACAAAGCGAAAACAGGTTTTATACATTTTTGCAAATGTATAAAAAAAAAAACATGCTAATTTACATAAATAATCAGACCATTTGCTATGAGACTCGAAATTGAGCTCCTGTGCATCCTGTTTCCATTGATCATCCTTGAGATGTTTCTACAATTTGATTTGAGTCTACCTGTGGTAAATTCAATTGATTGGACATGATTTGGAAAGGCACACAACTTTCTATATAAGGTCCCACAGATGACAGTGCATGTCAGAGCAAAAACCAAGCCACAAGGTCGAAGGAATTGTCCGCAGAGCTACGAAACAGGATTGTATCGAGGCACAAATCTGGGGAAGGGTACCAAAAAATGTCTGCAGCATTGAAGGTCCCCAAGAACACAGTGGCCTCCGTCATTCTTAAATGGAAAAACCACCAAGACTCTTCCTGGAGCTGGCCGCTCAGCCAAACTGAGAAATCGGAGGAGGAGGGCCTTGGTCAGGAAGGTGACCAAGAACCTGATGGTCACTCTGACGGAGCTATAGAGTTCCTATGTGGAGATGGGGCAACCTTCCGATGGACAACCATCTCTGCAGTACTCGGGCCGTAACAGTAGAGTGGCCAGACGGAAGCCACTCCTCAGTAAAAGGCACATGACAGCCCTCTTGGAGTTTGCCAAAAGGCACCTAAAGACTCTCACACCATGAGAAACAAGATTCTCTGGTCTGATGAAACCAAGATTGAAATCTTTGGCGTGATTACCAAGCATCACGCCTGGAGGAAACCTGGCACCATCCCTACGGTGAAGCACGGTGGTGGCCTCATCATGTTGTGGGAATGTTTTTCAGCGGCAGGGACTGGGAGACTAGTCAGGATAGAGGAAAAGAGTAACGGAGCAAAGTACAGAGAGATCCATGATGAAAACCTGCTCCAAAGCGCTCAGGACCTCAGAGCGAAGGTCCACCTTCCAACAGGACAACAAGACTAAGCACACAGCCAAGGCAACGCAGGAGTGACTATAGGACAAGTCTCTGAATGTCCTTGAGTTGCCCAGCCAGAGCCTGGACTTGAACCCAATCTAACATCTCTGGAGAGACCTGAAAAAAGCTGTGCAGCAACGCTCCCCATCCAACCTGACATAGTTTGAGAGGATCTACAGAGAAGAATGGGAGAAACTCCCGAAACACAGGTGTGTCAAGCTTGTAGCATCATACCTAAAAAGACTCTATGCTGTAATCGCTGCCAAAGATGCTTCAAGAAAGAACTGAGTAAAAAGGGTCTGAATACTTATGTACATTTAAAAATAAGGCTGTAATGTAACAAAATGTGGAAAAAGTTAAGGGATCTGAAAAACTTTCTGAAGTTACTGTATACTCCCCACATGTGACTTGTAAGAAGACTAAACAATCAGCCCATTAAATTAATTATCTGACTCCATAAAGACAATACAGCAATAGGCCAGAGGCTATAGTTAATCATGTGCAATCAAGTATTATGTGTTTAGCTGACTAAGATCAAGGAATGGTCATGAGGATTGTCTATGTCAAAGGCACAAAGATTGAGTTGCCATTAAAAAACATTATTCAAAGCATGATCAGAGAGGGAGAGAGAGAGTCAAATAAGCCATGGCCAATAGCTCAGAGAGGGAGAGAGATAGTGTAGGTATCTCACCAGTGCAGGTTAGGAACAAAAAAGAGAAAATTAATATAAGACTCTTAATAACATCTGAATTGATTGGATTCCAAATCTGAGATGTTAACCAATAGCATTGCTGTAAAGTTAACCTCCAATCAGATATCAGAACTACAGACCTGTGAAGACTTTTGCTACCCGAAAGTGTGACGAGGGTGTTGGCAAGACAACACAAAGGATACCCTTGCATACAGTTGATTAGAGTCACTTCAGGGGCTCCAATTGGAGACACTACAATATTAGGGGACTCGAGAACACACCAAGAGGCAAAAATTCTGTGTAGCTTATTTAATATTACATATTACACTCCAAAGTTTGTAAAATGTCCCAGGCCTATTGCTTTGTAGAGCCGCAGGACGACTGATTTAGAGAATATATATATATATATATATATATATATACATATACATACAGTGGGGCAAAAAAGTATTTAGTCAGCCACCAATTGTGCAAGTTCTCCCACTTAAAAAGATGAGAGAGGCCTGTAATTTTCACCTTAGGTACAGTTCAACTATGACAGACAAAATGAGACAAAAAAATCCAGAAATCATTTTTAATGAATTTATTTGCAAATTATGGTGGAAGTATTTGGTCACCTACAAACAAGCAAGATTTCTGGCTCTCACTGACCTGTAACTTCTTCTTTAAGAGGCTCCTCTGTCCTCCACTCGTTACCTGTATTAATGGCACCTGTTTAAACTTATCAGTATAAAAAACACCTGTCCACAACCTCAAACAGTCACACTCCAAACTCCACTATGGCCAAGACCAAAGAGCTGTCAAAGGACACCAGAAACAAAATTGTAGACCTGCACCAGGCTGGGAAGACTGAATATGCAATAGGTAAGCAGCTTGGTGTGAAGAAATCAACTTTGGGAGCAATTATTAGGAAATGGAAGACATACAAGACCACTGATAATCTCCCTCGATCTGGGGCTCCACGCAAGATCTCACCCTGTGGGGCCAAAATGATCACAAGAATGGTGAGCAAAAATCCCAGAACCACACGGAGGGACCTACTGAATGACCTGCAGAGAGCAGGGACCAAAGTGACAAAGCCTACCACCAGTAACACACTATACCGCCAGGGACTCAAATCCTGCAGTGCCAGACATGTCCCCCTGCTTAAGCCAGTACATGTCCAGTGATCCAGAAGAATATTGGGAGAATGTAAAATGGTCAGATGAAACCAAAATAGAACTCAACTCAACTTGTGTTTGGAGGACAAAGAATGCTGAGTTGCATCCAAAGAACACCATACCTACTGTGAAGCATGGGGGTGGAAACATCATGCTTTGGGGCTGTTTTTCTACAAAGGGACCAGGACGACTGGTCCGTGTATAGGAAAGAATGAATGGTACAAAACATTGTACAAAACATTAGGAACACCTTCCTAATATTGAGTTGCTCCCCCTTTGTCCCCTCAGAACAGCTTCAATTTTGTCCATTCACCCTCTGAATGGCACACACACACAATCCATGTCTCAATTGTCTCAAGGCTTTAAAATCCTTCTTTAACCTGTCTTCTCCCATTCATCTACACTGATTGAAGAGGATTTAATTGACATCAGTAAGGGATCATTATTATTATTATTTTTATAATAATTTATTTTACCCCTTTTTCTGGTATCCAAATGTTTTAGTAGCTACTATCTTGTCTCATCACTACAACTCCTGTACGGGCTCTGGAGAGTCAAAGGCTGAAAGTCATGCGTCCTCCAATACACAACCCAACCAAGCCACACTGCTTCTTAACACAGCACGCATCCAACCCTGAAGCCAGCTGCACCAATGTGTCAGAGGAAACACCGTGCACCTGGCAACCTTGGTTAGCACGCACTGCACCCAGCCCGCCACAGGAGTTGCTGGTGCGCAATGAGACAAGGACATCCCTACCGGTCAAGCTCTCCCTAACCCAGACAACGCTAGGCCAATTGTGCATCTTCCCATGGACCTCCTGGTCATGGCCAGTTACGACAGAGCCTGGGCGCGAACCCAGAGTCTCTGATAGTACAGCGCCCTTAACCACTGCGCCACCCGGGAGGCCTGGGATCATAACTTTTAACCAGGATTCACCTGGTCAGTCTATGTCATGGAAAGAGCAGGTGTTCCTAATGTTTTCCACACTCAGTGTATATTGACCACCAAAGATCTCTTCCACCCAGTGTTGTTTTAATAGTCTTCAGATAAAAACATTATTCACCATCATCATCTACATGTTGTTACTACCTAGTGTTCAAATAGGTAACACAATAACAACACAACCTGCTCTTTAACATCATTTTCATTGCATATAATCTATCCATCATATCATACAAGGTACACACTGAGATAGAGGACTGTTGTGCAAATCACATAATCTATGATGGATTGCCAATCTTGTCATGTGCACCTGCTCACTTTCCTAGAGTCACACACACACACACACACACACACACACACACACACACACACACACACACACACACACACACACACACACACACACACACACACACACACACACACACACACACACACACACACACACACACACACACACACACACACACACACACACACACACACACACACACACACACAGGCACATACACACAGGCACATACACATATGCATGCATACACACAGGCACTCACTCACAAACATCTATTCTACACTGTAGATACTCGCTCATACTCTCTCCTTCTGGTCCTTCTGTAGCTCAGTTGGTAGAGCATGGCGCTTGTAATGCCAGGGTAGTGGGTTCGATTCCCGGGACCACCCATACGTAGAATGTATGCACACATGACTGTAAGTCGCTTTGGATAAAAGCGTCTGCTAAATGGCATATATTATTATTATTATTATTACAAAATGTTTCACATTCTCCCAGACCTTCTTAAAGCGCAGAGCACAACCACTCTGAAACAGTACAGGCTGGAAGTAGGTATAAATAAACTCTTCTTCAAAGATTCACTTTAGGGCCCTGTGTCTCCAATATCTTGCTGTCTTAATGGCAGGAGATGGTTATGAAAGATGTATGAAGGCCAATACAAATACAGCTCTTCTTCATGCTGTGTGACAGATAAAACAAGACTCCACGTCAAAACGACAAGAGTTTACAGTTGACAAGGCTTTCTCCACCAAAAAGTTTTTCAGGAAAAAAGAACACTCTCCGACTCTATTATAACTCTGAGCAGTTATTTATAAGACAATTATAAAGAAGATGGACACTAACTAAAAAAACGCTAAGTTTCGCAGCGCTGTTAAAAGTGATAACACTAATTTCTTCACACACTCCATGTGTTGCTAATGTCACAGCAAAGAGTGAATGTTCCTAAAACGTTAGGTAACGTTCCAACGGAGTCCCAATTGACCCATTGTCAAGACCTCCTCTTGTTACTATTCAGGTCAAAGTTTTCCAAGAAGTCCAATTCCCCCTTCAAACCAATGGAGAAAACCTCTCACAATGATCTCAAACTGTGTTTTTAATACACAATGTAAACATAGACTACCTCTTGGTAATCAGGAGACTTTCAGGTATGTTGTTGTAGACTGCCATTACAACCTGCTAAATGAAGTTTGTACTGTGGACACTGGATGGCTAATGCACTGTCGGCATACAGTCAACGCAACCACTTTCGGAGCTAACTTCGTTCACTCTCAAATCGTATCCTGAGGCAGACAGCAGATGAGTGTTATATTCATGATATAGCTATGTTAGCTAGCTAACATACATTTGGAGAAAACAAGTTATATTAACTGGCTACCTAGATAGCGTTAGCAGCGTTTTCAATGGTGGTCACTGAGAGCTAGATCACCAGCAAGTAAACAAGGTACCAAAAATATAATTTTGGAGAAAAAAAAATACATTTGATACTACTAAAACTTTTCACACTACAACCAAATGTGCATGAATCCCAAATAATTTCAATGGCCAACATTCTGGTCTTCAACCGTTAAAGCCATTCGAACTTAAAAATGTGCAGACCGGTCTGGAATAGGTTGCTGGTATACAGCTTTTTGATACCATTTATACTTTTTGAACTATAACCGTTTCAAATGTTCATACACGCTCCAAAGACTTGAAAGGGAAGTATTTGGATTCGCCACTGCTGTTGAACCGTTAAAGCTACCAACACCAGACTAGCACTGGTACTGATGCTATGGAAAAAGTTTTGATACTACTTATACTATTCACACTACAACCATATTTGTATAAATCCTATTGCATTTCAGGGGCCAAAAACTTGGGTGAAAAATGTTTGGTCACTACTAGTCTTCAACCATTTAAGCTAGAAATGCCATTCAAATTATTACCATTTTAAATTTGTATAAAAGCTCCATATGCTTCAATGGGAAGTGTTTGCATCGCCACTGCTCTTGAATCGTTAAAGCTGCAAAATCCACCAAACCAACGTTGACATGTTCAGACTGGCTCAACTAAAGCCGGGCGTACACTACATGATTTGGGACCTGATTAAGTTGTCCCAGGAACGTTTTTGAGATCGGAGACAAAATCCCCATGTCATTGACTACTCAGGGTGCGGCCATCACTGACGCTCATTCAATTTCAGCGGGTCAGTGACAAAATCTGAGGGCTACCGATCCCGTCTTTGAGCCATCCCATTGTCCCAAAATATATTTGATTTTGATTTTATCGGCACAAAATCTGCAATGCCCTTCTAGTGTCATTTTGAGAATGGTGATTAGCAATAGCCAGAGGTGGGAAAAGTATTCAAATTTCATACTTGAGTAAAAGTACAGATACCTTAATATAAAATGACTCAAGTAAAAGTGAGTCACCCATTAAAATACTACTTGAGTAAGAGTCTTAACGTATTTGGTTTTAAATATACATATGTATAAAAAGTACATGGAATTGCAAAAATATACTTAGGTATCAAAAGTAAAAGTATTCATAATTTCCAATTCCTTATATTATGCAAACCAGACAGCACCTTTTCTTGTGTTTTTAAAACCCTCCAACACTCAGACATTAATTTACAAACGAAGCATTTGTATTTAGTGAGTCCGCCAGATCAGAGGCAGTAGGGATGTTTTCTTGATAAGTGGGAGAATTGGACCATTTTTTCTGTCAAAAATATAACGAGTACTTTTGAGTGCCTGGGAAAATGTATGGAGTAAAAAGTACATTATTTTCTTTAGGAATGTAGTGAAGTAAAAGTAAAAGTTGTCAAAAATGATACCCTCAAAAACTACTTAAGTAGTACTTTAAAGTATTTTTCCTTAAGTACTTTACACCACTGCCAATAGCCAATGAGAATCCTCACGACCAAGTGAATAATAATCTGGTAGTGTGTGATCCCTCGTCTGTGCCGCATCGTTTAGTGCGAGAGGCTTGTTAAGGACTTCAGTCTCCCCTGGTTCCTCAGCAACAGCTGCAAGCGGCGGTCATGTCAGTGGCGGCTATGACTCAAAAACTAAGACCGTCACTGAAACAAATACGGTTCTTTGAGGAAGGAAAGATAGGACGGCTCCACTCTCTCACTTGAAAATCTTACCTAGTTATTTTCAGATTATCATTTTTTTCTCTTTTTGTAGCTTTGGCAACTATATGTGTGTTTTCCATAGCTGTTTGCTTTTCAGACGCTCCCCACCCCTTGGCTGCAACCCTTCTAATTTAGTGTACCCTGCGCGCACAACCGATGTGGATTTCCGGGTCTCTGGCAGCATTTGGAACCACCAACCTGCAGAGGGCGGCAGGGTAACCTAGTGGTTAGAGCATTGGGCTAGTAAATGGAAGGTTGCAAGTTCAAACCCCTGAGCTGGCAAGGTACAAATCTGTAATTTTGCCCCTGAACAGGCATTTAACCCACTGTTCCTAGGCTGTCATTGAAAATAAGAATTTATTCTTAACTGACTTGCCTAGTTAAATAAAGGTAAAATAAAAAAAGTAAAGAACGTCGAATACATCTGAGCCTATGCTCCCCTTCAGTCCCTTCACTTTTTGGAACTGACAGCGACATGGATCACCTCAGAGAACACTGCTACTCCAACTGCTCTTTTTTTACATCGGACTACATTTTCACTCATAGTCCAAGAGCATCTGGTCACCGCGGCGGTGGCACAGGTCTACTAATTTCTTCTAAATAAATGGAGATTTGATCATTTCTCCCCCTCTCACCTGTCCATCTCCTCATTTGAATTCCTTGCTGCCACTGTCACTTGTCCAATCAAGCTTAACATTATTTTCATATTTCGCCCACCAGGTGCCCTTAGAGTTCCTCAATGAGCTTGACATCTTGATCAGCACATTTCCTGATGATGGCTCACCGCTCTTCGTACTTGGCAACTTCAACCTCCCAACTCCCTGCCTCTTTTCACCTCACCCTTTCCTAATCGCCCCCAACTCACAAGGCAGGAAATACGCTTTACCTCATCTTTACTAGAGGCTAATCTCACTGCAACCCCTCTCTGGGTCTCTGATTACTACTTTGTTTCCTTTTCTGTCTCCCTTACCTCCAACCCTGACCACTCAGCCCCTACCCAGATGGTCATGCGCCATCTCAATCTTCACTCTCTCTCTCCCACTTCTCTTCTATCCAGGTTGTCGGGTCTGGCCGCCCGACAACCTGCCAGACACGACCCCGTCCCATCTTCCCTTCCCCACACCATCTCTGGAGACCTTCTCCCATTCATCACTTCCCTCATCAACTCATCCTGACCCCTGTCTGAGTCGCTCCCTTTCTCAAGAAACCAACACTCAACTCATCTGATGTCAAACTGTAGACCTGTATCCCTTTCTTCTTTTTTCAAAAACACTTGAGTGTGCTGTTTCTGATCAACTTTCTTGTTTATCTCTCTCAGAGTGATCTTCTTGATCCTAACCAGTCAGAATTCAAGACAGGTCACTCAACCAAGACTGCTCTTCTCTGTGTAACGGAGGCTCCCCGCAAAGCTCACTCTCTCCTCTGTTCTCATCCTCCTAGATCTATCCAATGCCTTTGACAACATGAATCATTAGATCCTCTTCTCCTCCTTCTCAGGGCTGGGCATCTCAGACTTTGCACACTTTTGAACTGCATCTGTGAAGGACATTTTATCTTGTGAAGAGACAGCCTTGAAAATGTTAATCTTATCTTTTGTGTCAAATAATCCTTGGTTCCTCCCTGTGCTTGGTAAAGATATGAGAGGGGACGTCATAACCCCCTCCTTAGGACCATCTAGCAGAACGCCCAGAATATGTTCTTTATGTTAAGATGGGAGACTGCCAGACACATGCAGGAACCATGTGTCAGGATTTGGCCAGGGTTGTTCCGGTTTTTGGTCACTAGATGCCCCCATTGTGCCTTTTGACCTTTTGTTTTCCCTTGATCCCCATTATTATTTGCACCTGTGCCTCGTTTCCCCTGATTGTAATTTAAACCCTTTGTTTTCCTCTGTTCTTTGCTCTGTGTTTGTATGTTAGCACCCAGCCCTAGTACTCTGAGAACTCTTGTTGTTCCCGGTGGACTCTCTTGTGGAATTCTGTTTTTTGTTCTTGTTTGTTTGTTTTTTGAGTATCTTTTGAGGCTTTTTGTGCTTTACCTTCCACCTTGTGGATTTACCTTTTTTTGTCTTGGAGGATTACCCTTGTTCTTGTAGGATTCCTTTTGAGGTTGTGGAGTTACATGTTTTCCTGAAGAACTTCACTTTTTACTTCATTAAATACACCGTCTCAAGTACTGCTGTGTCTGCCTCATCTTCTGGGTTCTGCCGACTATTCGTGGCTCAGTTGGTTAAGTGACTGTTTCTCACTCCAGAGACCCAGGTTCGTAACTGGGTCCTGACACCATGCTGATGTAACTTGTCTGTATAAGTAGTATATAAGGGATTTAACAGGACTGCCCCAGCAGAGCTCATTTCAGACTGGTACTTAATGCATCTAAGTTTGACTGTGACCTCTCCAGCATGATTCATTTAAGATTGACTTCAGGTGTCCCTGGTGGTAATTTCCACGTCAATTTGGCATCTACGAACATTGATTCTGCCTGCGGAGCATTCCAGTGAGGGTCTGTGAGGAAAACCGGTGGCACATTTTACGAAGCGTGAGGGAGATTCCTGTCTGACCAAAAGACAACGAGGACCCGCCCTGAACCAGACCCTTACTGTGAGCTGCCCAGGAGGAGACACATCATCCACAAAGGCACAGCGACTGAATTTTTGTAAATCAATTTAATTTCATTTGTAAACACTTTTAAAAAATATCATTAAACCAACAAAACTGAACAATAAGGTACCCATAGTCATATGAGAAGGCTATTCACTTGTCTTGAGAAGACTAGAGCTAGGGTGAATAATGGTACAATGGACAGGTGTCTGTAGGCATTTATAGGAGGAGTGTCTACGTGGCCTGCAGCCACTACAAATGGCATGAGGAGCTATTGAGCACAAGGTGTTATTTATGTATAGCAAGAAGCGTCAACAGAACCGCTGAAGATACATGGTGCATAGGAAGTAACGACAAGAGAATCATTGAAGATGCACAGAGAGTAATAAGGGAGATTACTGACTGTTTGGGAATAGTACTAAGTGACTGTGCATGTGAGTTGTGTGAGTGTGGAAAGGACGTTTTACCCTGATTTGAAATTTGGATATTAAAGCTGATTGCAATTTGGATAACAAGAGGATTGAAATTTGAATAATAAGAGGATTGGAATTTGAATAATAAGAGGATAGAAATTTAGATAAGATATATTTTACTATTAAGCACTAACTGAGAGCTGTCAGGGGACTAGATCCGGTGTGAAAGAGATGTTTGTCTGAATGAATACCCCAACCAGTTCTGTGTGAGCTGAGTTTTTATGATCTATAACGTTATCTAGGGGTTCTGTCCAACACCAAATCAATCTACAGGTAGTGAGCACTGACAGGAGAAGCCATTGAAAAGTTTGAGAGGGTAACAGATGAGATGGGGAAGGGCTGTTCATTGATGCTACTGACATTTTCTCAAGAACATGATACGAGCTAGCTGCGCTGTGATTGTTGCTGGTGGTATGGATGTAAATGCCAAAGTTGATTTATAATGTTATATAGGAAATCTGTGTATGGAGAGAGTACTATTTCAGAATATGCTGTTAAATAGAATAGTGTAAATATTCAACCCTTAAATGAATAGAACACTAGTGTAAAAGAGGAATTTGTGAATACGAGTTTAATGGGCTTACAAGAGATTTGATAAAGTAACAATGGAAAATAAAAATAATAATATACAAATTGTAAACCCACATGTAGACATATGTAAGTGGTGTAAAAAGTATTAAGAAAAAATAATAGTGTAATGGGTTGTTAGATTTGATAAAGTAACAATGTATGAATGTATAATGAGTTAGAGTTTAACTTGCTCAATAGACTTATTATGGACAGAGCACGCCATCTATAGGGGAATGATAAACAGTGCCAGCCCAGTTATAGTGAAAGTTGATCCCAGAAAGAGAGTCCAATCTCGAAAGCTACCTTAAAAAAGGAAGCTCCCTCCAAAGTGTGTGTCTTCTCTTCTGAATTGGCCGATGTATTATATAAATTCAGCGCATTACATGTTCATCTTAAAATAATAGCCATTTAATAAGTGTGAAGCAGAAAGTGAATATCCAACAGAAATTAATAATAAATATGTAGAGTAACTTTGTTAGGGTAAAACTAAAACAATGCCTTCCAAAATGGAGAAAGTTATGTTTGTTTTGTTTTTAACCTTTTGTGACTAGGGGGCAGTATTTTCATTTTTGGATATAACATTCCCGTAGTAAACGAGATATTTTGTCAGGACAAGATGCTAGAATATGCATATAATTGACAGCTTAGGATAGAAAACACTCTAAAGTTTCCAAAACTGTAAAAATATTGTCTGTGAGTATAACAGAACTGATATTGCAGGCGAAAGCCTGAGAAAAATCCAATCCGGAAGTGCCTCATGTTTTCAAAGTGCTGCGTTCCAATGCGTCCCTATTGAGCAGTGAATGAGCCATCGACCAGATGACTTTTTTCTCCGTATTCCCCAAGGTGTCTACAGCATTGTGGCGTAGTTTTACGTATTTATGTTGAAGAATACCCGTAAGCGGCTACATTGCACAACTGGTCACCTGATGGCTCCCAGAGTGTTCTCGCGTAAAATACAGAGGTAGCCATTATTCCAATCCGTCCTACTGAAAAACCATTTGTCCCGGTGTATCGAATAGATATTTGAAAAACACCTTGAGGATTGATTATAAACAACGTTTGCCATGTTTCTGTCGATATTATGGAGCTCATTTGGAATATTTTTCGGCGTTTTCGTGACTGCAATTCCCGGGTGATTTCTCAGCCAAACGTGAAGAACAAACGGAGCTATTTCGCCTACAAATAAAAAAAATTGGGGAAAAAGGAACATTGGCTATCTAACTGCGAGTCTCGTGAGTGAAAACATCTGAAGCTCATCAAAGGTAAACGATTTAATTTGATTGCTTTTCTGATTTCCGTGACCAAGTTACCTGCTGCTAGCTGGACAAAATGCTATGCTAGGCTATCGATAAACTTACACAAATGCTTGTCTAGCTTTGGCTGTAAAGCATATTTCGATAATCTGAGATGACAGGGTGATTAACAAAAGGCTAAGCTGTGTCTTAATATATTTCACTTGTGATTTTCATGAATAGGAATATTTTCTAGGAATATTTATGTCCGTTGCGTTATGCTATTTAGTGTCAGTCGATGATTACGCTCCCTCATGCGGGATGGGGAGTCACTCGAGGATAACTGACTAGGTATCCCCTTTCCCTTTCTTTAGAGTAACCACCCGTTGCCTTGTTGATGGCTTTGCACACTCTTGGCATTCTCTCAACCAGCTTAGTGAGGTAGTCACCTGGAATGCATTGAAATTAACAGGTGTGCCTTCTTAAATGTTAATTCGTGGAATTTCTTTCCTTCTTAATTAATGCGTTTCAGTTAAATCAGTTGTGTTGTGACAAGGTAGGGGTGGTATACAGAAGATTACCCTATTTGGTAAAAGACCAAGTTCATATTATGGAAAGACCTGCTCAATAAATAAAGACAAACGACAGTCCATCATTACAAAAGCCAGTGAAAATGCAGAGCGCCAAATAAATTACTATAAAAATCTAACTTTCATGAAATCACACATGTAAAATATCAGTTTAAAGCCACACTTGTTGTCAATCCAGCCAACATGTCAGATTTCAAAAAGGCTTTTTGGCGAAAGCAAACGATGCTATTATCTGGGGATTAGCACCTCCGTAAACAAAGAGAGAAAAGCATATTTCAACCCTACAGGCGCGACACAAAACGCAGAAATAAAAATATAATTCATGCCGTACTTTTGAAAAGCTTATCTTGGTGGCACTCCAATATGTACCATAAACATCAAAAATGGTCCTTTTGTTCGATTAATTCCATCGATATATATCCAAAATGTCCATTTACTTGGCACATTTGATCCAGAAAAACACCGGTTCCAACTTGCGCAACGTGACTAGAAAATGTCTCAAAAGTTATCTGTAAACTTTGCCAAAACATTTCAAACTACTTTGGTAATACAACTTTAGGTATTTTTTTACGTAAATAATCAATAACATTGAAGACGGGATGATCTGTGTTCAATACAGGAGGAAAACAAACTGTAGCTAGCTTTCTGGTCAAGCGCCTCTATCTAACAGTACAGTACAAGTAACCCTCGTTCTGAACAGGGCTACTTCTTCATTACACAAAGGAAAAACCTCAACCAATTTCTAAAGACTGTTGACATCCAGTGGAAGCGGTAGTAACTGCAAGAAGGTCCCTTAGAAATCTGGATTCCCAATGACATCCCATTGAAAAGAGAGTGACCTCAAAAAAACAAAAAATCTGAATGGTTTGTCCTCGGTGTTGCGCCTGCTAAATAAGTTATGTTATACTCACAGACAGGATTCAAACAGTTTTAGAAACTTCAGAGTTTTTTCTATACAAATCTACTATCTACTATAAAAATATGCATATCTTATCTTCTGAGGATGAGTAGCAGGCAGTTGAATCTGGGCATGCACCTCTGCTGCAGAGGATAAGTTCATTAGAGTTAACTGCACCTCTGATTGGAGCCCAAATAAATGCTTCACAGAATTCAAATAACAGACACATCTCAACATCAACTGTTCAGAGGAGACTGCGTGAATCAGGCCTTCATGGTCAAATTGCTGCAAAGACACCACTACTGAAGGACATCAATAAGAAGAAGAGACGTGCTTGGACCAAGAAACATTAGCAATGGACATTAGACCAGTTGAAATCTGTACATTGGTCTGATGAGTCCAAATTTGAGATGTTTGGTTCCAACCGTTGTGCCTTTCTGAGGTGAATGGTGAATGGAGGTGTAGGTGAATGGATTATTTCCACATGTGTGGTTCCCACCGTGAAGCATGGAGGAGGAGGTGTGATGGTGTGGGGGTGCTTTGTTGGTGAAACTGTCTGTGATTTATTTAGAATTCAAGGCACACTTAACCAGCATGGCTACCACTGCATTCTGCAGTGATACGACATCCTATCTGGTTTGTGCTTAGTGGGACTATCATTTGATTTTTAATAGGACAATGATCCAAAACACACCTCCAGGTTGTGTAAGGGCTATTTGACCAAGAAGGAGAGTGATTGATTGCTGCATCAGATGACCTGGCCTTCACAATCACCCGACCTCAACCCAATTGAGATGGTTTGGGATGAGTTGGACCCCAGAGTGAAGGAAAATCAGCCAATAAGTGCTCAGCATATGTGGGAACTCCTTCAAGACTGTTGGAAAAGCATTCCTCATTAAGCTGGTTGAGAGAATGCCAAGAATGTGCAAAGCTGTCATCAAGGCAAGAAGAAGAAGAATCTAAAATAGAAAATATATTTGGATTTGTTTAACATTTTGGTTACTACATGATTCCATATGTGTTATTTCACATTATTCTACAAAGTAGAAAATAAAGAAAAACCATTGAATGAGTAGGTGTCTAAACTTTTGACTGGTACTGTATGTGATGGTGGTGTAGTGGCCTGAGGGAACACACTAAATGTATTGGATAAAGTGTTATGAAATGTCATGTCATACTTTAAACTGTTTGGTCTAAATGTTGTCTTGAATACAACGTTCATTTGAGTTTACTGTTCAATAAGTACACGTGCATTTGCGGGACAGAACAAAAAACTAAACCAAACCAAGCATCACAGTTCTCCCTAAAATCCTTTTCACCGCCTTGTCTCACTCACTCAATTGCATTCCGACTGCTCCACCTGTTCTTTGTGCACCTACAGAAATAAACGCCTATAAAAACGTTTCTAACTAATGGGATACACATTCCTTGCCAAATGACGACAGTTTTATCACAAATTCTAAATGGACTGGTTGACTGAAGTAGGGAAATACGTTTTCCATTAATGAGCTGCAGTTTTGGAATAATTGCGTCATTTTCTGCATAAAGGCTATTTTGCGGTTCTCACTAGTTACCAAGGCACAAAGTGAAAATTGGCTATATCGTAAAAATCTGATAAAACATTTTTTTTTTTGCTTTGGGTTTTACTTTAAAGTTATGGTTAGGAATAAAGTTAACCGTGTGGTTAAGGTTAGCGTTAAGGGTTATGTTTGGAATCAGATTATCAGAAACAAATTGTAGAAAGAGGCAGGGTTAATGGCTTTGTGGCTGTGGTAACTAACGTTAGTCGATGACCCTAATTTGTGATTTGCTGATGGCATTTAGAATTGGTTAGCCCCTAAACTATTACCCCCATAAACATAGCAAGGTTCCACGCTGCCAGGTTTTTTTTTCATCAGAATCATTAATGCCTACTCACCAAACAAATGTTTTGGCCATAATTCATCCCCATGCAGTGTTCAATGTAGAATTGTTAATCCGATTTGAAAATTCCAAGGAACAGACATAATAAACTAAATTAAATTAAATTCAACTTGCCAAATTGAGCCCCTTTTCAAATGACCACTCTTTGAGAATAAGATGCGAATCAATTCACACTATTCTGTAATATTTTATTCTGGTGTATTACATCATATTTTGTACTATAAAATATACTGAATAAAAATATAAATGCAACAATTTCAACAATTTCAAAGATTTTACTGAGTTACAGTTCATAAAAGGAAATCAGTCAATTTAAATAAAGGCCCGGATCTATTGATTTCTCATGACTGGGAATATACAGTGGGGCAAAAACGTATTTAGTCAGCCATCAATTGTGCAAGTTCTCCCACTTAAAAAGATGAGAGAGTCCTGTAATTTTAGGTACACTTCAACTATGACATACAAAATGAAAAAAAAATCCAGAAAATCACATTTGTTATGAATTTATTTGCAAATTATGGTGGAAAATAAGTATTTGGTCACCTACAAACAAGCAAGATTTCTAGCTCTCACAGACCTTTAAGAGGCTCCTCTGTCTGATTGTGTTATGGAATAGCCTACTGAAAGATTAAATTCTTCGGTGGCTTTATCTACTCCTACTTCCAACAACACAATGCGAGGAGTGACATTTAACTCTAATTACCAGTGGTACCTGGGAGATCGCACGGGGGACTCACAGAGATTTGCAAATCAAGTTACCTCAAAGTAATTTATGACGGTTGGCAGTCTTTCGTCAAACGGACAGGTACGTTTTATGTGTAATAGGCAATACTCTGTAGCCTACTGCCGAAACGAATCTCGAATATGTTTGACTGTCTTTTTGATGGGAAGGATTCCCAAGACCGTGTGGTTGCCGTTTGCCATATGATTTAAATCATGCCTGGTACTGGCACGACCGCGGTGTCCCTCGTTCCGCTCTGATCGTGAATTTGTCTGACTCAGCTGCAGCCGGCTGTCACCTCACCCTACAACAGCCACTCTGCCCTGCCCTATCCGGCTTGTCACCCTCTCCCGTAGCCTTCTTCATCGCTCCCGAGAGAACCCGTGGAGATGTAAGTATTACCACATTGTGCACTGCTGCCGTTTATTACGCATTGTGCACTGTTGCTGTACTAGTTGCATGGATAGACAATAGCTTGCTTCTTTTTTTCACTCTCAGCCTATAATCCAAACAATTCAAGCAATTAAGCTTTTCCCATACATTGCAAGCAGAGACATCTATATACATGTATTGTAATTCATTGATGCATTTTCATACAGTTTGTCAGTTTTGACAGAAAGACCCTACTCTTCTCCATCAGATTCTGATCGGAACTGGTTAACTTCTTAGAGATAGGAGGCAACAATTTCAACTTCCTGCTACTCATGCCAGGAATATATTATATGCATATGATTAGTAGGTGTGGATAGAAAACACTCTGAAGTTTCTAAAACTGTTTCAATCATGTCTGTGACTATAACAGAACTTATGTAACAGGCAAAACCCCAAGGAAAAACTGTTCAGAATTATTTTATTTTTGTCTCCTCTGACCGTTCCCTCAGATGTCTTTGCCAAGGGAAATTAGATAGTGACCATTTTACAGTTCCTTTTACAGTTCCTATGACTTCCACAGGATGTCACCAGTCTTTGGAATTAGGTTGAAGTTAATCATTGGTGAAACGAAGAAGACGCACATCCTGGAACAACGTTACACTGTTGATAGTTACGCAAGAGGGAAAATGGTGCATGTTTTGTTTTCTTGCTCTAATGAATACAGATTGCCCCGTCTACAATTTGATTGATTATTAACATTTAAAAATACCTAAAGTTGTATTACAAAAGTAGTTTGAAATATTTTGGCAAAGTTTATAGGCAACTTCTGAAATGTTTTGTAGTGACGTTGTGTTTTGGAAAGCTGTTTTTTTCCGGATCAAACCTGCTTTATAAATGGACATTTTGGGTATACATGGACGGAATTAATCGATGGGGTTATGGGTTAAATTGTTTATGGGACATATTGGAGTGCCAACAAAGAAGCTCGTCAAAGGTAGTGCATGTTTTATATTTTATTTCAGCGTTTTGTGTAGCGCCTGCTATGCTAGTTCTTTTGTTTACAACTGGTTCAGCTGGGTGCATGCTATCAGATAATAGCTTCTCATGCTTTCGCCGAAAATGATTTTTAAAATCTGACATGTTGGCTGGATTCACAACGAGTGTAGCTTTAATTGAGTATCCTGCATGTGTAATTTAATGAAGTTTGAGTTTTAACACGTTTTATTTGAATTTGGCGCTCTGCATTTCCCGAGGCTATTGGCCACTTGGGACGCTAGCGTCTCACTATCCCCAAGAGGTTTTAAGTAATTTTTGACTCATTAGAAAACGTCTCCCTATCATCCGGTGGTTGAATGATAATGAGAAATTCTAGGCTAATTCAGGCGGTATCGGTATTGTTTCCAGAAAATTGGCTATTTAAGCAGTCATTTGTGACACTCAGATAAGCAGAAAGAAGATGTTTAAAAAAAGTTAAATTAGCCTAAGTAGCCTAGCTTAAAATGTAAACTGATTTTGTGTCCAATATTTTATTGTACATTAAATGATTTAGCCTAACTTTATTTTGCACAAGTCAGCATATGTTATATTTGAGAAGAAACTGACGTGAATATAAAGGGAGAGTTCAAAGTTTGAAGAGATGGTTCACCCAAATTACACAATTGGTTTCCTTACCCTGTCTATAGACTGCTTACAGGGTAGGAAAACCAATATGTAATTTAGTATTTGGTTGAACTATCCCATTACGATAAACATATGTTTTCAGATTACACATCTGTGTGAGTTCAGTGTTCCTTGTTGTTTTCATGTTGTACGTTACGTACAGCATCAGTGTATCTGTGTTCATATTCAACACAGTCTCACATTCAATTTGTGCATATATGTACATAAGGCCTTTTTGTCATGTAGGCAACAGTACACGATTTTCTTCATAACCCATTTCATATTTTTGGAGCTAAATTACACAATTTTCTTCATAATGTATTTATTACATGTTCAACAGGTTCATGTAAAATAATGAATTATGACACTTCCAAGGCCTTTCCATTATGATTATTACGGTAATGTCAATCATGTTATATACTTAGGCTACTGTAACGCGTTCAACCAGTTAGCAAGTCAGAAATGTCAGTTTCCTAGTACCGACTAGCACTTCAATACAGTATTATGCCGGCTTCACATTCTTGTGGGAAATGGGAAATGGAAAGTTGTAACTACGACATGATTGTGTTCAAGTGCTTTTGAAGTCGGAACAATTCTTAAACCAATAAGATTTACAATTTGTAATTCCTATTTGCAGGGTCATTCAAGTGAAACTTCCCAGTCGGAACTAGGAATTTCCGAGAACTCCGATAGCACATGAACGAGGCATTAGTATGTGTAATATTCAACAATAGGGTCTGGGTCGCGGCATGTCCAGCCCTCATACCCATTCACAACCACCGTGTGTCAGTATCCTACTATGTGTCCGTGCCGTCAACCAGTAGAATTATTGTTTGTGACGTAAGTATGGGGATTATTATTAAGGTTATGGTCGTCTGAGATACAGGCTATACAACAAACAATATAACAGTTTATATAATAATATAAATTAAATGAATCTAAGAAACGCTTTTCCAGGCAGTTTGAATGTTTATTCTTATTCTGTGCAGAATCTGTGTAATTTGACCTACAACACAAATGCGCATCATGACTTCAACAAAGAAGGCAACTTGGAACTTACCCGATCCTCCCATGCGATCATTCTATTCCCGGTAAGTGAAGTATGCAATTAAACAATGTGGTTGTAATAACTAGTAATGTAATGTTATGGAGACACATTTTTTGCTTTTTACGTCATTTCTCAAGCCACTATGCATTTTCACCGATCTGTCAAGGTTTTCAATCAAAATCTTAGCTATAGGCCTTACTCAACAGATCCAGCTAGCTTTAGCTAGCTAACGAGCTAGGCTACAGTCTATGGAGTTTCATGGTGGGCGCAGGGTTTTGTTCTGGGCAACATCTATACACCTGATTAAACCAGTTTGAGTTGTTAATTACTTTAATCCACGTGGGAGGTCCGAGTGTCTGCAGGTTTTTGCTCCACCCTTGATTGATAAATGAAGGTCACAAATGTCACGACTCCTACCGAAGGTGGCTCCCCTTCCCGTTCGTGTGGCGGTCGTCGTCGCCGGCCTACTAGCTGCCACTGATTCTTTCCTCCCCCTCCTTGTCTGTTTATTGGTTACACCTGTAATGCATTGTGGTGATTAGTTGGGCTTCATTAGTCAGCCTGTTTCTTTGTGCGGGATTGTTTATGTAACATTTGTGCATGTTGGAGTCGGATGTGTTTGTTCCTGTTCGTGCGTTTTTGCTGGATTTTTTTAGTCCCCGTGTTTGGGGCATTTGTTTTAGCGCACAGTGGTTCGTGGGGTGGCCTTGGTTCACCGTGTGTGCATTAAAGAGCACTACCTTAATCTCTCTGTTTCATGCGCCTGACTTCACACCCACGACACCCAGATCGTTACAACAAATGACTAAGGAACTCTCCTCATTTGGTTAGGTTTTCCAGGTGTTCATTGAAATGAAAAACCAAAAACCCGCAGACACTTGGCCCTCTGTGGAATGAGTTTGACACACATTGTCTAATAGAGCTAGTTCAACTTGTCTTTGCAAAGCCTTTCTAAAGCCCGTTTTAGATCTTGTGGAGAAAACAATTGCAAACAATGGATGAATTGGGACCAGACAGCAATGCTCCCATCCACAATGAATGTGTATCTATCCAATGTTCATCTTGTTATCCATCATTCACATTCCTTACATTTTTGTACACCACCTGTAGTTTTTGTGATGTAATCCACTTACAGATTAAGTACATTTTAATGCTCAGTTACATTTTTTGATTAAAATAAGTATCCTACTTATACAGCGGTGAAATACAATTCTAAACTTGTTCTATTCTCTTTACTTTTGTCACGGCTGGCTGAAGGACTGGACCAAGGTGCAGCATGGTAAGCGTACATTTGAACTTTATTTAAAAATGACGACGACAAAACGAAGAACAAAAAAAACAACCCTGAAGCTTTGGGCTATGTGCCCTGAACAACTACAAAGTTAACTTCCCACCAAACGGGTGGGGGAAAAGTGTACCTAAGTATGGTTCTCAATCAGAGACAACGATAGACAGCTGTCCCTGATTGAGAATCATAGCAGGCCAAGACATAGAAATACAAAACATAGAAAAAAGGACACAGAATGCCCACCCTAGTCACACCCTGGCCTAACCAGAATAGAGAATAAAAAGCCTCTATGGCCAGGGCGTGACAACTTTGCAGCTCCAAATAAAGACCCTTCACACCTGCCACCCTTCTCTTTAGACCACTCAGACCTACGGCTGACACCTTTAGTCTCTCTCTCTCTCTCTCTCTCTCTCTCTCTCTCTCTCTCTCTCTCTCTCTCTCTCTCTCTCTCTCTCTCTCTCTCTCTCTCTCTTTCTATCCATCCTCTTGATACAGATCTCTTGATCTATCCTAAGGCTCTTTTAATTCAGCTTTCTTCCCATTTCTTGTGTTTTCAAAAACAAAACAGGTTGTAGTTTAGAAATGCAAACCAACTGGAGGAGATTATTCAAAAATTGTATCTTAAAATAAGTAACCCACTAGCCCAGGTATTGTTTCATCTGTCAACTAACGACACTCATTGCACTGTGCACCTGAGGCTATGGCAGGTAGCCTACATCTAGGTTACAATAGTAGTCAACAGTAAGTATGACACATTACGTTACAGTGTGGCATGTTAATTAAAGCTTCAGGCTTAGTTTTAGTAACAGGCGAGGTCCATTATCAGATCTGACCCATATGATTGAGTCCTTGAAACCCATGTCACCTTCAAACACACACACAGCACTTCTTTAATGGGTTTGAGAAGGGTCAGGGCTTGATGTTTAATGCGAACTCAACGTCAGATCCTTAGTTGGCCAAACACTCTTTATTAATTGCTATTGTTAGTATAGTTTTTATCTCATAATCTCTAGTTCTCCTTGTCAATTCAAGCCCCATGCCAGAGGGGACCTCCCTGGTGCATTCCATCAGTCAAAGTTATGTGTATCGGGCTATTCTTTCTGTCACTTTCGTATCCACCTTTCATACATAATGCCTCCTGGCTCCAGCCGTGTCCTAGTGTCCTAGTTGTAACACATCAATAGGAGTAGCGTCAAAGAAGTGCCAGTTCTGTGGTGCAACAATACAGCTAAAGGTCAAGTTAGAGGCCCAGAAAATGAAGGCTACAGATGAATGGGCAAATAAGACAATGAAACATGGATTATATGCCACCTTGGTTAATGCAGCAAACAAGCTGGTAAGCTTTATTATGTTTTCCTCTAAAATGATTTCTGCATTTCTATCTCAGGGAAATGATAGGCTATATGCACTTATTTGTTGTTGTCTCATTGTGTCATCTAAGGCTGTAAACCTAAATGTCATTATCTGACTGATATTTGTTGTGTTTCTGGAAGTTAATTTGTCATTAATGATTCCAGATTAATGATTAATGATTCCCTGCTTCTCCTCATCAAGAGGAAGAAGCATAACATTTTGTCGTCAACTGCACTGTGTCTTCACAGTGGTATGATGAATCAGATCTCAATGGCAGCAATCCAAAGATTGTATGAGGCAATTGTGAAAGGTATTTGGACAGAAATATGTATGTTTGTCTACCGTAAGACCCTATCCCTCAACCACCACATCCGTCAGACTGTAAAAACCAAATTATTCAGTCAGCCTCTCCTGTCCTGCCGGCCAAAACTCTCATCCATGCTTTCTACTTCTCCCGAATAGACTATTGCAACTCACTACTCCCCGGCACTAACACAAACTCTCTCGATAAGCTCCAAATGGTTCAAACTCAGCGGCCCGTCTTCTAACCCACTAAATCATCCTGGCAGCATATCACCCCCATCCTCTGTGTACTCCGCTGGCTCCCTGTCTCCCGCATGAATTACAAGATCCTCCTGACCTAAAAAGCACTCCCCCCCCACCTTGCTACCCCTGACCTCTCTGACCTTCTTCCCTCCTACCAGCCCTCGTGCTCTCTCTGCTCAACCACAGTTGGCCACCTTGTCATCCCCAGTTCCAAGCTCCAGACTTTCAGTGACAGGGCCTTCTCCAGGGTTGCTCCTAGACTCTGGAACTCCTTCCCTCCAGCCATCCGCGACTCTGAGTCCATCATCATGTTTCAGTCCCGCCTAAAAACCCACCTCTTCACCATGGCCTACCCTTACCTCCCCCTCCACCATTCCCACCTCTTCTGTTTCACACACTCGCACACACACTCACACATACACGCAACACCTGCTCGCTCACTCATATTCTCACACATCACACCCTTTCCTTGAGCCCTTCTTACCTCCATTTAGCCCCATTTATACCTGGTTCTAACATGCATTATATTTCCTGATCTGGTCCACAGTCTGATTGTTCCCACATTTCCAGACAGGTGTAGACGATTAAAAGGAGCATTGTGATCAGATCTTCCTGACCACGTCTGGAGTTGACAGTGAAACCATTTCAATCATCCTGCCTTCTAAATTCATTAACATGTGACACCATTGACTTATGGAATATATATGTGTCTTAAAATAAATAAATAAGTATTATTTTGAAAGAATATCTGTCAAATAATTAGCATACAGTAAATCTGTTCACAATGCGGACACAGTGGACTGTTAAGACCATGTGTAGACGCATTTCTAAAAATGTGGGCACAATCAGAATGTGGACAAGATCAGGACAAAGGACACATGTTTGCGCCAAAGTATTTTGTTTAATGTTTTTCTTTTGTTTAGTCTGCTGTTTAGTTAGATTATTGATTGTTTGTTAGTTTCTAAAATTGTAAAGCTATGTATGTTTCATGTATAATTATTGTTATTATGAAAGTAGAGGAGTTAGTTCAGGCAAGCAACATTTCAACACATTCTTTTCACATATCCTGTGTAGAAGTTTATTTATAAACTGGGTGATTCCAGCCCTGAATGCTGATTGTATGAAAGCCTTGGTATATCAGACCGTATACCACGGGTATGATAAAACACTTATTTTTACTGCTCTAATTACATCGGTAACCAGTTTATAATAGCAATAAGGCACCTGGGGGTTTGTGGTATATGGCCAATATACCATTGCTAAGGGCTGTATCCAGGCACTCTGCATTGCGTCATGCATAAGAACAGCCCTTAACAGTGGTATATTGGCATACACCACACCTCCTCGGGCCTTATTGCTTAAATATATATGCTCACCTCTGCCAATTGGAAACTGTCGCCCACTTGTCTGTCCCATTTCCTTAATATGTTCTATTTCTCAGTTGCAATCAACACCCATACCCCCACACTACAACCCTCCAACCCTCCTACTGTTGCTGCCCAGGAACTGTCTGATACAGTTGCCCCCCAGGAGACCAACTGCAACCTCATCCTCACGCAGGTTGAACCCCCGATATCCCCCACCACCCAGGAGACCAGCTACACCCCCATCCTTAACCAAGTTGAACCCCCAATAATCCCCACCACCCAGGAGACCATCTACACCCCTATCCTCAACCAGGTTGAACCCACAATACTCCCCACCACCCAGGAGACCAGTTTTACCCGGTTTCCCAACCAGGTTAAACCCCCAATAACCCCCTCGGCCCAGGAGACCAGCTACACCCAAACCAAAGAAGAAACCCTAAAGAAAATGACATAGTCAGCCCCATCCAACCTCATCCTACTTATATTGTTTATTCATAAATGTTAATGATGTCAATAACTTAATTTATGTTTTTAATGAATTAATAAAACAATTCCAGTGATTGATGGTCCCCTACTTTTCAGGAGGCAGGCATACTGTACACGCTTAGAAAAAGGGGTTCCAAAAGGGTTCTTCAGCTGTCCCCAAAGGAGAAACCTTTTTGGTTCCAGGTAGAACTCTATTCGGTTTCATGTAGAACCCTTTGTCTTACATGGAACCAAAAGGGTTCTACCTGAAAACAAAAAGGCTTCTCCTATGGTGACAGCCAAATAACCATTTCTAAGAGTGTAGTATAAGTATAGATGTAAAAATGAATCATGCAACTGACTGTCCCGCTAACTTTATTCATGTTCTGGTGGGTGGTGATTAAATAAATACATGCATTTATTGTTTCGGAGTGTCCAGTGTATCCGGGGAAAACGATTTTCCCTATTTTCAAGATTCTTGCCAATAGAACTTCAAAGGAGGTAAATCTGCAGTACATTGAAATTCCTGTGACTGTACTTACAGGCTAATCCTAGTGCAACACTAATTGTCGTTAACTTCTTATGGCTGGGGGCAGTATTGAGTAGCTTGGCTGAATAAGGTGCCCAGAGGTACCCAGAGTAAACGGCCGGATACTCAGTCCCAGTTGCTAATATATGCATATTATTAGTTTATTTGGATAGAAAACACTCTGACGTTTCTAAAACTGTTTGAATGATGTCTGTGAGTATAACATAACTCATATGGCAGGCAAAAACCTGAGAGAAAAAATCCAACCAGGAGGTGGGAAATCTTTGGTTGGTCGTTTTTCATCTCATTCCCTATTGAAGATACAGTGGGATATTGGTCATATCGCACTTCCTAAGGCTTCCACTAGACAGTCTTTAGAACCTAGTTTGATGCTTCTACTATAAAGTGGGGGCGAATGAGAGGGGAATGAGTCAGAGGACTGGCAGAATGCTTTGAGCTCGTGACGCTCGTTCACGTGAGAGGTAGCTCGCGTTCCATCGCTTTTCTGAAGACAAAGGAATTCTCCAGTTGGAACATTATTGAAGATTTATGTTAGAAACATCCTAAAGATTGACTCTATACATCGTTTGACATGTTTCTACAGACTGTATTGGAACTTTTTGACATTTTGTCTGCTCTTAGTGAATGCATTTCGTGACTTTGGATTTGTTTACAAAACGTGCTAACAAAAGTAGCTATTTGGACATAAATGATGGGCATTATCGAACAAAACAAACATTTATTGTGGAACTGGGATTCCTGGGAGTTCATTCTGATGAAGACCATCAAAGGTAAGTAACTATTTATAATTCTATTTCTGACTAATATTGACTGCACAATATGGCGGATATCTTTTTTGCTTGTTTGGTTTCTGTTAATGTAATTGAATTATTCCAATATGTTTTCATTAATTGAATTCCCTTAATCTATTTTATGAGAATTTGTAAGATTCTTGTTTGCATAAAATAGACGAAGACCAGTCTTATCGATAATAGATAAAAGTATTTAACGCTGCCACGTTACCACGAGCAACAGTTTATATACAATAACATGACGTCATTTCATTGCTTCTAAAATGAATCTCCTCCTCTCGACCGAGACAAAGGGAACTTTAAAAGTTCATTCAAAGTTCATTCTGACCCACTAGCACATACACAGGACACACAACACATCTGAAATAACTTTGGACTCCTCACCAGTATCGATCACCACTTAGCTGACAGTTCTAATTAACAGAAAACCTAGGAATGCACTCACTGTCTTATCTAAAACACCCCAGAGCTAAGTTTCGTTGGTTCAACCATAGGTTAACTACCTCATCTGCTTACTTAATCCACAACTCATTCCTTTCTGACAAGTTGGAATGGTGTCCGTGTCACACATTGTTAATCAGATATAATAAAACTGAGTATAAGTTTACTTAGTTACAGTTCCATTTAAAATGAGAATATTGTTCAGTCATTTAATCATGATATTCCTAACAGTCTCTGAGCGCTGTACTCAGATTATAGCATGGTTGGCTTTTTTCGTAAAGCTTTTCTGAAATCTGACACAGCGGTTGCATCAACCTCTTGAAACTCTGGGGGCAGTATTTCATTTTTGGATGAAAAATGTTCCCGTTTTAAACAAGATATTTTGTCACGAAAAGATGCTTGACTATGCAAAAATTGACAGCTTTGGAAAGAAGACACTCTGACGTTACCAAAACTGCAAATATATTGTCTGTGAGTGCCACAGAACTGATATTACAGGCGAAACTCAGATAAAAATCCAATCAGGAAGTGCTGCATTTTTTGAAACCGCCTCATGCCAATGACTCCTCATATGGCTGTGAATGAGCTACGAATGAGCTTACGTTTTCCACGTATTCCCCAAGGTTTCTACAGAATTGTGACGTCTTTTTAGGCATATCATTGGAAGATTGACCATAAGACACTACATCTACCAGGTGGTCACTTGGTGTCCTCATTCCCCAAGGCATTTCCATTGGACAATAGCTGTAAGGGACCATATTTAGCCAGTGGTCACATGGTGTCTCCCGGAGAAAATCTCGCGTAAAATACTGAGGTAGCCATTTTTCCAATCGCTTCTTATGAGAAACCAATTGCCTCGACGGATATATTATCGAATATATATATGTTAAAAACACCTTGAGGATGGATCCTAAACAACGTTTGCCATGTTTCTGTTGATATTATGGAGCAAATTTTGAAAAGCGTTCGGCATTATATTTTAAGTATTTTTCGGTCGATTTCTCAGCCAAGCAGGATGAACAAACGGGACCTTTTTCGCCGACAAAAATATAATTTTTGGAATAAAAGGGACATTTTCTATCTAACTGGGAGTCTCCTGAGTGAAAGCATCTAAAGTTCTTCAAAGGTAAATGATTTAATTTGGTTGCTTTTCTTACTTTCGTGAAAATGTTGCCTGCTACCAGCAGAGCCTAGCATAGCATTATGCCATGATAAACTTACACAAGCGCTTGTCTAGCGTTGGCTGTAATGCATATTTTGAATATCTGAGATGACAGTGTTGTTAACAAAAGGCTAAGCTTGTGTTTGAATATATTTATTTAATTTCATTTGCGATTTTCATGAATAGGAAAAGTTCCGTGATGGTAATGAGGCTACGCTCCCGGATACGGGTTTGCTCGTCGCAAGAGGTTATTTAGGAGAAGTGTATTTAAAGTTCCATGCATAACACTTGTATTTTCATCAACGTTTATAATGAGTATTTCTGTAAATTGATGTGGCTCTCTGCAAAATCACCGGATGTTTTTGGAACTACTGAACATAAACGCGCCAATGTATACTGAGATTTCTTTTATATAAATATGAACTTTATCGAACAAACATACACTGATCAAAAAAATAAAGGGAACACTAAAATAACACATCCTAGATCTGAATGAATGAAATATTCTTATTAAGTACTTTTTTTACATATTTGAATGTGCTGACAACAAAATCACACAAAAATTATCAATGGAAATCAAATTTAGAAACCCCATGGAGGTCTGGATTTGGAGTCACACTCAAAATTAAAGTGGAAAACCACACTACAGGCAGATCCAACTTTGATGTAATGTCCTTAAAACAACTCAAAATGAGGCTCAGCAGTGTGTGTGGCCTCCAGGTGCCTGTATGACCTCCCTACAACACCTACGCATGCTCCTGATGAGGTGGCGGGTGGTCTCCTGAGGGATCTCCTCCCAGACCTGGACTTAAGCATCCGCCAACTCCTGGACAGTCTGTGGTGCAACGTGGCGTTGGTGGATGGAGCGGGACATGATGTCCCATATATGCTCAATTGGATTCAGGTCTGGGGAACGGGCGGGCCAGTCCATAGCATCAATGCCTTCCTCTTGCAGGAACTGCTGACACATTCCAGCCACATGAGGTCTAGCATTGTCTTGCATTAGGAGGAACCAGGGCCAACCGCACCATAATATGGTCTCACAAGCGGTCTGAGGATCTCATCTCGGTACCTAATGGCAGTCAGGCTACCTCTGGCGAGAACATGGAGGGCTGTGCGGCCCCCCAAAGAAATGCCACCCCACACCATGACTGACCCACCGCCAAACCGGTCATGCAGAACGTTCTCCACGGTGTCTCCAGACTCTGTCACGTCTGTCACGTGCTCAGTGTGAATCTGCTTTCATCTGTGAAGAGCACAGGGCGCCAGTGGCGAATTTGCCAATCTTGGTGTTCTCTGGCAAATGCCAAACATCCTGCACGGTGTTGGGCTGTAAGCACAACCCCCACCTGTGGACGTCGGGCCCTCATACCACCATCATGGAGTCGGCTTCAGACCGTTTGAGCAGACACATGCACATTTGTGGCCTGCTGGAGGTCATTTTGCTTGGCTCTGGTAGTGCTCCTCCTGCTCCTCCTTGCACAATGGCGGAGGTAGCGGTCCTGCTGCTGAGTTGTTGCCCTCATACGGACTCCTCCACGTCTCCTGATGTACTGGCTTGTCTCCTGGTAGCGCCTCCATGCTCTGGACACTACGCTGACAGACACAGCAAACCTTCTTGCCACAGCTCACATTGATTTTCCATCCTGGATGAGCTGCACTACCTGAGCCACTTGTGTGGGTTGTAGACTCCGTCTCATGCTACCACTAGAGTGAAAGCACCGCCAGCATTCAAAAGTGACCAAAACATCAGCCAGGAAGCATAGGAACTGAGAAGTGGTCTGTGGTTGTCACCTGCAGAACCACTCCTTTATTGGGGGTGTCTTGCTAATTGCCTATAATTTCCACCTGTTGTCTATTCCATTTGCACAAAAAGCATGTGGAATTTATTGTCAATCAGTGTTGCTTCCTAAGTGGACAGTTTGATTTCACAGAAGTGTGATTGACTTGGAGTTACATTGTGTTGTTTAAGTGTTCCCTTTATATTTTTGAGCAGTGTATATGTATCGTGTAACATGAAGTCCTATGAGTGTCATCTGATGAAGATCATCAAATCAAATTTATTTATATAGCCCTTCGTACATCAGCTGATATCTCAAAGTGCTGTACAGAAACCCAGCCTAAAACCCCAAACAGCAAGCAATGCAGGTGTAGAAGCACGGTGGCTAGGAAAAACTCCCTAGAAAGGCCAAAACCTAGGAAGAAACAAAGAGAGGAACCAGGCTATGAGGGGTGTCCATTTCTCTTCTGGCTGTGCCGGGTGGAGATTATAACAGAACATGGCCAAGATGTTACAATGTTCATAAATGACCAGCATGGTCGAATAATAATAAGGCAGAACAGTTGAAACTGGAGCAACAGCACGGCCAGGTGGACTGGGGACAGCAAGGAGTCATCATGTCAGGTAGTCCTGGGGCATGGTCCTAGGGCTCAGGTCATCCGAGAGAGAGAAAGAAAGAGATAATTAGAGAGAGCATATCAAAGGTTAGTGATTCATTTGATCTCTATTTCTGATTTTTGTGACTCCTCTCTTTGGCTGGAAAAATGGCTGCATGGCGCTGTGTTAAGAAGCAGTGCGGCTTGGTTGGGTTGTTTATCGGAGGACGCATGACTTTCAACCTTCATCTCTCCTGAGCCTGTAAAAAAATAAATAAAATAAAAAATAATAATGTCTCAGGAGCAGAAAGTGAGGTGGAAGCCATGCTCTGGATGGTGTGTTTACTTCAACTAATCTCCTAGAATGAATTGAGGATATACTGTACACTCAACACCATATGTATTGAGGATTTCCTGAACATTCAAACCCATATGTATTTGGACAGTGAAGCTAAAATGTACAATTTGACTCTAAACGCCAGCATTTTGGATTTGAGATCAAATGTTTCATATGATCGATAGTATGAGGCGATAGGACCGGGCACCTTTTTACAATTACGAAATGAAATCACTTCATGTATATAGTCCCCCCAATTTGAAGAAGCCATAAGTATTTGAACAAATTCACTTAAAGTGTATTAAAGTTATAGTACATGAAACCTTTTATTTAAAATACTAAATTCTGGAGTATGGATTCAAATTTCACATTTTATGTTACTCTCCCAAATACAATGGTTTTGGCTGTACCTTGGTATTGGACATTACAGTGCTTTGCAAAAGTAGTTATACCCCTTGGAAACGCCTTTGACAGTGATTACAGCTGTGAGTCTGCTTGGGTAAGTCTTTTAGAGCTTAACACATCAGGATTGTACAAAATTACCCCATTTTTATAATTCTTCAAGCTCTGTCAATATGTTTGACGGATCATGTCTAGACAACAATTTAATAGTCTTCAATAGATTTCCAATCAGATTTAAGTCCAAACTTGAACTTGGCAACTCAGGAACATTCACTGTCTTCTTGGTAAGCAACTCCAGTGTAGATTTGTCATTGTGTTGTAGGTTATTGAACTGCTGAAAGGTTGAATTCCTCTCCCAGTGTCTGGTGCAAAGCAGGCTTTGCATTTAGGCCAGAAAGTATATTATTTTGCAGTTTTCTTCAGTACTAACTCCAGTGCCTTGTTGCATACAAGATGCATGATTAGATTTTTTTTCTCTTCTGTATATTTGTATTCTTCTTTTCACTGTAATTTAAGTCATTATTGTGGCATTACTACAATGATGTTAATCCATCCTCCGTTTTTCTACCATGATAGCCTGTAACTGTAAAAACACCAATGGCCTCATGGTAACACCCCTGAGCAGTTGTGTTCATGTCCTGCAGCTCAGTTCAGTTCGGAAGGACGACTATCTTTGATGTGTCTGGGTGGTTTAATACACAATCCACAGGATAATTATTAACTTGACCAAGCTAAAAGAGATATGCAATGTCTGAGTTGTTATTGTTACCCATCTACCAATCACTGCCCTTCTTTATAAGGCTTTCGAAAAGCTCCCTGATCTTTGTAGTTGAATCTGTGCTTGAAATTCAATACCTGACTGAGGGACCAACAGATGTTCTATGTATGGGGTACAAAGGTATGGGTAGTTATTCAAAAATAATGTCAACCCCTATTGAGTCCATATAACATATTATGTGATTTGTTAAGCAAAATGTATCTCGTGAACTAATTTAGGCATGCCTAAAGTACACCATTTTGAGTTGCTTGTTGACAAAAAAAAATCTATATTAAAATCAATTTCTCTCCAACGTTGTAACACAATAAAATGTGAAGAAATCCAAGGGCTATGAATACTTTTGCAAGGTACTTCATGTAGTTTAAATATTATATTTTAGAGGAGAAGAAGGCGCTTGACTAACGTGAGATTAGGTTCACCAAAAATCATAAAACCCTTTGAAAGGAATATGGTGCAACCATTGCTCATGATTTATATATTGAATGATTTATTTTCTATTTCTGCTTAAAAACATGACATTCCTTTTTTATGTTTTCTTTCTTGTCTCACAGTGGCAAGAAATGGGAGGATGACTGGATCAAGGCCGAGCACCGAGTTTCTCCAGTTTAACCTACTTTATGCACAAATGTATTCCTCACTCTCTCTTCACATGTATCACTGTCAATCATAAATGGTTGGCAAAATTTGCCATGATTTACCATTGAAGCATTCATGGAGCATCAGCATGCCGACCATTTGATCTCAATCAGTTTCATGAGAATATGCATTTAGATATTCTTGATATAAAGTGAGCTACAAAAGTATTGCAACAGTGACACTTTTTTTGTTGTTTTGGATCTGTACTCCAGAACTTTGTATTTGAAATAATACAATGACCATGAAGTTTAAGTGCAGACTGTCAGCTTTTAATTTGAGGGTATTTTCATCCATATCTGGTGAACCGTTTCGAAATTACAGCACGTTTTGTACATAGCCACCCCCCCCATTTTAGGGGACCAAAAGTGATAAATTCACTTGTATGTGTATTAAAGTAGTCAGAAGTTGAGTATGTTTGTATTTTTATATTTGCATTGATTCATTTTACAATGTTATTACAATGTTTAATTTCACTCTCATGTTTTACCTTTAGTCTATGCCTATTTCTATAACATAATGGACATATTCTAGCTGATTATCCTATGGAGTAAATACAATTATATTTAGGAAAGACAGTTCATTTGCAAGTTTAATAGTCTATTTTTGGTCTTTCAGCCAAAACACCCCATACAGAAGCAATCAGTTGATATAATAAAGAACAAACATAAAATATCAGGCTATATGAATCAGACAGTAGGTCAGATGGTCGAAAATCAGAGATTCATATTGTGATTTGAAATGCCAATGTTTACAGTAGGCAAAAATCATCTTGTGGTCTTCGTTTTTGTTGTTAGTGACGCTCTCCAGTCTCCACTGCCGTGGTTCTGAACTCGCCACGGCAAACCCTGCATTTCTGCCGCACTAGCTAACAGTAGCTGTCCGTGGTCCAGAAATGAAATGCTGGCGCAATATTAGAAAAGGCACATGGGTTAACATACACGGTTCTTCATTTTACGTGGGCCTTTTCCAATATAGTAAAGCTACATCATTCTTTTTGGAACAAACTAATACAAATCTGAGACTTAAAGGTCACTTATTTCCTTCTGTCTTTCTACTGGAAGAATGTTAGTTCCAAATGCCACCCTAATTCCCTTGAAAGTGCATTACTGTTGACCAGAGGCCTAGGCACATAGTACAATGTTGATACATTAGTTATGAGCAGTGGATTGAGCTGATCAATTTTAGTACTGAGTGAATGTCTTGTGAGGAATGAGAAAATAATCATCAACAGTTATGAGAATGTTGCATTTTGGAAAGCATTTTGGCCGACTGACCTTGAACATCGCAATTTATAACAATGTTTATTATAGGCCCATAGGCTAGGCGCATCTAGGTTATATATTATAATACATGTGTATATCAACATAGCTTACATATATATACTGTATATATCATGCTATTACATATATTAC